>NC_040907.2:34262811-34572068 GCF_004126475.2 Phyllostomus discolor
CCAAGGTCAAACTCTAGGTATCAATAGAAGAGATGGGATTTGAACACATAATGTATATGTGTACTACAAATTCCTTGCTCTTCTACCCATACCCTGCTGCTACACACATGTACAATAAATAAATAGGTAAATAAAAAGTGTACAGAGCTCATGCCTGCTTTTGTGGTCATTTGGAGCAGATTAAGATACTTCCTACAATGAACAATTCTATGCCGATAAATTGGATAACCTAGAAGAAACAGATAAGTTCCTGGAAACATACAACCAACTAAGAAATGAATCAGGAAGAAATAGAACATCTGAACAGACCTGCCCTAATACCCTTGGCCACAGATGTGGCTCTAGCTCTAACCAGGAAGGCTCTCCTTGGGTCCAAGCCCCCTCCTAATGATGAGTCTGGTCACTGCCCAGAGATTCCAGCTGTGGAGCCCCTGCTGTATCCGGCCTTTGTGCAGAAGTGCTATTACAGAACAGATCAGTGTTTGCCCTGTTCTCAGACCTTATAATTCACACAGCTGGTTTAGCTTGAGCACAGAGATAGTCATTGGAAAAGTTCAAGTGATTTGGGGCTATTTCCAGGTAATACCAGTCCCCAACTTATCCCCCAATTTCATGTATGATGTTTACACTTTAATTCTCAGCAAATCGGCACAGATTTCCCTGGACACAGATACTTGTTCAAAGAAGAAGTCATAAGGAACCAATCAAAGAATAAGAAGCAATAGAGGTTCTTCTGGGACATCTGTGTGAGTCTTTATGCTTTTTCCTACTGGACTAGAATTTGGGAGGATGCAAATTCTTCCATCTTAAGGCTGTATGTTGTCTGGGAATAGAATTACCACAAAGCTAGTTAAGTGAAGAGGAGAAAAACAGACAGGGTCCAATGACCCCTGAATCAAGATGCACAGAAAGGCAGATTTATTTCTGGACTATTTACATGAACCAATGGATTACCATTTTTTGCTTAAAATTAAGCTAATTTAGGTTCTGATTAAAGACTCCTATGTACATAGTTCCTGAGCCTTAACTTGACCTTTCACACTTTGAATTCCATGCAGGTCTGAGGTCTGCGTTCTAGCTGGCTCCATCCCGACCCGACCTCTCTCATGCTGGTCAGCTACAGCGCTTTTCCATGCCACACCTCCACACTCCTCTTTCCAGAGCTCAGTCCACCCATCTGGGTGTTCCAGAATGGGACCCTTGACCCCTTTCCCATGAATTTCTTCACCACAGTCCTGGGATACGGTGTCCTATACAGATATCCCAGGAAAAACATCCTAGGAACATAGATAGCACTCAGGTTGTCTCCTGGGGACCTTGAGAACATATTTCTCCTTCCCTTTATTTTCTCAGATTCTGAAATTTGTTTATATAGATTTAATACATTTCCTGAGTAATAACACCCCATGCCATTGTTTTTCACTGTTGATATGAGGTGGAAGTTGGGGATGGAGATGGGAACATAAATTGATACAATCTTTCTGGAAAATGAGATGGCAACAAGACTCAATAATGCCTTAAAAATATTAATGCTCTTTGGCCCAATAATCCCACTTTAAAAATATTGAGCATAAGAAAACTTATGCAAAAAAAGTAAAAGGATGTTTTTACAAATAATTTTATGGTAGTTATTTATAAAAGAAAAACATCTGGAAATAACACATGCTCAACAATAGGACATATATGTTTATAAACCAGGCTACATATGAAAGATGGAAGGTACTAGAGCTTTTAAAAATAAGCATGCCTTTAAAAGGCTCATAAAATGATCATGGATCTATTAAGTCCATCCCTAGCAATCTATTTTAAGACAATAACCTAAAACGTAGACAAAAAATATACACAAAGGTTAATAAATTATTCCTAAGATTGAGTAACTAGAATCAAGTTAAATATCCAATATTATTGGCGTGGGAAAATCTTTCTGTTATAATATTAAGAGAAAAATCAGGATAACATTTTACATCTGTATTTTGTAAACTATGTAAAACAAAAGTATACATGCATTAAAAGGGCAAAGAAGTAAATGTGTTAAAATATTAAACAGTGGTTGCCTCTGGCAGATTACTGATATTTTCATCTTTATAACTTCTCTGGTTTTCGAAATTTGCACCATGGCCATGTGTAATTTTTAATACAGAAAATTATTGTAAAAAAGATGGTATGTAAACTACACAGCAACATAAAAATTGTTTAGGAAATAATGTTAAGTGAAAAAAGATATATCTAAAAATTTACTGTGATTGCAATTATGTAAATATGTTTCTGCATATAGACAAGAACGGAAAAGGAAAATGTATACATAGAATTAGGTTTGTACTGTGCTAAGGCTGTGGGATTAGGAGTAGTTTATTTTTCTTCTCTAAAGATCTCTTCAAAGTTATTTTGAGGATGTGTATGCGTTCATGAACCACCCTCTCCATGCCTGTCCACTGTGCTGCTAACTTTCTGGCTGTGAGGCCAGGAGTGCACTGATTTGGCTTCGCTCCTGGTCCTGGCTACTCTGGACTGACCCTATAGGCCAGGTTGGCTCCAAAATGGCCACGAGGCAGCTGATAATGGCTAATTTGGCCTCTCTTGTTCCTTTTGTCTCCAGAGGGGCTAAATTTACATCTTGAGACAAAGCCTGAAATTGTCATGTAATAGCCAGCAGTCTCAGCCTACCACCATTTAACATTATTATTTTAACAATGCTAAGAGGAGAAAAAAAAACTTTGTGAATATTTTTGATCAGGAACAAATCTAGCTGTAAGTTTTTTGAAGGTTTCTATGATATCTCAGGATAACAAGTGTCTCTTCAGGATGTAGCCTAGTTAGTGGAAAAGTCCTAGTGACTACTCTGTCTCTGACATTCCTGGTTCTCTGTAGCCCCAGCAAAATGGATCAGCATGAATTCTGTCTGGGAAAGAAGACTCCTCAGACCAACAGCACAAATGAAGTAATATTTAAATATTTTATTTACTTATTTTTAGAGAGACGGGAAGGAATGGAGAAAGGTGAGAGAGAAACATCAATGTGCAAGAGAAACATTAATTGGCTGCCTCTTGCACGCCCCCAACTGGGGAACTGGCCTACAAACCAGGCATGTGCCCTGGCCAGGAATTGAACCAGAAGCCTTTCAGTTTGTAAGCTGGTGCTCAATGCACTGAGCCACACCAGTCAGGGCATAAATGAAGTAATATTTACATGTATCAGTGGAAAAGACAAAGGATTTGAAATCAGACAGATCTAGATTTAAATCCTGACTCTGTCACGTATAAACAGTGTGCATGTGGGCAATTCACCTAAGCACGCAGCACCTTTGTTTCTCATCAGCAAAGCAGGAAGGACAATACCTGTATTGTGGGATAGCAGGGAGAATTATGTGAAAAATATATGTAAAGCACTTGACACATCTTTGGCACTGAGTGCCAGCATAAGATACTTCCTAAACACTGTCCCTTTAGTGTATACCATCAAAAAGCTATGACTGTCTGATAGAGTGCCAAGACAATTCATTGGGGAAAGAACAGGCTTTTCAACAAATGGTGCTGGGAAAACTGGACATCTATATTCAAAAAAGGTAATTTGGGCTTCTACCTGATGTCATATTAAAAAAGTTAACCTGTAGGAGTACATCTCTGTGACCTTGGGTTAGCCAATGTTTTCTTAGCTATGATACTAAAAGTACAAGCCACAAAAGAAAAAAATGATAAATTGAGTTTCATCAGCGCTACAAACTTTTTTGCTTCAAAAGGCATCAAGTAAGTGAAAAGACAACCCATAGAAAAGGGAAAATACTTACGAATTATATAGCTGATAAAAGACTTTGTACCCAGATTATATATTTTAAAACTCTTATAATTCAACAATAAAAAGAAAACTACCTTTTTGAATTTAGGAGTAGGCGTATGACTTGCTGTGACCAAGTATACCTGGGCAGGAATGACGCCTTCCTCAGTTTTTAAGAGCGGGTGCCTGGCTCCCCGTGTCTCCCTTTCCCCTTTGTCCTGATGCTCCACATGGAAGGTGCTGTCAGTACCTTCCCACAACCTCACATGTCCTCCTGCACCCATTTCTGTACATGTGTAATAATGTCCAATTGCTGACACCTGCAAGTCTCTCCTGAGGGCTATCTCTGGCCACTGGGATCTGTACATCCACACACTGAGCAGAATCGATGTATCAAGGAATTAACACACCCACTGTCAAGCCCTGTCCTTTGCCCCTCAGAGGGATAATTCCAACGCTTACTCCCACACTGGCTCTCGGGGTGGTGGCTAGCTTGATAGCAAACCTTTCTTGGTTTTCTTCCTTTTTTTGTATCACTTTCTCATCCCTACCAGGGTCTCTGGGATCATCTACCAAATAAACTACCTGCACTAAATCTTCTCAAGGTCTGATTGTTAGGGGATCCAAACTAAGATAGCCAGCAATGTTCCCAACAGAAGACACTAGTCAGCCTGGGTACCAGAGTAAAGATGACGTAAGGGGGAGCTGATGCCAGTCCATGTGGAACGTGTACCTGAAGTGAAAAGTAAACCTTTGTTTTTTTAAGCCCCTGCAATTTTGATGTCATTGTTACTTCAGTGCCATGTAGTCTATGTATATTTTGGCAGTAATTCTCATTCTAGGAACTTTTTCCAAAGAAATAATTAAAGATGCACATGAAAATCTTTATGTAAAAATATTCTTTGTGGTATTATTTATAATTAAATAATTGGGGACAATTTAATATATAATAGGAGGATTAACATATAATAGAATGCATTTTAGTCACATTAAATTCCCTCTTAGAGAATATTTAATGACATTGAAAAATGTTCACACTATTCCAATAAAACAGTTTATATAGTATCATTCTAACTTTATTTTGAAAATTACATATATTTGTATATACATGTACAGAAAATAACAGTTTCTCTTCTCAGTCTTGTGGTTAGGGTTTTACTTGGATAGGAAATAATAATTCCTCATACTGCCTCCCTTCATTGACAGGTTATAGGAAAATAAAATTTCCAAAAAATAAAAGAGAAACTATAGTTGGACTTCTGGATCACATGACTATATAAGTTCACGTTTCAATAAGCCTACTCATTTCCACTAAGTAGTAATATTGAATAATATATAAAAAAAGAAATAAAACACATATTTGGGCCCCACTGTGAGGGAGACTTCTCCATGAGGCTGAAACGCACAGGAATGCAAAAAGATAACTGAGCCTGAGGTCACTGGCCCACTAAGGTCTGGATATGCAGCTGGGCAGTCGCAGCTGAAAGCTTGCTTTATCCCATCTTATTCTGTGGAATAATAGAGTCTCAAAATGCTCTGTAAGAGATGATGATCAGAGACAAGGTGTTCTGCTTAGAGCAAAGATCAAGAGTGGAGCTTTCCTGTCATGAGAGGAACCCAGGTAAAACAGGGATGTTGCAGAACTTTCTGGGAGACAGCTCCTGTGCATAACAGACCTGGCGAGGGCAGGGACAGACACTCCGGAACCAGAAGCAATGCTAAGCTATTCTGACTTCGTGGTCACTAGATCTGCCATATCCCCAATATTTACTGGGTCTTATGCTGAGGACGTGGGTCGAGGCAACTGCACAAACCACCACACAGGGAGACAGGAGCATAGTGGGAGTTTAGTGGGGTCAGGGATGGGGGTGGGGAAACAGAACCCTTTCCCCTCGCAATGATTTTACACATTAAAATTTCAAACTGTATAAAGAAATAGAACACTAAAAATGATACTAAACAAAATCAACAATTGTAACCTGAATTTGCTCCAGATGAAACTCATTTTATAGAACAAAAATTTTAAAGTAAGCCAATTGAGGGTATTCAAAGAAACAAGGCAGATGTTAAGACAGAATAAGAAACTATGAAACAGAATAGGCAGAAATAAAACAAGAACAGGTGAATATAAACAAAATTAGAAATCTTTTGGATATTAAAATATATAGTCATTAAAATATTGAAAAAGACAAGACAGCCCTGGCTGGTGTAGCTCAGTGGATTGAGTGCAGGCTGTGAACCAAAGAGTCACTACTTCAATTCCCAGTCAGGGCACATGCCTGGGTTGCAGGCCAGGTCCCAGTGGGGGCCACTTGAGAGGCAACCACACATTGATGTTTCTCTCCCTCTCTTACTCCTTCCCTTCCCTCTCTCTAAAAATAAATAAATAAAACCTTAAAAAAAAACAACCTCCAGAAGCAAAATGATTAAAAAAAAAAAAAAGAAAGAAAAAGACAAGACAAAGTCAGATTAGATGTAGTCAAAGTGAGTTTATGAATGCAAGCTACTTGTGGGGGCCTCAAAATCAGTGCACTAAGGTAAAATGATAAGAAAAATCACAAAAAAATAGTTAAGAACCAAGCCACTTGAGAAAATCCAATAGTTACCTAATAAAAATTCTCGAAGAAGAAAATCAAGGGAATGGTGGCAAAGCAACATTTGAAGAGATAATTTACCAATAATTTCTCAGAAATAAAGACAGATTCTCAGATGGAAAGTGTACTCACAGTACCAAGCAGGGTGAATAGAAATAAATTCATAACTAGATACATCAGAGTGAAAAAGCAGAACATTACGATTTTTAAAAATCTTGAAACTTAACCAAGAAAACATGTTACCAAAAACAACTAAATAATGGCAGACTTCTCATCAGAAATTAATGTCAGAAAATAATGAAAAAAATCTCAGAGTACAAAGGAAAGTCCTCAGAGTAGCCAAACTATCATTCTAGAAGAAACATCAAAATAAGGACACATGGACTAAATTAGGTATTAATGGGTTCACTTTAGTAAGGTAACATAAGGTGACCTTGGGATACAATAAATAAGAGAATGAAAAATCTATAAACTGTGTAAGAAAAGTCAATTAGCTAATGATGATGACAATAATAATAATAATAATAATAAATACAATGACTATTCTTTGCAAGAGTTTAACTTAAAAGTCTAAACATGAAGAACTAGGTGCTGACAGACAGGGGAGTGGTTAAAGCAAGTGAAGTCTCTTTTGTGGCTGAAAGGATGACAGAAACTTCAGATGACTGCAGACTCTGTAAGAAAATGCATAGTCAAGTATGTGCCCTAAAGAGACCCAGTTAAGTTTAGAAATAAAGTCTGTAACATACAGATCTGCAGATGGGGGGAAAAAAGGCAGGTAGTATATAAAACATGATCCAAAAAAAAGGAATGGCAAAAGAAAAAATAAAGAAAATGAATGATAAACAGAAAGGACAAATATGGTGGTAGAAATATGTCCAAATACATCAATAATTATAATAAATGTAAATAGATTAAATCCACATTACAATGTAAGGATTATTATATTTTAGTTTTTTAAAAGAGGATAACTGTGCTCTCAAAAGATAACTATAAAAGGTAAAAGGAGAAGGAAATCTTTCTACTAAGGATAAAGACAATTTTAAAATTAAGATTTATTATAAATATGGTGTCAGTGAAGAGTAAGAACGGTAGACCAATGGAACAGCACAGAGAGCTCAGAAACAGACAGGTGCTCTGTGTCGGAAAACTGATACATAACAGATGCATGATTGCTGATAAATGAGAGAAACAATGGACTAGTTTTTATATGGTTCCGAGACAATGGGTTCCCTATGCATAAATTAAAAAATAGTTAAATATCTAAGTCATATTACACACAAATATGACAAAGATAATAAATATGGCAAAGATTGGCCTTAAATGACATAAATTCCCAAGTATGATACAAAATTTGACAGTTCTTAGAATTAAATACAGGAGAATATGTGCCCAGGTAGGGAAGGATTATTTAAGTCAGTCAAAAAAGCAAGCTCATAAAGTAATAGATCGATATATTTAGCTACATTAAAATTAAAAAAACCTTCCATATATCAAAATGTATCATAAATCAAGTAAGAAAACCCAAGGCACACTCTGGGAGGAGATATTTGCAATGCATATAAGTGACAAAGTATTGATAATCAGAATAATAATAACTACAAATGAATGCAAATAAAAAACCAATAAAATTGTGAAATGTATGAAAAGTCAATTCACAGAAGAATAAGCCAACATGGCCAAGAAATATATGAAAAGATATATTCCCACCAGTAATCAGGGAAACACATATTACAAAAGCAATGGGATACCATTTCACATTTATCATGATGGTGAGTATAAATTTATGTCTGACAATCCCATGTTTGGGAGTCAGGGAAATGGAAACTCTCATACTTTGTTGTTGGAAGTATAAATTTGTTTAATTACTTTAGAAAACAGTTGGCCAGTATGTAGTAAATTTGAAAATGCACATAATCAGTAATTCTTCTTCTAGCTATATGCTCTAGAAAATTCTCCTACTTATGCACAAGAGGAAATCCACAAAAAGGTTCTTAAAAGCATTATTTGCAATTGCAAAATAACTGGAAATATCTTAAATTATGATCAATAAAATGGATAAATAAGTTGTGATCTAATCATTTGTGGAATACTATATAGCAGTTAAGATGAATGAACTAGAGCTGCACATTTCTAATGAATGAATCTCTATAATATAATAATGAGTAGGGAATAGTTCACAGAATAACATTTATGGTGTGACACCATTTGTAAAAATTTATAAAATGACACCAGTTATATATTTGAACACATGGGTATGGAGAAACATTGAACTCATTATAGTGGTTACCTATAGGGGGAGGGGAGAGAGGCGGTATCAGGTATTAGCAGATAAAAGTCTCAACCAGGTTTCTACATTTTTTTAAATAGGAGACTTATTGGCATAAATGGTACAATGTTGGTATGATAAAGCCAAGGTGTTAGGGGAGGCAGTAAATGGCTGTTATTACATCTCTGTTCTTTTCTGTGCCTATGAAATTATTCACAATAAAGAAAATAAGAGTTTCAAGAAGACAACATATATGTTTAAGGCTTCCAAATTCCCAACCAGCAGTCTGCAAGACTTTGTCTGTGAAGAAAGGCAGCATGGGACTGCAGCTCTGCATTGAGGATGGTCTGGAGAGGTGTGCAGACAAGCTAGTGCCTTCCACTGGCAGCTCCAGAGGGGTAGGGAGCCTACCGCTGGCTGCTGCACCTTCTGGTGAGGTGGAGAATGGGGATGACTTTAAAAGTACACAAAGAGCTTTTCACATTGAATGGAGTTGTCCAGATAGCATGAAGTCTAATAGTGCTTCCGAACCTTTCCAAGTCATAGTGCACACAGCTGATATTTGTCTGGCACACTGGAGTAATGGCTTCCACCATGCAGGCGCCGGCTACCTCACATCCTACTCGTGCCTCAGAGCCGAGTGGAGCAACACCACACATTATCACACAAGTGTAGCCTACTTACAGTATACCAGGGTGCCATAACACACATATTCTTTTCTCATCTGAAAGGAGAGAAAATGACAGACTATCCTAAACTCTGACAGCACTTAGCGTTTTGTAATTCCACAGCTGTCCGAAAGGAGTGCACTGAGGGTCATAACTGCTTTTGCTTGAATTTGTGCAGCAGCAATGAGGGACAGAAAGAACTAGCACAAAAGAAATGCAGTTAACAGAGACTGAATGTTTTCTTCTAAAGTTTTCAGCACAGAGAGCACACCTGGTCACCTTCCCAGGCTAGTCCTTCTTCATGAGCCATCCTCCAACTCCATGCCACCTACCAGGCAGCTTCCCCATTCCCTATGATTTTAAAACATTTCTCAGGAGACAGATCCAGAACCCTCTACAGTTTATACATTGGCAGCATATCAGGGTGTGACCGAATAAGACTGGGATGTGGAAGTAGGTAACCTGGGTCAGTACATGTGAAATGGAAGAGGATACTTGTACAGAGCAGAGCAATCAAACAGGACAGAACCAAGAATCAATCACCAGCTCCTTCGTGGGGAGAAACTGGTAGGTCACACCCTTGTCTGAGCCACTCTTGTTATGTTAGCTTATGATTTGGAATTTCTATATATGTAATCATATGTGCGTGTGTGTGTGTGTTAAACATAGCTCATAATATGGGATAGATTAACCATTATTCAAACTAATTCATCTTTGTTCTTCCGAAGTTGCAAGTTCAAAAACCTCTATCTGGTAGAAATATAGTAAGGTCTCCTGAACTGGGTAGATCCAACTTACCTTTGCAGTCACTATCTCAAATGTTAGCTGCGGAGACTGGATGGATAACTATCCTGGTGCTAGGATAGTCCCTGCAGAGGGCAGTTGCTCAGTTTCCTTGGAAGTGAGCTAATTGGGCCTGGGATACAGCATAACAGGCTTGATTCAAGGCAGGGATGATGTGGAACAGGCCTGCTGGTCACTAATACACTGATACACCTCCATACTTACTGACAATCAGCCATTCTTAGAGCCCATCAGCTGTGCCACACAGCCACTCTGCAACACTAGCCCCTCTCCCAGGATCCATCTCCCCACAGTTCAGTAACCCAAGTGCAGAGCCTAACAGAGCAGGGGGTCACCAGGGCTGTTACATATTTTGATTGTCCCCAATGCATGAAGATGAGTCCTCACACCTACTCTTGAATGCTCATTAACCCTGCAGGCACCGTCACCTCCTTGGATCCTCTTGTTGGCCAGTTTTACCTCATTTCTCAAACTAAATAAAATATGTTTCTGCAAAATTAAACATCTCAACCTCTCTCTAGGCTAGATGCCAGGCCTAGGGCAAAGATAAGGCCTTTTAATCCCATGGCCACGGCTGGAGGACTTTACCTTTCCCCCTGAAGGTGAGAGACAAGAGTCATCCTGACACTCAGCACAGACACAAAACCTGGCTACCTTCCAGGCCACCAGACTAGTCCTTCACGAGCCATCCCCCTCTGATTCCATGCCACCTACCAGGCAGCTGCCCCATTCCCTATGATTTTTAAACATTTCCCAGGAGACCAGGACACTTCCTTGACACTTGAGTTCATCAAGTGATTTTGTGAGAACTTGACCCTGGAATATGCAGCAACATCAGAGTATTAGCCCTGCCATCTGCAGAGTCAAGAGGAGGCAGTGAGAGCTGGGAGGGAGAAAAGGCAGCAAGAGCTAGGAGGGAGAAGGGTCATTCATAGTGCAAACGAGTTCTGCTGTTCATTCAGGGAGCAGGGAAGAAGGGCAGAGATTGCATTTGGATAGACAACCAGGCATCACTCTGGGAAATAAGGGAAAAGCCAAAGCACAACGGCCACTCCTACTCACCGGGGCTGGTTATTGTCAGGAGGTCAAGCTGCCGCTGTTGCTGCAAAAGAAAACATACTGTGAGAACACTGATTTAAGCCAGAGACAAACTTGTGCTTAGTAGGTCAGGGTGGACAAAAAGGGCATGTTCAGAACCAGAGTAGGGTATGTGGTGGATAAACTGGTGCTTGCTAACAATTCTGTAGAGAGACAAAGGGAATTGATGGCTTTCTTGTTTGTCCTTGGATGGTCAGGGTAGAGAGAGTCTTAGAGGTCACCCATTCACCCCTGCATGTACTTAGGGAAAAGCCATGGGCTCATTCGCCTGTACCAGATGGCCTTAGAGTTTTCTTTGCCCATGCTGGCTGCACTGCTTAAGTGGTTGACACCCTGGCATTCTCTTTGCCTTGAGTTTTTAAGTTACTGTCATCCTCCTGATGTGCCTATCTAACCAAGATATTCCTGGGCTGCTTTATTTCTTGAATTTGCTCAGCAGGGCTACTACAATTTCAGTTGTTGATGATCAAACTATCAACTATCCCCTCTCTAACTGAATCCTCATCTCTTTGTACCATGCAATTCTCAAAGAAAATATAGTATCTGTGGGGCACACTATGCCATATGGATGAG
The DNA here is from genome assembly GCF_004126475.2 of Phyllostomus discolor. NCBI lineage: Eukaryota > Metazoa > Chordata > Mammalia > Chiroptera > Phyllostomidae > Phyllostomus > Phyllostomus discolor. The sequence continues at coordinate 34,274,589 of NC_040907.2, forward strand.
GCTACATGTGTTTGGAGGTGGCAACTGGCCTTGACCCAAAGCTGAGCTGATCAACACTGCAGGAGGGGTACCCCCTTATCACAGCATACTTATGGGGAAGCTCTGTTCTGGAGCGGATGTCATGGGAACCAGAGGGTGGGAATGTGGGTACTGGAGTTTGCGGAGGACAGTGGTGAGCAACTCTCTTAAACTCTTCAGTCAGTCAGTCAGGACTCCTTACATCCTAATCAACCTCTTTCTCTTTCCTACACTGGATTTTCCATAAATAGTACTAAAAATCTGTATTTTTTTCCTTAAAAGGGGTCCAAACAAACTCCGCTGTGAGAACCATGCTATAGGCTATACATTGTAGGAGCTTCTGATTACCTGGTATTTCATCTAATAGATTCTTTGCCATATTCCACCTTCCCTGTATTTTCCTCTTTATCTCATCTCTCTTTAAGAATAGTTTCCTGAAATTCTGCTTCAGAAGAAAGGGGAAGGCAGCAACATTTTGGGGGTACCAACTACAGACCAGGTACTTTGATGTGTCATTTCTTTTTATACTTTTGTCAATCCTGCAGGGCTGGTATTGTACGGAGAAGAGACACGAGGTTCAGAGCAGAAAAGGCATGATCTGCACGAGACCATGCCTTCATTAAAAGGCAGGGCCAGTACTGGAATTCAGTCAATCTAACCCTGGCTTCAAAGACCAAAATACGACAATGTATATAAATGATTATGATGATGCCTGATATTTCATAGGTGTTCAATAAAAAGAAATGTTTAGTACTGCTGTTATTATTATACATCATATAATTCTTGGTTTATATAAGCTACCTCTTCCCTTTTCATACAATTACGGATGCTTGGAACTCAAAAGTCATTGAGTTGACCTGCTTGGAGAACAGAAATCCTCTCTGCAATGTTCCCACTAGTTGTAAAAACTGCTTCTGTTTCATCATTTTTCTTGATGGGGAACTCACTACTTACTATCAATCAGATAGCTCTACTTTGAGCAGGGTTGAAACCTGCTTTCTTATGACATCATCACTCTTTCCAGCGGCCTCCACCCATGACAAGGGTTTGGGCAGACAGAGATCTGCATTTTCTTTTCTACAGGCTAAGCACTCCCCGTTTCTTTGTCCTTTCCTCACAAGACCTGGCCTCAGATCTCTTCACTCTTGTGGTCACCCCCTCCTCCATTTAACTTTGATCTGTCCCAGTCAAAACCTCTTTAAGACCTCCCCACCCCTGCTGCAACTACTTCTCACTAGCCTAAATGCAGCTCTGCATCCTTTCCTGGCTTCCTCAGTCACACATCCCTGTTCCCTGCTGGCTTGTAACTCTCTCCAGTTGACATTTTCAAGCAAATGATACAGTTCCAAGATGTCCTTGACCTACATTGTGAACACATGTCCTTGTACTGAAATGAAACATGCACATGGGCTAGAAGGAATGCCAGGGCCAGACCGCCTTCCTCCCCAAACACAGAATTAGGCCAGTGGTACATTGCCTCAAGCTGCCTCTGCCAAGGCCAACCTGTGTGGCTTGGCACTTTCCTCATGTGTGTGGAAAGAACACAAAGTGTCCTTCTACTTTTCCACAAGCTTGACTTTATGACTGCTGTTGGTGATGAAGGTCTATTTATCTGAAAAAATGTCTGTTTCCTAATTAAGACCCGTCTTTAAATGGTGACTCTGTGTCCAGGGTCCAACAGAGAAAAAAGGGAAGAAAACCTGACAGGAGGCAGACATACCTGGCCTTGTGCCCTGGTTCTTGTATGTGGCTTTGGATAACTTACTCTGTATCTCTGGCCTTAAACTTCACATGTCCAAAATGAGTGAGTGAGACTGAAATACCTCTAGGGACCCCTGTCAAATGCAACCAGGCACTGTGCTTATGGGCTCCCTCTTCTGGTGTAGACAGTTCCCTGAGAGTCCCTTACCAGGACACTAGGGGCTCCAAGGATAGAGTCAGAATTTAAAAGGGGCCAATTTTTAAGCTTTCCTTTTACATTGCAATTTTCAGGGCATGTGTGTCTTCCTCACTAATTGAGGAACATCCTAAGGGCCTAGAACATATATTATGTAGTCCGTGGTGTAGAGCACATAAAGTAGCCCCCAGTAAAAATTTGCTTCAAGTCAACTGAACCTTTCCTGAAATTCACATTACTCTTTTGAACCCCCAAGCCTTGGTTCATGTTGGCCTCCCTGTCCAGCTTCATTTCTCATGATCTTTGTGAAGGTCCCTTCTTATTCCTCAAGACCTCCCTGAGGTCTTTTCTGCATACCAACTTCCAAACCTAGCTTTCTTTTCTCCCTTCCTCAGAGCAGAATAAATATTTCATTTTGTTCTTCCAATGCATCTTGTAAAACATACCTTTTGTATCATGCTCTGTCTTAATTGACTGTTTCCTTCATTGTTTCTCACAAGGTCCTTACTCAAGGACAAGACTGTGTCCTTTTATCAGTGTGTCTCCAGTGCCCAGCGCAAAGGCCTGGAGGAATGTTTGATGTCATCTAGTTCAAATGATTCAAGTATTCCATAATTCCCACTGCAGTGACCCTGGTTAGGTAGGAATTAGTGAGCATGGAAGTAAGCATGCTTCTGCCTTTCTAGGACTTTCCCTCTGCCACGCCTTTGGCGTTCTCTCCTTTGTGATTTTGCTCCCAACATCTCTGCAGCCAGCAGTACTGCCTGTCCACCTCTTCTGGAAGACCTTCCTTCTTTCACTCCCCCACACAGGATCGCCGTCTCTTCCTGACTCCTACAGCTCCTACTATCTGTGCCACTTCTCCTGTGGGGATGAAGGAAGTCTAACCTGGTGACAAGCCCATTTAACCTACAGTTCCCTGACATATGTGTGCACCACCTAGTGGTCCAAGCAGATAAGTGTAGGCTACTGTTTTAACCTGTAGCTCTAGATAGAATTGCAAAATTCACATGTTTTATGTGCAAATCAAAACAAAATTGTATGTTCAAGAATCACTGTGTAACAATTTTTACTTAAGAAACTGGGATATCCAAGTAATTCCCTCAAAGGCCTTCAAAAATAAGAGGAATAAAGTGAAAAGGAAAACTTCCAATAGTAGTCTACCTAATATAATACACAATGTTAGATGAGGAAATGAAGTCCGTGATTTAGGCAGGTTTGGGAGGTTGGCAGGGCCTGTGGGGATGACAGCTGAGCAGCTCAGCCACTAGCCAACCAAAAGCTACACTCTAAGGAAGGCAGGGCCTTCACATGTTGTGTGGTAGCAGTGTGCATTTTGTGGAGTACGTGTGTTTTGTTAAGTGTATGTGTCTTGCAGAGGAAGGGGCATTCCTCCTCAAGTGACAGAACTCCACAGCTAGACAGGGGGGACTGTGTCCATGTGTGCCGGTGCAGTATTCCCTGGACTCTCAGGGGAGTGTGGGAGTACCAGGCATGGGCCAATTAGGGGTCAACGTGTGAACTCCTGGCTGTGTAGAAGCCCAGCATCCAGCCTTCCCTGGTAGAAGTGGTGCCCCATGGACATTTTGAAGCAACCCATTTCTGTGCTTAAGCACCATGCGATGAATGCTACATCATAACTCCATGAAGACCATTAGGGGTTGGGGGTTCCAAAGACAACAGGATCAATCTCTAAATTTGATGCCAGCCAGGGATGGCCAGAGTATCTACCATGGATGCTGAAGGAATTGTCTATCAGCATCCTCACTCCAAGAGTTATTTACATCCCCCCATGCATTCTGTGTAAGCTGTTTTGTTAATACAATGTTACCCCTCCTCTGGTCATAGTTGACTGCCCCCAAAGCAAAAGTACCAACAGGTGGGCCAGTTAGAAACCTTACCCAGGAATTTCAGATTTTTTATGGGTTCAATTTATTCTCAACAAAAACTACTGTTGTCCTAAGTTAAAGGGCCTAATTTGTTTTGTAATTATGAAAACAACATATGCTTCTTTTTGTCATTTTCCAAATTTTTAGAAAATTCAGAAAGTGAAAATTAATGAAATCCCACTACTAAAAGAGAAGCACAATTAGCATTTTGGTGTATTTTCTTGTTATTTTTTTGTTTGTGAATATTTCATGAGATCATATTTATATATAAAATAAAATATTTTAATTTTTGCAACATTATGTTATTCCTTTGCCCCAGGCCAGGTCTGTGTTTTGAAGTATAATGGTGTAAGTCACACATTTATTGTTATAACTGATATGTTTGCTTTTACTGCTGTGATTTTGTTTCTGGTCCTTTTTTTTCAAGGAAGGTGGCATTAATCAGCAAGATATCAGTAGATACCACTTGGGTATTTTGTCACAAGGAGGCAGTTTGAGCTCTTTCAGCTCTTTCCCGGCTGAGACTTTGGGCTTCTCACCATCTGGCACCTAGGATTTCATAATAGCACCTTAACTGGTGTCCCTGCTTCTACTCTTGCCTTCTCCAGTTAATCCACATTCCAGCTGGTGTGAGATTTTTTTTTTACTGTTTATTCTATTATAGTTGTCCATTTTTTTTCCTTTTGCCCCTCTCCACCTAGTCTACCCCTTTCGCCCACAGTCAATCCCCTCTCTGATGTCCATGTCCATGAGTCATTCATACATGTTCTTTGACTAATCCCTTCCCCTTCCTTCCACTATCTCCCCTCTTTCCTCCCCTCCTACAGCTGTCAGTCTGTTCCATGTTTCCATGTCTCTGGTTCAATTTTTCTTATTAGTTTATTTTGCCCATTTGATTTCAGTTATAAGTGAGGTCATACAGTATTTGCCTTTCACCCACTAGTTTATTTCACTTAGCATAATATTCTCTAGTTCCATCCATGCTGTTGCAAAAAATAGGGGTTCCTTCTTTGTTTCTGCTGCATAGTATTCCATTGTATAAATGTACCATAGTTTTTAATCCACTCATCTACTGATGGGCACTTGGGCTGTTTCGGGATTCTTAGGGTATATTCCCAGCAGTGGAATCGCTGGGTCATAAGGCAATTCCATTTTTAATTTTTTGAGAAAATTGCAGTTTTCCACAGTAGCTGTACCAGTCTGCATTAACACTAGGGTTCCCTTTTTTTCCACATCCTCACCAGTGCTTGTTGTTTGTTGATTTATTAATGATGGCCATTCTGACCTGTGTGAGGTGATAGATATCTCATTGTGGTTTAAATTTGCATCTCTCTGATGGCTAGTGCTGTTGAGCATTTTTTCATATCTATTGGTCATCTATATGTCCTCCTTGAGGTGTTTCTTCAGATCCTTTGCCCATTTTTTAATTGGGTTGTTTGTCTTCCTGGTGTTGAGTCATATGAGGTCTTTATATATTTTGGAGATTAAACCCTTATTCAATGTATCTTTGGAAAATATGTTCTCTGATACAGTTGGTTCCCTTTTCATTCTGATGATGGCCTCTTTAGCCATGCAGAAACTTTTTAATATGATGTAGTCTCATTAGTTTATTTTTTCTTTTATTACCCTTGCCCTACGAGATATATCGGCAAAAATATTGTTACATAGGATGTCTGAAATTTTACTGCCTATGTTTGCTGCTAGTAGTTTTTTGGTATCACAGCTTATATTTAAGTCTTGTGTCCATTTTGAGTTTATTCTGGTGTATGGTATAAGTTGGTGGTCTGGTTTCATTTTTTTTTTTTTTTGTAGGTACCAGTCACATTCTCCCAACACTACTTGTTGAAGAGACTGTTTGTACTGTATTGTATGCTCCTGCCCCCTTTGTTGAGTATTAATTGACCATAGAGACATGGGTTTATCTCTGAGCTCTCTATCCTCTTTCTGATCCATGTGTCTGTTCTTATGCCAGTGCCGGACTATCTTGATTACAGTGGCCTTGTAGTAGAGTTTGGTATCAGGTATTGTGATCCCTCCTACCTTGTTCTTCTTTCTCAAGATTTCTGAGGCTATTCAGGGTCCTTTTAGGTTCCATATATATTTTTGGAATATTTGTTCTAGATCTGTGAAATATGTCATTGGTATTTTAATAGGAATTGCATTGAATCTATAGATTGCTTTGGGTAATATGCACATTTTAATGATGTTAATTCGTCCAATCCATGAACATGGTATATGCTTCTATTTATTTGTTTCTTCCTCAATTTCTTTCTTTGGTGTTCTATAGTTTTCCAAGTACAGGTCTTTTATATCTTTGGTTAAATTTATTCCTATGTACTTTATTGTTCTTGTTACTATAGTAAGTTGGCTTTTTTCTTAGGTTCTCTTTCTGAAAATTCATTGTTGATGTACGAGAATGCCATCAATTTCTGAATACCAAGTTTGTATTCCACTACTTTGTTGAATTCACTTACTAGGTCGAGTAGTTTTTTGGTGGAGACTACAGGGTTTTCTATGTATACTATCATGTCCTCTGCAAATAATGACAGTTTTACTTCCTCTTCAATTTGGATGACTTTTATTTCTTTTTCTTGTCTAATGACTGTGGCTAGAACTTCTAACACTATGTTTGGTAAGAATAGTGAAAGTGGGCACCTTTGTCTTGTTCCTGACCTTAACTGGAACACTTATTTTTTACCCTTTGAGTGTGATGTTGGCAGTAGGTTTCTCATATATGGCCTTTATTATGTTGAGGTATGTTCCCTCTTTTCCCACCTTGCTGAGTGTTTTTATTGTAAATGGGTACTATAACTTATAAAATGCTTTTTTCAGCAACCATTGATATGATTATGAGATTCTATCTTTCATTTTGTTTATGTGATATGTTACATTTATTGATTTGTGAATGTTATACCATCCTTGCATCCCTGGGATAAATCCCATTTGACTGTGGTGTATGATCTGTTTAATGTATAGACCACATGGTAAGACACAAAAGAAGTCTTAACAATTTTAAGAAAATTGAAATCATAGCAAGCATCTTCTCAGATCACACTGGCTTGGAACTAGAAACCAACCTCAATGAAAAAACTCAAAAACATTCAAATACATGGAGACTAAATAACATGTCATTAAATAATGAATTGGTTAACAATGAGATCAAGAAAGAAATCAAAAAGCATCTGGAAACAAATGAACACACAATAACCCAAACCCTATGGGACATAGCAAAGGCAGTCCTGAGAGGGAAGTTCATAGCAATACAGGGGTACCTAAAGAAAAAAAGAACCTCAAATAATCCACCTAACCCTACATCTACCAGAACTAGAGGAACAACAACAAACAAAGCCCAAAGTGAGTAGAAGTAAGGAAACAATCAATATCTGAGCAGAATTAAATGACATAAAGACTGAAAAACCAATCCAAAGAATCAATGAATCCGGGAGCTGGTTCTTTGAAAAGATAAAACAAAATGGACAAACCTTTAACCAAACTCATCAAGAAGAAAAGAGAGGGTACCCAAATAAACAAAATCAGAAATGAAAGAAGAGAAGTAACAACCCATACTACAGAAATACAGAGGACTATTAGAAATTATAATGCCAAGAAACTGGACAACCTGGGTGAAATGGACAAATTTCTGGAAAACATACCATCTTCCAAAACTGGATCAAGAAGAAGCAGAAAGCCTGAACAGACTGATAACAACCAGTGAAACTGAAGCAGTAATCAAAAAACTCCAGGGACACAAAAGCCCCAAACCAACGGCTGGCTTGACAGTCGAATTTTACCAAATATTCAAAGGAGAAGTAACACCTATCCTTCTCAAACTGTTCCAAAAATTTAAGAAGAGGGAAAGCTCTCAAGCTCTTTTTATGAGGCTAGTATTGTCCTAATTCATAAACCAGGTAAAGACACAACATAGAAAGAAAATTACAGGCCAGTATCTCTGATGGAGTGAGATTTCTAGAATGCACATCTAGAAACTCATCAGGGATTCTACAGAATCAAGTCTAACTCTTTAGCTACTCTTAAGGACTTCCATGAGCCACCTTCCATCTCCTGTTCTCTGACTCTGAGCTCCAGCCATCATGAACCACTCCCAGTTCCCCAAATTTGCTGTGCTCTCACCTCTAGGCCTTTGCACATACGGTTCCCTCTTCTTTGCACAACAATCCTGCATCCAACCTTCTTTGCCTGGGTACTTCTTATTTGTTATGCAGCTCTCAGCTCACATGCCATCTCTTCTGTTAAATCTTTCTTGATCTGCAAAGCTTGGACTGGATCTTGTCCTTTCCCCATGACCTTCCGCACCAGAGCACCATTACACTGCATTTCCCTGGCCTGTTTACTCCTCCATCCTCTCCTCTGGTTTTGTGAGCTCCTTGAAGGCAGAGGCTGTGTCATCATTACTTCCTCAAGGGCTAGCCTGATCAATACATGATGCTCATGAAAGATCTGCTCATCACCTGTTACCAATGTGACAACTAGACAGGGTCCTAGTGAACTGATCGGAAGAGGTCTTTAGTTTAATCCCCACTCCCAACACACACTCACGGGTTAACCCACACATGCCCCGTAATTTTTCATAAAATCCTTTCTGTTTCTGCTTTGGGGTCCTAAGGATTGGGCCACACAGAATTTGGCCTTCTTCATCTGGAAGGGTAATTAGGAGGCTATGGTTGAAAATGGACTTTTCATTTGGTCACAAACTGCATTGCAATTACCTCCTAGAATAAGAAAGGAACATGGTGTTCTGGGAGCTTAGGGGCTGTTTGATGTGCAGGGTTCTGCATGGTAGAAGAGAATAGTCACTGATTATGTGTTCTGTTTTGCTTTCTGTGTTTCATGCAGGATAGCTATTTGGGGAAAAGTCAGCTTTTCATGGTACAGACTGGAGATGATTTAAACAAGCGCACCAGTAATCCCTGTGCATTCTCCTGTCACTGCAGAAGCCAGGCATCATGGGAAGGACCTGAGGATCAGCACCCTCCTTGAACAGGGGCACACACACATTTGGCTCCAGGGCTCACGCCCCTCCTCTTCCTGCAGCCCCCTCCCCTGCTCAGCTCCCTCCACTCCCAACCCCGCCACTGTTCTCACTTTCTAGGCATCGAGGGATCTCATGCCCTCACCCTGTCCTACTCCAAGCATAGCCTGTTCCTTAGAAAATATTTCAGGTGGTGCTGGCCTCTCTCTAAACTCACTATTTCTGATCTCTCTTACTCTCATCTAGCTTCCTCATTGGCTTCAGGATTGATCATTCTAAAATTAAACTAGCTTATTTCTTAGAATAATTTAAAGATCCCATTGCATTTCTAATAAAGACACGAATTCTTAGCTTGATATTCAAAGAGGGTATGAAAAATCTCCACAAGTTTTATGTACTAAAAGGCGGTTTTATATTTTAATACAACCTCATATTTAGAAAATACACAAGTTATCAATTATTTTCAGAATGAAACTTCAGACAGTCAAGGTGGGCCTGATCATGTCAGTCAGTGCCATGTGCAGCAGACTGACTGGCAGGGGGAAGAAGTGGGGAGAGCTGGTCACTTCTGTGAGGACAGGGGGCAGGGGTTATAAAAGTTTGGAAAGCACTGCCCACAGCCCTGAGCTCACACCTCACCCCACTGAAATGGGACAGGGCCTGCCATTTGCCTGACCACACTGCACACCACCCCTTCTGTGTTCATAGACCCTGCCACCCACCCTTGACATGTCCTACTTCTTATGCTGAACAATTGACGTGCACCACAGCTTTCCCACACAGCACTGTGCTTTCATTCTTTGGCTCTTCATGTACTTATTTGTAATTCAGCAAGTGTCAATGGAGCATCTACTCTGTACCAGGCATGTTGCTGAGGATAGGGAAAGACACAGTCCCTGCCTTCAAAAGATAGCTAATAGTGAAGTGGGGAAGACAGACATACTAAGCAAATAATCATATAATATTAATTAATTTAAGTTACAGTAAGTGCTCTAAAGCAAAATATGGGTTGAGGTATTATAACTAGGGTTCAGAAGATTCCTGAAGCCTCACCTGGACCCCTGGCTCATGACTGGGTGGCAGCCCCAGACATCCTCCAACCCCACCACTTTCTGGGGGAACCTGAGCAGTGGCTAAGGCTCAGCCTCCCTTTTGGGGAGCTGAGCCTTAGCCACTCCCATCAGGATAACAACAAATGTATTAGCATCTTACCCAGGGAGAGAGTGAACATCACTCAAGGCTGAAACAGAATCTCATGAGTAGGGGTTAAATTCTGTGGGAGGCAGAGTAGGGTGGCAGACCAAAGCTGGGGCTACCCGTGTGAAATTGCTTCAATGTGTTGCACTGAGTAGTTTCTACTCCTATAGCTTCCTGTTATTGGAAAAGCCAGGCAGGCAAGTGGCTTTCATCCCTGGGGCAGCTTAAAAGAGCATTCTAGTTCAATCTCTGGCAGCCTGCACAAAAGCAGAGCAAGTGACTATGGAAAAGAGCATACGAGACTGCAAGACATCTTGGAAGTAGGATTAATAGCAGCAGTGGCTGTAGCAGCTGCCATCGGCTGAGCACTTACTATGTGCCAATCCGCACTATCTTTTGAGGCAGGCATTCCTACCACTTTTTTACAAATGAAGCAGCTCAGGGGCAAGAGGTTAGGTTACTTGCCCAAGGTCACAGCTGCTAAGTGGAAAAACCTAGATTCAGACCTATACTCTGAAGCCCATCCTCAGTTAGTGGTAAGAGCAGTTCATTGTGGGAAATGAGGAAACAATCTTGGCTGCTTCCCAGGTCTCCAGGCAGAGGAGCCATGTGAGCCGCGGTGGGTGACTGTAAGATCAGGGCAGCCTCTGCACACAGGGGAGTGATAGAGGCTGCAATTTAAGTGGGACATTTTCTACTTTTCCTTTGTAGAGCTCACAGTTTGAAATTCTATATTTACCTGTGTTTATATTTGATTGATGTCATTCTCATTATAGTCTAAGCTCCATGACAGAAAGGATGGGGTTTAGCTCCGCTGGCAGAGCGGATTCTGTCTAAATACGTGATAAAAGATTGCATGTGGAAGGCTAGCTCAGGTTTTTAGAGAGGGCTGGATAAACACCTGAAACCCTCCCTCCTGTTGGAGAGAAATGACATGTCATGAACCCCAAACAGTCGGAGGGGGGCTTGTGCTGGGGGACTTCACCCTCCCCGGCTCCGGAGGAAAGGCCTATGTGTGTATCAAGAAACAGCAGGAGGAAAGCTGGTCAGTCATGCGTCAGAAGACTTCATGCCAGGGCAGACTGCTACTACCCCCCTCTGCCCCAGTGACATGAGGTCACTTGGGGACCTTCAAGAACAGGCATGGCATCTAATAGTGATGGTGCACCCTAGTGTGAGGCTGGAGAGAACACACATGTGGCTGACACATGCCCACAGTATACCATCTAAGTCAGGGATGTCAAACTCGTTTTCACTGGGGGCCACATCAGCCTCGAGGTGGCCTTCAAAGGGCTGAATGTAATTTTAGGACTGTGTAAATGTAACTACTCCTTAACAGTTAAGCGAGAGTTCGGTGGTGCTGCTGGGTAGAAACAAGGTGCCGGGCCAGATAAAACAAGGTGGAGGGTGGGATTCAGCCTGCGGGCCTTGTGTTTGCCACCTGTGATCTAAGTGATTTAATATATCCCATATTACAGTTAAGTGTTTATACACTAGTCTTTCTTTTCTTCCCACCTGTACCTCTTCTGTCTCCATTTCCTACCCTCTAATCTCTGCCTTCTCCTCCAAGGTCAGGAGCTGAATATTTTTCATACCCCTGCATTCTCCCTGTACCTGGTCTCTGATAGGGCCTCAGCAAGTTTGTTGCAGGCGTAATTTTTTGGCTTATAATCAAAGCAAGTTACATGATTATAAATGCTATTTTTCAATATGTTTTGAGTAAGTCACAGCTTTTCTTTTGTAGAATTAAACTTTAGAGTTTAAAATATATGCCTTTTAAAGCCTTCAATTTTTTCTTTAAATCTGTGGTTACTCTTCATCCTTAAGGTCACCAAGAGCCAGCCTCAGTGAGGCTAACCCTCAGCACAGCCTCCCGGGATATCTGAGCCCAGAGCTTTGGAGATCACCTTGCCCAAATACTTTATTTCAACGAGAAGCAAGCAGTCCACACAGGGGAAGGGGGCTGTCAAAGCCACCTGGCACATTGTTCTCATTGTTTGCTTGTATGCCTCCTTCAGACGAGTGGAAAGATGGGAGTTATGCCTATATCCTAGTGCCCAGAAAAGCCTAGATCCCTAGAAAAAACAAGGCAAGGGGGTGAAGGAGTGAAGGCAGGGGACACTTTAGTTAGGAATTTGTCCAGAGTTTCAATGTCCTGTTGTTTACCTGATTCAACTGATTTTAAGTGAGGAGTTATCAAGAAGACTTCCTTTAAGAGGTAGTAATTGAAATGGCCCCTAAAACATAGAGACTATTTTACTTTTCCTGAGAAAGTGCGGCCAGCTTTTAAGACAACCTAGAAGAACAGGAACCTTGATTGGCCACAAGGCCCTGGCTACCCTCTGTGTCTGGGAGCTGGTGAGTCTGTTTATACTTGACATTTGGTTCTTAAGACTGTCAGGGTATCTCCTTGAAACGGTTTGTTCTGTTTGTTTCCTTAACTGTTTGATTATTTAATATGTAACACTAAGTAAAAAAAATAATTTGAAGAAGCTTACAATAAAATAATGCAATAAAATAAAAACCAGGTAACTAAAGACAGGGAGAGAAAGAAAAATAAGAATAGGAGAAATTAGATGATGCTAGGTGTGAGGTCATAACTCAAAATTAATATCCTAAGATACTTTGTTCACTTGCTAGAGGTGGGGTACGGATTTGGCTCTCAGCTTTTAGCGACGTGGGCACAGTGGACAGCTCAGTTTTAATATTCCCAGTGTCCTAAAGAAAGGCAAACAAACAAATGAAACAGTTGAATTACAGAGTCTCCACCTTTCCTGACCCGAGGTCTGGGGGAACTCTCTTCTTTGGGTCTTGAGAAGAGGTGTTTGGAGGTCTGGCGGGTGGTAGGCTTTGGCCAGGTCATGCAGGGTCACGCCCCAGAGCCGTGTTGGAGTCTGCGGACCTGACTTCCATGTCACTTTTGAAGGTGGTGTACAGAGCACAGAGATGGGTGAGATGTGGTGTCATGCTAGCCTGAGCGCCAGAATAAGAAGCCACAGGTTTGTGCCCAGGATAAGAGCCAAGGACAGTGAGCACCAACCCTCGCTTGTACACTCACCAGGGGTGATGCTCTTGAGCAAGCTATTTAACCTTCCTCTCACCTCCACATTTCTAAAGTGGGGATTAAAAGAGTTTTAAACAGCAATATAATATCACTCATAATTTTATATTACAACAAACTACTATATTATGGGATAAATATAAAATCCACATCTTTTTAAAAGATAATACACAAGTGTGCATGGCTGGGTACACCAAGGTTTTGAGTTTGATCCTGGTCAGGGCACATACAAAAATCAACCAATGAATGCATAAATCAGTGGAACAACAAATTGATGTTTTTCTCTATCTCCAAACATCAATACCTAAAAAAATTTAAAGCTAATATACAAGACTCAAGGAAAGAGTAACATTTTAGATTTTTTTGAGCACATCAAGGCCACTCTCCCTTCTTAGTTGGAGGAGTTTGGAGGCTCTCATTTCTAAAAAGATCCTATCACACACACACTCGTGTAAGTATTCAGCAAAGTCTTTTTTCCCCTATTCTTCAGATTCAGCAAATGTGGAAAGGAGTTCACAGTAGCTCTGCCCAGAACTGTGCTAAGGACTGAATGAAATAATGGATCAAAAACATGTGGAAGCCAGAAGCTGTGTGTTCTGGTCCCAGCTTTCCCATTTACTTGCTGCATGAGCCAATAATTTACCTTCTTGGAACCTGCCTCTACTCCATACTGGTTAAATGACCATGGGCAAGTCAGTGAAATACCAGAAAATGTGTTTAGCAACCCACCTACTGGTAAAGCATTTAGTTTAGTGCTTAGCACACAACCTCGGGGTAAATGGCACATAGTCAGTTAAGACTTGTATTTTCAATTCCCAGACTCCTTGCTTGGAAAGCCTTTCTCCCCCTTTTCCCCATATATGACTTCTCTCTTATATCATCACCTCCTGGAAGCCTCTCCTCTCCCAGGCTGGGCTAGGTGCCTCCTTAAGGCCGGCCTCTCAGCACCTTGTGCTACCCTTGGCCACAGAGGTCATCATAAGTGGGTTGCAATGACCTGTGAGCTATCTGGCTGTAAGCTCTTGTGGGCAAGGATGCTGTGTGATACAGACTGGTAGCTCCAGCTCCTGCCCCTGCACTTGGCACAGAGCAGGCCCTCAGTCATGTTTGCTGAATTGCACGAAGCCATGGAGTTCCTGTGGAATATATCGTGACATTCAGAATACGACTCCGGCACTGAAAGTGAGGCAACGTTAGTCTGTGTTCCTGCCCGGTTAGAGTAATGACGCTGTGCGGTGTCAGAGTTATATATACTGCAGGAAGTAAAAGTGCCAAGCCATAAAAGTCTATTTTCTGCATTTGACCGGCTCTCCTGGAAGTTCCATTCCATGCTGACTGACCACAACTTTCCATAGAAAATTGCCAGCTTGATTGTGGGGAAAGAATCCAGATCTAATTGTTCTTTGTAAGCCTGGACAGAAGGTATTGTTGCTTGAAAAATAGAACTGTCTAAATTAATTTTCCTGAAACAAGCATCTTTGCCAAATGTAAGCAATGCATAATAACAACCCATAATTAAAAGCAAAATGATACCTTTTGTTATGTGGGGAAAGCAAATGTGTTCACAAAAAAAGCACCCCAAAATGTTACTTTCTTGGAACTCCAGGACCGCATCCCGAAGCCTGCGGAGAGGGACGTGCCTGAGCTGTGTGCGGTGTCTTCAGAGCGCTGTGGGGAAGGGTCTCTTCCTGTCTCTCTCCCCTTCTCTTCTTTCGCTTTTGAAAAATAAGTCGTTCCTCTCTGATTTCTGAGCAATGCAGGCAGAATAGTCTTAAATCCCATTACACTTACAACAGATGGGAATTAAGAAAGTGAGGAGAATTGACATTTACTGAACTGCCCTGATTTTCCCTTGACTAATTTCCCTAACCTATTTTTAATCTATTTCAATTTACACACATGTATATATTTATAATTATATATACACATATATTAAACTGATAAATCCTTTCTAGAAAAGAGCTACAATGTTAAAAACTTTAACTGAACATCTACTCTGTAATGAATGTTTTATTTATGTTTATTCACTTTATCTTCACGACACTCTCTGAGTGCAGTTATTTAACCCCATTTTAGAGACGAGGAAACTGATGCTCAAAGAGCTTCAGTAAATTCCCCGAGTCACCCAGCAGGTAAGTGATGGAGCTGAGATTTAAGCCCGGCTTATGCCTTTGGGGCCCATGTCCTTAAAAGTACTTTCCATAGTATGTATAATTAAATAATGTTAATTATATAAAAATAAAGAGAAAAATACACAAAAAGCTCAACATCTTAACAGCCACTTCCATTTCTTCCATGCTGTTTTCTAGTTCTAAGTATTTGTGCTTGTAATGCATGGTTAATAATTATATATAAAAAACAAAGATGTAGTCATGGCATAAATGTGATTCTGCTACTTTCTGTATTCTGTCATTTTTAGGTTACATTATATCATAAGAAGTTTTCCAATAGTATTACATAGCCATTGTAAACATTATTTTAATGAGTTCATAATGTTCCATTTAGTGAAAGTACATAGTTTACTTAAATACAGGACATTTAGGCTGTTATTATTTTGCTATTATAAATGACATTACAATAAACATCTTCCTGCATACAATTTTTTCCTTCATTTGGATTAGATTATTTCTCTGGGATGAATACCCAAGAGTGGAGTTACTGGGTCACAAAGTATGTACCTTTTTATTACTCTTGATGCATATTGCCAAATTGCTTTCCAGTAGGATCATTGCAATTTATACTTCCAAGAACAGTGTGTGAGATAAAGATTTTACTGTAACCTTGCCAGCATGGAGATTATAACTTTTAAAATATTTTTCTTGTTAATGTAATAGTTATCATATGTTATCTGACCATTATTTTAATTGTTTTTTAAGGCGATTCAGTGGGTTTGAATTCTTTTTCAGTATTTTGTTCATTCACTGTGTTTCCTATAGTGAGAACTGATTTTTCACACTTATCTGTCTGGAATTAAAATTTTAGCTCCCTTTTATTTTAAAGGAGGCAACCACCTTTCAGGAGATAACCACCTCTCTTGTTCTTGGTTCACTATCTTTGGTGGCACTGCAAATACCCAGATTAACACCAAGTAAAATGCTTACCCTAAATAAAAAGGCCATTTTAAAGTATTCAGTCAAAGATGGATCCCACTGAAAGTTGGAAATGCACATCTAGATAATGTAGTACAGGCTTGTGAGGATTTAAGGATGCTCTGGGCTCCTCCCTGCTCCTTTAATCCCTTCTAGGGGCTGATGACCTTGCTTCCCACAGAGCCTGAGGAGGGGCTTTGCAGGATCAAGGGCACAGACTGGGCCACAGTGCAAGGGGTGGGTCTCCCCCCACCCCTGCCCCCCCTGAGATCCCCCTGGATTTCTCACTGCAAAGGTTCTGTGGAAGAGAATATTCTAAGGGCTTCCTGCTTGGGAGGAGGTATTCTTTCCACTCTCAGAGGAAGCCAAGCAGGATTCTCCTTGAGGTCTTGAGAAAAGGAAGTCACATAGTCTTGCCTCATCGGACCAAAGGGAGTTCTCTCAGAACACAGGCTGAGGTTCCACACCGGGGCCTATCAGTTTCAAGTATTTGTGCGTGTGTACTGTTTTGTTTTGTTTTGTTTTGTTTTGAGGGTTTGAGGGCAAGTGTTATCTTCTGTGGATATTCCCTTCTGAGAATTTGAGGGAAAGGTTTGTTTTAGGTCAGGATTTAGGAGGTCAGGACCCTGAACAGTAGCCATCTACTCCCTATCCATCAATATCATCGGGCTTCTCATTTGGATGCTTCCAGAGGATAGCAGTTACTCAGTCCGCCACAGAAGCACACTGCTTAGCAGGTATTGCATTGCATACACAGCTCTGTGCTAAGCCCTGGGACAGGATGGGAAGTAGGCATGGATGACCCCCCACTTACCTGGGCCACACGTTTTGTTTACATTGGCTCACAAAGTCCCCACAGTATTATGAGGTATGTTTCATAAATCTTTTTTATAGATGAGGAAACTGAGGTTCGAAAACATAAAGGGAATTATCTATGATCACACAGTTATCAGTTGGTCTCCCTGCCTCTAGTTTCACTGACCTCAACCCATCCTTGACCCTGCAACCAGAGTACAATTTCAAAAATACAAATCTGACATGCTACCCTCTTCTTTAAAAGTCCCCAGTGACAAAACAGCAATATCTAAACTACCTAATGTGATCCCAGCCTGTGCCGGCCTCTGCAGCCTTGGCGCTGGCCACCACTGCCCCGAAGTCCAGGCTTCTGGCAATGCATGCTGTTGCCTTGCTGCACCCTTTGGGCCACAGTCTTCCTCAGTGAGCTGCTTCCCACTCCTTTTTCAAATCTCAGTTCATAGGTTACTTTCATTGTTAAGCTGTATCTGACCTCCCCAGATGGGTTTAGATGCCATTCTTCCGTGTTCATACCACACTCCATCATAGCACTTTAGCTACCATCCTATTCGTCTGTTCATGTTCTCACTCAGCTGTGAGCTTGGAAGGCGAAAACAGTCTCATGCATCATCAGAGCCTTAGTATTTAGTGATAGTGCATGGCACAAAGTAGATGGCTGCTATGGACTGAATGTTTGTGTTCCCCCCAATTTATATGTTGGAAACAAGTCCCTAGGGAGATGGTATTTGGAGATGGGTCCTTTGGGAGATGATTGGGTCATAAGGATAAAACCCTAATGAATGGGATTAGTGCCCACATAAAAGAGACTCCAGAGAGATCTGCCCCCCTTCTGCCATGTGAAGACACAGCAAGAAGATGAGCATCTATGAATGAGGAAGCAGGCTCTCACCAGATCCTGAATCTATCAGTGCCTTTATTTTGGACTTGTAGGCTTCATAACTGTGGTAACTAAATTTCTCTTATTTAATAAGCCAGCTGGTGTATGGTATTTTTTGTTATAGCAGCCAAACAGACTAAGACAATGCTCCATAAAGGCACTTCAATAAATTAATAAGTTAGCAGAAGCAGAAGAGACTACTGAGCTAGCAAACAGATTGCAATCCAAGAGGTCAGGGGTTTTTTCTTTTTTTTTTTTTTTTGTCACGACTCTGAGGTGCTGGATATTCCTGTTCAGCATTCATTGGCTGACTGGTGGAATAAATAATAACAAGTTCTGATCACCAATAAACAAAGAAGAAGGCATTATTTGTAGCTGACTAGCCCGTGTTTTCTCAGAGGTAATCCCTCAGGGGACCTTCTGGCCCCAGGCCACCTGCCAGCATCCTGCAGAGGACCAAGCATGGGCTTTGCAATCACGCCTTGGGTAACTCCTGGCTCTGCTCTATTCTAGCACTAGTTTTCCAGCAGCTACCCTCGAGCAGATGCCTATCACATGTCAGGCACCACACTTTGTGCTTTACTTTTTGTACCTCAAATCTCTTACTCTTTAACAAACCTGAAATGCAGGCATCACCCTTTTTACACAGATGAGGAAACTGAAGTTCAATGCATTTTAGTTATTTTCTCAGCAGCAGAGTTAAGAAGTTCTGGCCTGGGGACTCAAACCCAAGTCTCACTGATTCCAGAGCCAGTGCTTTTTTTATTATATCACACTTCCCTGCTTCTAATAGCCTTCCAGCTATGAGTACACTGTAGGTGAAGAACAAAATACAATAAATTATTTGCATTCTTCTGAAGCATTGCAGTTTCTCTGAATCAAACTTCTTTTCTTCCCTGAGCCAGCTCCTATGTGTGGGCAGATGGCAGATGGTGACAATTGTCCACTGCTTCTCTGAATATCACATTTGTATCCTATTCAAAAACACACTTACAAAGATGTGTCTGTGGATATAGATGGAGCATGGAATAGAGCACATGCTTTTCTTCATCTGCCTATTATGTCCCTGAATGTGTCAATATTTTTTCTCTGCAAGTGGAGCACTACTTTGGATCCCCTCTCGTCTCTGCTTCAATGGCTTCGTAATTACCAGGCAAGCAAGAACTCGGCAGCTGGCCCCCTGTGGAGAGAGCACTGGCTCCAGTACTTACACGAGTTGAAAGAAGAAAGAGCGCCTTGTACTGAGATGAATGTATCAGTGGTTTTTTTTAACCAGATGTGTGTGTGGGGGGGTGTGTTTAGTGTGTATGTAGAAAGTGTGTGTGTGTGTGTGAGAGAGAGAGAGAAAGAGAGAGAGAGAGAGAGAGAGAGAGAGAGAGAGAGAGAGAGAGAGAGAACAAAAAACCAGGAGAAAGGAAAGGGACAATAAAGACCCAGCTTATCTGAGTGAGCCCTGGAAAGCTCTTAGAGATCATCTAGTTCAAGGTCAGAAAACTGCAAACCTGCAGCTTCACTAGTCTGCTGCCTGTTTCTGTACAGCCTACAGCTAAATATGGTTTATATATAATTTAAATGACGAAAAACAAAAATAAAACCTTGTGATGTGAAAATTATATGAAATTCAAATTTCAGTGTCCGTATATCCATAAAGAAAGTTTTATTGAAACAGTCACAGTCATTCATTCACATTCTATGTCTGCTTTTGTGCAACAAGGACAAAGCTGAGTAGTTGAAAGAGAGATTGTTTTGTTTGCAAAGCCCAAAATATTTACTCTATTGCCCTTAGAGGAAAAGATTGACAATTTCCCGATCTAGTGCAAACTCCACACCCAAGAGCCACCTCAAAGGCAGAGGTCATGTGCATGTGATTCAAACTTGTACCTCAGCACACTTGACACACAGCGCTGGGCCTAGCGCCAAGACCAGATACAACATTAGCTGGGTCTGGTACCAAATTGAAAATACAGAGCCCCTTATTCAAAAAGCACGATGAGAATGCCATTAAAGGTGCTAAAATATAAATCCTTTTCCTTTCTTCTGCTGTTTCTCAACCAATCATGATGTTTTTTATTTGCTATTTAGTATTATGTTCCCGTGGGCATAAGCATGGTGGCAGGGTGAGTGAGGACCATCTTGGGCATCCTGGGCTCCACCCTGAGACTGGGTGTATAAGTGTACATGGCCCACAGGCTGCTGGGACACTCACTTTCCTCTCCCCTCTCCCACCCAGCTGCCAGCTGGGTGCAAGGAGGTAGAGACAGGCTGCCCCAATTCACAGCAGGTGGCAACCTTAAAGGGTATTGCAACTCTCACTCTGGGGTAGGCTAGGTGTTTGGATGGGGGTGGGCAAGAGGCTTAGCCCTGATGAGCTGTCCACTGAACATACCCTGTGGCACTGCCATCCTGGGAAGGGAAAGGCTGGCTTCAGCCTGGGGCTCCAGAAGCTGAAGAAATCAGCTTGAGGAGTATAGAGGTGGTGAGAGGCAGGACTTCATGAGCCCAGGCCCTGAGCCTCTGGTGCACACGTTATTGTCTCACCAGGTTTTGCTTAGAAAATACAAATTTATAAATAAAATTACAGTGAGTTTTAAGATGGCAACTGCAGAGCATGAAGTCCCAAGTGCAGGGTAGTTCTGAGAGTGGGGCCCAGTGCTACTGCAAGGGCATATACCCAGGACGTGGGCCCTGCTGGCATACAGAGGGACTGTGGGACGGTTGCTTTGTGACTGTTTTAGATGAGGCAGTGTGCCATGGTAGAAAAGTACCTGGATGTTCAGCTCTACCCATCCTAACTCAGAACCATTATTTCCCCACTGCAAACTGTGTATCTCTTTAAGGGTTCAAGTGCAGTATTAGGGAACAACAATGTTCTAAAGCTTGTTTTTAGCCTCACAGTCTCTGGGAGCATCCTTAGGTAGCTTAGTCAGCCTCAAATTCTCACTGGTTCCACCACATTAGCTTCCATTTCCATTCCCCGATTCTAGATCCATTCCCAGATTCCAGATATTCAGAGGTTTGAGGATGGCGAGGGAAACTAGCCTATGTACCATGAGCTCCCATCAAAGTCAGTAGATTAATGTGAGATGTCAGAAGAGTGCCATGGGATTCCACAGGTGAAGGTCCAAATGAGGAAGCATGGAGTGTTTCCTGAGCAGAAGGGCTTAAGGCTGGTTGTAAGGTGGGTGGAGAAGAGGGAAAGGCGGCTCCAGGTTCCAGGCAGAGGCTTCTGCATGAGTGAAGGCTCAGAGATGGAAAGGGACATATGCACCTGGTGGTGGTGGATATTGCAGTGACTGCACACAGAGGACAGAGAAGGAGGTGTAGGAGAGGGTCCCGAAAAGCATGAGTGCATAATATAGTCTCCTCTGTCCTATTTAGGGGTTTGCGTTTCATTCTTGAGGCCACTGAAGCCACTGAAAGGCTCAGTGATAGAGACAACTTGCTAATGTGTGCCCTTGGCCATGAACAATCCTGCTTATAGAAAGTGAGAATGGCTCTGTGCTGCCTATCCCCAATGAAGAGGCAAGTAGAAGACAGGGGAGAAGGAAATAATGCCTGTAGATTCTACCATGGGCCAAATCAATGTTAGGAGCTTTATATATGTGTCGCAACATCTCCTTTTACAGATGGGAACTGAGGCTCAAAGAGGTTAGGGGTCGCTCTGAAGACCAGAAGGAGGAAGAGTTAGTGTTCTGTCTTAGGTCTAACACCCTAGTCCAAACCCTACTGGATGCCCCACTCTGCTTTTCAAGAATCCCAAGCAAGCAGCAAAAGCTACCTATTTCCCATGGGATGAGCCATAGCCCCTGTCTAAAAGGCTCCTCTAGAACTTCCAGGTAAAAGCAACCATTCCTTTCATTTTGCTCCAATTGGACCAGGCTATTATTGACATTGCCCATTGGAGACCACGGGCACCTCAAGGGCCTCTCTCTTCTCTGTGTTCCCAGTATCTGGCACAGGGCCTGGCCCAGATAGGTGATCAATCCTGGTTTTCAGAATGAGTGAGCAAATGAAAGACAAGATTCAGTCATTAATTAAAGACCTCCCTAATTCATCTTGGAGTTCATCACCCTCCTAACTGGACGCCAAAGCCAAACATAGCCCTCGCAGTTTCCAGGGGAGGCTTGCTGAGGCTAAGGGTGTATGGGTGGTGTACAGTTCTAACATCAGAACAAAATTTACAGCAAATGGTGCCCATAAACAGCACAAGCTACTCAGGCTAATTTATGTTCACACCAGGGCCATTCCAGCCCAAAAGCCCAGAGCTCTTTACAATTCCAAAATGATTAAAAGCATCATGCAAGCTCATATTTTCCACTTTTATTAAAAGCACTAAAGCGGGCGGTGCTTCTTGCATGTCAGTGGGGAACCGCTTCCAGACTCAGGGAGAAAAGCCTTTCCTCAGAGAGCCAAGGCAGACTCCTCTACCACCCGCTGTGGGCAGCCTGCTGCCTTTAAACCCCACTGTCTTTCTCCTCATCAAAGGAGGCTGCCCCACATCCCACCTCACCATGACCTGTCCCACCCAAGCCACCTTCATCTAGACTCTTCACTCTTCCACTATCCTGACACCTCAGCCTGACATCGAAGGCCCTTCACAGGATCGTGCAACCTGCCCTTCCAGTCTCATGGCCTGTCTTTCTGACAGAGACTGCCATGTTCTCAAACACATGGGATGTTTTCCCTTACTTTTCTATGCCTTTGTTCATGGCATTCCCTGGGCCTAGGGTGATTTTCCTTCCTTTCTACAACTGGAAAATACCTATTTTTTATCATTTTAGATCTAACTCAGTTTTCATCTTTCCTCTGAAGTACTGCTGGACTTTCTAAGGCCGAGTTAGTCCCTCCTATTCGCTAAGCGTAGGTCCATTTAAGCACACCTCATACTGGACTGTGTATGCTCGTGTGTCTGCCTCCTCCATGTCTCTCTGAGCTTCAAGCACTGAGCCGGACTGGCACAGAGTAGATGCTTGGTGAATATTCAATGAATGAATGATTCAATGAACTCTACCTTCCCACAATGTGTCCCAACACAAACAACACCGAAGTGTGGTCAAAAAAACATACTCATCTAAGATGATGACCTTGTTTATTATTTCTAAAGAATATAAGAGCCCAAAACCACATCTACTCATGCACTTGCACCTACACTCTCATATTCTACCTTTCCTCATGCTGCTGTGGAGAAAATCTCCCTACCCCTATCTAAGGCCATGTCCTCTATTTTTTCACTTCTCTTACCAGATCCCTTCCCCTCTCCCCTACTCAAGGACATCACTTCAACTTTTTTTTGCCTATCTTTCCTGCATCACCAAATTTTTTAAGTTTATTAGATCATTCAGAATAGTATAACAACATATTATTTCTTCCACTAAAAAAAAACTCTAGGCTTCACTTCCCTATTTCATTATTACTTCATCTTTCTCCTTTCTTTGAAGCAGATGACTACATATGTCACTCTTTCTTGATTCCTCATCACCCTTCCCTCTTGAACTCACTCCAGTAAAACTTTTGTCCCTACCCCACCACTGAAATGCTCTTGCCTAGGTCTCTATGACCCCTTAAAACTAATGGCTGGTTCTAATCTGCATCCTACCTGACAGATCAGCAGCATATGATCCCTCCTCCGTGTACCACTTTTTAAAAACATAACTTTGGGGACAACACACTCTCCTTGTTTTATCCCCCATTTCATTGGACCCTCCTTCTATAACTCCTTTGCTGGTTCAACTTCTTCTCCCAGACTTTTTAACCTTGGAATGAGTCAGGGCTCAGGCTTGGAAACTATTTTCTTCTCCAGCTGCATTCACTCCTTAAATGATCTCCCTCAATTTAACAGATCCCAAAATTTATACCTCTAGCACTGACTTTTCCTTTAAACTCCAAACTCATATCCAACTGACTCTTCAATATCTCCATGTGAATGTTTAATAGGCATCTCAACTTTAACATTCTAAAACCAAACTCTTACTTCCTTCTCCAAATGTGTTCTAACCACAGCCTCTCCCTTCTTATTTAAGAAAATTCTGCAAGTCCATACTTTCCAATGTGCATATCAAAAATACTTGAGGAAGGGAGAAGAAGAAAATATGGACAACTGTAACTGAACAATAATAAAATAATTTAAATTAAAAAACTCAGTGATATCTTTGATAATAATCTTTAATTTGTGCTCTATATTTAATCTTTCATCAAATCCTGTTGGCTTTGTCTTTAGAATATCCAACTTCTGACCACTTCTCACCCCTTCTACCTAGTTCCTGCTAACATCATTGGTCACCTGGATTATTGCACGAGCCCCTTAACTGGTCCTCCTGCTTCAGCACTTTTCACATACTTTAACACCATTCTCCAAATATCATTTCAACTATAGTAAAACAAGGTAAGTCAGCTCAAAAGCTGAATGGCTTCCACCTACCACAGTAAAAGCAAAAGTCCTCACAATGTCTTTAAAGGCCCTTTTGGATCTAATGCTCCATTTCTCCACTGATGTCCTCCCCTACTCTTCTCCCTCCCAGTCACTCCTGTCAGTCACTGGATTCCCTGCTGCTGCTGCTGGAAGGTGCCAGTAATGTCCACTCTGATGGCCATTGTGCTTAGTATTCCCTTTGATGAAAACACTTTCCCCCAGATATCCACATACTGCCTCCTTCAGTCACAATGATGCCTTCCCTGACTATCCTGTTTACAATCTCAATCTCTTCTTTACCCTGTGACCCCTGTCCATACCCTCTCTATACTCCTTACTTCCTTTATTGCTTTATTTTCCTTCATAGCATTTTAGGGTGACCATTGTCCTAGTTTATACCTCTTTATCCAGTGTAATTGTTAATAGATTTTTGCTTTAACCTTCAGCAGTGTCCTGGTTTGGGCATAAATTAAATGATCACCTTACTTTCCATGACCTAGTGTACTAAATATTTTACCTGTTTATTTTGCTTACATATGCTTCCTTGTTTTAGAACATAAGCTCTATGAAGGTAGGAAGTTTTCTATGTTTTGTTCCTTACTTGATCTCTGCTGCCCCAGAACCGTGCCCATACTGAGCACATAACAGTTGCTCAATAAATATTTGTGAAATGAATACATTCATATTTTATAAATAATAACAGAGGCAGCTGCACCATTGTTTAGTCACTTTTTTTTTTAAAGACTGGGTCTTGGCCTCAGTTCAAAGCAATGCTCATACCCAGGCCAGGGAATCTGTTTTATCCCCAGACCCTCTTAACCCTCTAACTTTCAACAAAAAAGTCACAGTGAATCAAGGATCCAAAAGAGGAAGCTCAATTTATGAAGTTCATGCCATCAAGAATCTTAAAAATGTGACTGATCAACCTCAGCCTCATAGCAAGGAGGTAGTGCTTGGGACAGCCCCACAGCACAAGAAAAACGTTCTTCACATGTAAACACTTTTCACACCATTACCAAACCCTGCCCCCCACCAAGGCATAATGACTGGGTTCAGTATAATGGGGAGGAAAACACACATTAGCCAGACGGGAGGTTTCGGACGCATGCCTGTGACATTATCTCTAATCATATACAGTCTATTTCATATCCGCCTTTTTGTGAGGTTCGTAACTTATAATTATTGCCAGCAGGAAAAAAGAAAAAAAAAAGAAAGGGAAATATTAGAAGGGAGGGGTATAGATAGAAGGGAAAATTCTTTCTGATACCAATAAACTATGTGAGAAAAATAGGCCAGAGCTTATTAGAAAACATTAAACTATATTTGGATTAAAGCTGAGAAAAATGAATTGTACATAAGCTGTGAGCCTTTGCAGTCAGGGAGATCTGATAAGCCTTTCAGATTGCCTCATTACATCGCATGTCTATGACACTGGAGGGAAGTTAGTGGGAAGTTATGAAATGTGTCAAATTTATAGCCCAGCCTGGATATTTCATAAATCCGTATAGGACTTGGAAGGACCTCTGAGGTTAATGAGCTCAACTTCACTTTATAAAAGAGGAGAAGGACCTGCAGGGCAAGGACTCAAATTCAGGCCTCCTGATTCAGAACACGGCTGATTCCTCTACAGAAGGCAATGCTAACAGAGAGCTCTTTCTTGCATCATTACCCTGGGTCTAGGAGTGGAAGGGATTTCCTCCAGGCTTGACAATGGGACCAGGAGGATAGCAGAGTTCAGAGAACATGATGAGGGTCAGATAGGAACCCACTGGACCCAGTGATCCTGACACTGTGGGCCTGCCTCAAGACCATGGCCAGCTTGTGTGTGCATGAGTGTGTGCACATGTGTGCATGGTGTCCATGTGGTATGTGCATGCACATGCCTCCTGACAGTGCTGAGACATGTCGCAGCACTGGAGCACAGGGCTAAGGCCCCACAGACAGGCAGACTTCACTCTGCTCTTCCTCCCACCAGGTGCTGCAACCTTCTCTTTCCCTCTCTTACTTAGGTTGATCCATGCTTCAAGGTGCTATGGAGTTTCCCCTCCTGACACTCAGAAGATAGATGGAGTTTCAGCAGTTCAGCCTCTGAGCTTCAGTGTCACACCAATTGATGTCATAGTTCAGAACTCTCTTCACTACTTGTAAAACCTTTGTTTCTCTGAGTCTTGGTTTTTCCATGTGTAAAGATTCCTATTTTTGCATGATTGTGGTGCATGTTAAATAATGTGCTTACTACTTTAAAGGGACTCATGTAGTCAGAAAATTTATTGGAATGAGAATTTATGTATATTTTCTTGCATTATTCCCTCTTCTCCTTGTCCAAGAAATAGTTAGCTTACTAGTCTTCATTTTCTTGTGGATTTTTGCAGGAGGGGAAAGAATGAGCTGCTGGCAGCCAGTGGTATTCTTGTGCTTTTATAAAAGCCAGGGTCCATCGAAGAGACAGTGGACTGCGGACATCTTGAGGAGAAAGGAGGAGAGAAGAGGATGGCTTTGAAAATGAGGGATTATTTCTCAAAAAGGGAGAGTATTATGCTGTATGAAATAAGCCACTGAGAGAAAGACAAATACTATATGATTTCATTTATATGTGAAATACAATGAACATAATAAACGAAAAAATTGGAACAGACTGATAGATACAGAGAACATACTGACAGCTGTCAGAGGGGAGGGGCTTTGGGGAAGCTGTGAAAAAGGCAAAGGGATTAAGAAAAAAAAAAGATCTTATAGGAACAGACAATAGTATGGTGATTACCAGAGGGATAGGGATGTGAGGGGGATGTAGAAGAGGGTAAAGGGGGGATAAATGGTGGTGAAAGGAGACTTGAATTTGGGTGGTGAACACATAATGTAATGCAGATGATGTGTTATAGAATTGTACACTTGAAACCTATATAATTTTATTTATCAATATCACCCAATAAATTTAATAAAATTTTAAAGCAACATTTTAAAAAGAATAGCAGAAAGAAAAAGTAAGAAAATGAGGGGCCTCTTGAACAACATCAAGTGTACCAATGCTCACATTGTAGGGGTACCATAAGGAGAGGAGAGAGAGAGCAAGGAATTGAAAATGTATTTGAAAAAATAATGTGGATATAGAAGTCCAGGGAGAGCAGAGAATCCCAAACAAGATGAATTCAAAGAGACCCACACCAAGACATACCATAATTAAAATGCTAAAGTTTAAAGACAAAGAGAAAATGTTAAAAATAGCAAGAGAAAAGCAGTTAGTTACCTACAAGGAAGCTCCCATAAGACTTCTAGCTGATTACTCAACAAATACTTAGCAAGACAAGAGAAACTGGCACAAAATACTCAAAGTGATAAAAAAGCAAGGTCCTATAATCAAAATTACTCTACTTAGCAAAGCTATGTATTTTGAATCAAAGGACAGATAAAGAGCTTCCCAGACAAGAAAAAGCTAAAGGAGTTCATCACCACCCAATCAGTATTACAAGAAATGTTAAAGGGTCTTCTTTAAGAACAAGAAGAAAAAAAAAGATTAAAATATGAGTAATGAAATGACAATTAATACATACCTATTAACAACAACTCTAAATTCAAATGGATTAAACGCTCCAATAGAAAAACATAGGGTGGCTGAATGGAGAATAAAACCCTTACATACACTGTCTATAAGAGACTTACTTCAGATCAAAAGATACATACACAGACTGAAAGTAGAGACATAGAAAAAGATTTCATGAAGATGGGAACAAACAAAAAAATGAGATACCAACTCACACCTGTTAGAATGGCTGTTATCAGTAAGACATGTAATAACAAATGTTGGAGAGGTTGTGAAGAACTCACTGCTAGTAGAAATGTAAATGGGAGAGCAACTGTGGAAAAGAGTATGGAGGCCCCTCAGGAATTATGAATAGTCCCCATATGACCCAGCAACACCTCTTTTGGGTATCTACCCAAAAAATTTAGAAGCATTTATTCACAAAGATATATGCACCCCTATGTTGATTGCAGCATTATTCATGGTGGCTAAGACATGGAAACAACAATGTGTCCTTTCAAAGATGACTGGATAAAAAAGATGTACATATATACAACGGAATACTTCTCAGCTGTAAGAAGAGATGAAATAAGGCCGTTTGTAACAATATATATGGAACTTGAGAATATCATGCTAAGTGAAATATGTCAAACAGAGAAAGTAAGAACCATATGATTTCACTCCTTTGTGGGATACAAAACTGAGAGCAACAAATGAACAAACAAGAAAAACAAATAAAAACTCATAGATATAGACAACATTATAGTGGTTACCAGAAGGCAAGGGAATGGAGGAGATTGTGAAGAGTAAAAGAGTTCAAGTATATCATGATGGAAGATTTGACTTTGAGTGGTGAGTACACAATGCAATATATAGTTGCTATATCACAGAACTGACCACTTGAAACCTATATAATTTTATTAACCAATGTCACCCCAGTAAATTTAACTTTAAAAAAGCTGAGGTAGCAATAGTTATGCCAGACAAAATAGACTTTAAGAGAAAGGCTATAACAAATGGCAAAGAAAGATTCAGCAATTCCACTTCTGGGTATTTATCCAAAGAAACCCAAAACACTAAATCAAAAAAGAAATTGCTCCCATAATTTCATTGCAGCATTTTTACAATAGTTAAGATATGGAAGCAACTTAAATGTTCATTTGTAGATGAATGGATAAAGAAGAGGTAATACATATATACAATAGAATATAACTCAGCCATAAAAAAGACAGAAATCTTACCAACTACAACAACATGGATGGACCCAGAGGGTATTGGGCTGAGTAAAATAAGTTAGACAGAGAAAGACAGATGCCATATGATTTTACTTATGTGTGGAATCTAAAAACCAAAATAAATGAATAAGCAGAACAGAAACAGATTCACAGATAGAAAGAACATTCTGACAGTTGTCAGATGGAAGAGGGGATGAAAGGATGGGTGAAAAAGGTGAAGGTATTAAGAAGTACAAATTGGAAGTTACAGGATAGTCATGGCGATATAAAGTACAGTGTAGGGAATATAGTTGATAATATTCTAATAACTGTGTATAGTGTCAGATGGATACTAGATTTATCAGGGTGATCACTTTGTAATTTATATAATTGTCTAATCACTGGGTTGTACACCTGAAACTAATACAATATTATACATCAACTGTAATTGAAAAACAAAAAAATATTCTTTCTAAAAAGCTCAAAGGCAAGAAATACTGTACTTAGAAGAGTCATAGAATACCTTCAGTGCATGACTGAAGTCAAGAAATAGTTCTAAATTGCAGTGCCAATGAAAGTCTGCCACTTCTTTAAAAATAAAAATAAAACACTTGAAAAACAATGAGCAAAATGTCAGAAGGAAGGTAAACTCAAGAAACTGAAACAACAGAACCAAAAGCACCACAACCCAGTCTCTGAACATTCTCTTCTAAAACCTTTCACTGAGAATATATTTTGGACTAGGTACTGAGCTGGAGTTGCCATGATGAATCAAATAGAGTCCCTGGCATCAAGGAACCCACACACTGCTGGGAGACAGAGACAGGTAAAGAGATCATTTCAGTTTGATGTGCTTGCATCGGTCGTAGAGGCCTTTTGCCATAGTCGAGCTTCCCATTTTAGTTCTACTACCTTTCTTCTCTTTCTACCAAAGAATCTCACTCTTACATAAGATTAGACACTAGAGCCTAATTGGGGTGACCAAGAAAAGCAACCCAGTGTCCAGGCAAAATATTTGGTGACTGATAGAAAAAGGTATTGCTTAGCACGGACACTGTAGAAGGACTTCATTCCATCTCCAGCATGGTGTGGTGTCCTCTGCCCATGGAGGTCACACAACAATTAAATTGCAGAACTAGGCTTTTAGCTAGGACAGCTGAACCCCCAATCCTGAATTTCTCTCATTATACTGTGCTATTTCCAGAAATAACCCTAGGAGTTAATAGCTTGTACTGTAATAAGAAAAAGAGAAGAAATAAAAATTAGAATATACACTGTACTAGTTTCCTGAGGCTGCCATAACATATCGCCACAAGCTGGGTAACTTAAAACAACAGAAATTTATTCTCACTGTTCTGGGGGCTAGAAACAGGGAATCAAGGGCCAGACAGGGCCATGCTCCCTTCAGAAATCCTAGGGACGAACCAATCCTTCTTTGCCTTTTCTAGCCTCTGGTAGTTAGTTGCCAGCAGTCCCTGAAGTTCCTTGGTTTGTAGCAGCATTCCTGCAGTCTCTGCTTTGCTTGCCACATGGTGTTTTCTCTGGGTGTCTCTGTCCCTGTGTCTTCACATGGCCTTTTGATAAGGACACAAGCCATTGAATTTATGACTCACTGTACTCCAGTATTATATTACACCTGACCTTGATTACATCTCCAATGACCCTATTTCCAACCAAATAAGGTCACATTCTCAAGTATTGAGGGTTAGGACTTCAACGTATATATTGATGGGCTATAACTCAACCAACAACAAACACCTTCACAATACATACCTGTATAGTATAGACAGGAAGGAGAAAGACTCTTGAATTCATTTGCTGTTTATAGATTCAGTTGTCTATTGTACACTACTTGAGGGCACCCTTATGGAAGAGTAAATCTACACCAAATGAATGCATACTCAGGTGACACCTGAGGCTGCTCAGCTGGTTCCCTGGTCCCATTGGGTGGCCCGGACCATGACAAAAGAGCAGGACACAGGGAAGGGAATCTCCCAACCTAAAATATACCCAGTCCAACCCCTCATCTCATAATGGGAAAAACCAAAGACCAAGGAGGAGAAACAACTTGTCTAAGACTTCATTACTCACTGGCCTTGACAGCCCCAAATGTTAGCCAAGATCAAGAAGCTAGTCTGAAAAAGGAATCCATCAGGAGCTTTCAAAAACTTTAGTTGACTTCTAATTGAGCAAATATTGGGACCCAGCAATTCTACTCTTAGGAAATTAGCTTAATGAAATGGTTAAGATTTAACTACAAGGATATTTATCAGAGCATTAACAATAATAACAATGTAAATAATTATCATAATCTGATATTTACTTGATGTCAGACATTGTACTAGGTGGTTTGTATATATTCTTACTTAATCCTCAAAAAAACTTTTATTTCTCTTAAAAAATGGAGATTTAGAGAGGTTAGTTTAGTTTCCTAAGAATACACAGCCAATAACTTACAGAGCTTGGCTTGAAATCCACATATCTTTGATTCCAAAGCTCAGGCTCTTATGGTAATTTGCATAAAGTAATCAAGTCATCCTCAGGGACCTCAAACAGAAATCCAATGACTGGGAATAAGTTAAAAATGTTAAGATGCGTCTGTACAATAAAACACAGTGTCATAACATGTTGTGTTATAAATTAATATCTAGTGATAATATAAGAAATAGGTATGTTACACAACATTGCTTACTGACTATTTGGATATATGTATTAGAGTGGATAAACACATATAAAAACACTAACCCTCATTATCTCTGGGTGGTAAGATTATGGGTGAGTTTTAGTTTTGATTTTCTATATTTATCATTTTTCTGCAATGGACAAGAAATTAATTTAATAATAGGGAACAAAGGATGTTTTGTTTACAAAACAAAGAGAATCCCAGTAGGCAGAGAAAGCATTTGCTAAAAGGATGTTTCTAAGACAGCATCTTCAACTTGAGCGTGTGCTTAGCACATCAGCTTTCTCTCTCCAGACAAAGTCCATTTGCCTATACGGCACATGGAAAACTGGTTTCCCACTAGTAAAAAGGGTTCATTCCTCTGGACTTAGCAGAAGCATGTGGGCAGTAAAGGCTGCTGGGTACCGGAGTATCAGAGAGATTTCAGGGCGTGCTTCCTCTGCCCTGTGCCTAGAGGAATCTAATAATATCCTGCTATTTCTTTTTCTTCATTCTCCCAAAGATGCAGCAGGTAAAGCTTCTGATTGAATTCCATCTTGATTTCATTAAATATTCATAAAGGCCAATTAGAAGAGGGGAGAAAGAGGCCACGAGGCAATCCCTTCTATCTTCCTGTCAGAGGCGGGCTGGCTTACCATCAGGCACAGACCAGCCACCAGTGGTCAATACGGTCATGACTTTTGTGACACCGGGGTCACTTCTTACCCTCTCAGCGAGAGACTCAGGGCCATCAAAAAAGGAGAGGCAGGGGACAGGTGAGGAGAAACAGCTCATAATTCTGCCAGCAAGGTGCTTAGCATGTAGAATGCAAAATGCAAATGCTGGGAAACATCCTCAATCACCACTGGAATGGAAATCTTTCCCTAATGAGCAATGACGATGGGAGAGAGCTGATTGCACTGAAGAAAAACTGCTTGAAATTCATAATCAATCAGGCAAGTTGGTTTTAACCTTTTGTAACTAAGCCATCCTGTTCCAGCTTCCATTATCCGCCAACTGGAGCTCATTTCTCCCCACCCGTTTCTCCCCCTCATCCAGCTGGGACAGAAGGTGTGAATGGAGGCCTGAAGAGATCTGGGCATATCAGAAAGAGTGCAAGGGTGTGAGAGAGTGCCTCCATCCTGACCCCTGAATTTTACAGGTGGAGGCACAAGGGTCAGAAAGGACAAGAGACATGACAATGTCACAAGATCAGTGGCTGTACAATCTGCTTTCTCATCTACATCAGCTGAAGAATACTATGAAAGCCTGAGTTCTAGGTTTGGGACACCGTTTTGCTATCGTAAGCTGTGTGATATTAGAACAAAGAAAGTAGTTACATGATTTTTAGATAGCAGGTTCCACATTCAAACTTGACAATGAACATGTCTTCCTCCATACTGCATAGGATTCTTGTGAGACTCACATAATAGAAAGAAGATAGAAAGTGCTATTATTACATCTCTTCTTCCCATTTTCTGGGCCTCTAAGTTCTCTCCCTCCAAATCACATTCCACATTGCTGTGGGCAAGATCTTTTTAAAACCTGAATGTGATGTTGCCATTTTTCTGTGTAACTCTTTCCACATTGTCCTTTGGATAAAGTGTAACCACTACACCAGGCATTTAGGATCTTCTATAATTTGTGACCTTTTCCTTCTCTTTTCTGAGCTTCAGTTTGCTGATTTGTAAAACATAAAACTAACTCCTACTTCAGAAGGCTATTGTGATTAGAATTCACCTACATGTATGGTCCCGGGCACATTGCAGATGCTCTATGTAACTCAATCACTACCTTATTAAATTTCATGACAACTCTGAAAGATAGGTAGAGAAGGGGTAATTTTACCCCTGATTTGAGCAATGACACATGAGAAGTCTAGAGAGGTGGGTGAAGACATCTGACTATGGCCACACAGCTAGAATTCAGAGCTGAGATTTCACTCTTGGACTTGGGGCTCCAGACAGTGGGGGATGGAGGGAGGGGAAGAAGGAGCAGGCATGGAGCTACCGTAGGCTGCCGGCATGGAATGATTCATTTTTGATATTTGTCTGCCAATCTCCAAAGGTATAGAATAGAGTTCTATTTTCTAACATGATTACAAGGCCTTAGGTCATAGGGCTAGCCAACTTCTCCTGTCTCATTTCAAACTAGCGGAAAATGAAATGAAGCAAATAGTACTCCAGTTATGCTAAGCAGTTGCTTGAATAAAAAGGGAAGATGAAATTCCCAAACAATAATTTAATAGGCAGCAAAGAGAAATTAAGTGGAAATGCTTATGCATGAACTGCTGCAAATGAATGTATCATTCAGAGATGACTTCCTCAAGACACTGGACTCTACATGGGGTGGCTTAGTGAGCTCTGGGCAGGGAGTCAGAAACCTGAATGTGATCTCCTTTGGCTCAACCTCTTCTTTCCTGGTCTTTTTGCCCATCAACTCAGGCCTGCTCCAAGTCCAGGTTCACCTTGATATGAAGCAAAGGGTGAGTATTCCAAAAATTCTGCCTTTTCATTCATTCATTTAACTAGTATTTATTGAGCAGCTACTATGCATCAAAGCTTTTTGCTAGGCAGAATGTAAAGACAGGCACACAGACACAGATTCTGCAGAGTTACAGTCTGCAGACATTTTAAAATAATCACACATATTTACATAAATGATTTCACCCCTTAAAAAGTGCCATGAAGGAGAAATACTGGTAGCTATGAAATATTTAACAGGAGAACCCAATGTAGGGAAGGGAGGAATGGACTAACCCTAAATGGTGTAGAGTATAGTTCTATTTTCTAACATGACCACAAGGCCGTAGGTCCTAGGGCTAGCCAACTTCCCTTACCTCATTTCAAACTAGAGGAAAATGAAGTGGAGCCAATAATGCTTCAGTTATGCTAAACAGTTGCTTGAATAAAAAGAAAAGATGAAATTTCCAAACAATAATTTAATAGGGTTTTTGTTTTGTTTGTTTTTGCTCAGTTTCTTCTCTGGGCCCCATTTCCATGAGGAAGAGGCATTTGGAGTTAAGAAGGTGGAAGACGTGTGAGTGAGGGGGGATTGGAATGCTGCTGTCAGAAGGGACAGCACCTGTGAGGGCTCTGAGGGATGAGGGACAGCGGCTATTCGTGGGACTGGAAGAGACCAGAGTGCCTGGATGTGGAGATGGGGACCAAGGAAGATGAGACTGGAGGAGAGAGAAGAGGCTAAACCCCAAAGAACCTTCTGGGCTAGGGAATGTAATTTGGAGAGCAAGTCAGTCTAAGCATGAGGGAAACCACTGAAGAGTCTGAGAGGAAGATGGGCACGATCGGATTTGTATTGCAGAAACTCACTAAATCGCAGCAGGCTTTGTTATATAAAATGACATACTAAATCTGAAATTCATACGGAAATGCAAAGGACCTAGAACAGCCAAAATAAATTTGAAAAAGAACTAAGTTGAAGTACTAACACTGCCTGATTTCAAGACTTATTATAAACCTACGGCAATCAAGACAGTGTGGTTTTGGCATAATTAGATCCATGAAACAGAATAGAGTTCAGAAATAGACCCATATATATAGAGACAACTAATTTTCAACAAAGATGTGAAGGCAATTCAGTGGAGAAAGAACAATCCTTTCAACAAACGGAGCTGGGGAAATTGGTTGTCCATGACGGGGGTAAACAAAACTTTGATCCATACCTCACATCACATGTGAAAATTAACTCAAAATGGCTCATAGACCTAAATGTCAAACCTAAAACTTTAAAACTTCTGGAAGAAAACATGATAAAATCATTGTAACCTTGGATTAGTCAAAGATTTCTTATATATAATACAGAAAGAATGGTCCATAAAAGAGTTAAATGATAAATAGAACCTGATGAAAATTTAAAATCTTCTGCTCATCGAAAAAACTTGTTAAGAGAATTAAAAAACAAGCCATGGGCTGGGAGAAAATACAGGCAAATAATAATGGGTTGGCCAAAAAGTTCATTTAGTTTTTTCTGTAAATAAAAGACACATTTTTCAGTTCCGCCAATACTTTTGTTGATTTGGATGTTTTGAGTATGTTGGCTATCTCCTGCATAGTATAATGCTTATAGTTCTCAATTAATGTCTTGATTTGATTATTATCAACTTCAACTGATCTACCCAACTGTGAAACATCAATGTCCAGCGAGAAATCCCTATCACGAAATTTCCCAAAACACTTTTGACATTTTCACTCAGCCATAGCACCTTCTCTATAAACTGCACAAATTTCTTTGCATTTCAGTTGCATTTTTGCCTTTCTTGAAGTAATAAAGCATAACATGCCAAAATGTTGCATATTTTCTTTCATCTTTAATATTAAAATGGCTACACAAAAATTCACCAATTTTGGTAAGTTTTTTTTTAAGTGCCCGTGGATATGGCAGCTGTCACAATACAATCTAACAAAATTGTTTCAAATGAAGTTAAAGACAACTAAGGGCTACTGAGCCATCTTACAGAACAAACCAAATTAACTTTTTTGCCAACCCAATATTTCTGATAAAAGTCTTGAATTCTGAATGTGTATGTAAGGAACTCTCAAAATTCATTAAGAAAACAAGCAATCCAACAAAAAAAAAGTGGGCAAAGGAGCCGAGCAGACAGCTCATTAAAGGGTAGAAACAGATGACAAATAAGCACATAAAACACTCAACATCATTAGTCATTAGGGAAATGCAAATTAAAACTAGAATGAGATACCACTACACACCTATTAGAATGACAAAAATTAAAAAGTCTGCTTATACCAAGTATTGGAGAGGAATGCAGGAGCTAGAACTTTCATACACTGCTGGTGGAAATATAAAAAGGTATAGCCACTTTAGAAAAGTAATTGGTAGTGTCTGAAAAATTATTCTACAAGAGAAATGAAAGTATATGCCCTTACAAAGAATAGTACATAAATATTCAAAGTACCTTTATTTGTAAAAGCCAAAACCCAGAGTCAATTCAAATGTGTACCGACAGATGAATGAATAAATATTTGTGGTATATCCATGTAATTAATGTACTATCACTCAGCAGTAAAAAGGAATGAACCCTTGATACATACAACAGTGTGGATGAATCTTAGAGTAGTTATGCATAATAAAAGAAGCCTAACAAAATGTGCATTTATGTATGTTTCCATTTTTATAAAATTCTGGAAAAATGCTGTATAGTCTTGTTTACGTAAACTTACAAAAATGATAACCAATCCATAGTAACACAAAGATCAGTGGCTACCTGGGGTCAAGTGAAATGCAGGAGTGAGAGATTCTTAGGAGCACAGGGAACTTGGGGGGTGGTAGCTTCTTCATTATCTCGATCATGGCGATGCTTTCAAGGCTATACACAGAGGCAGAACCTGTCAAATTGTGCACCTCAAATACGTGCAGTTCACTGTGTGTCAATGGCACCTCAAAATTGTTTAAGATGAAAAAGAAACAAGAAGGTGATGAGGAAAATGGGTAGGGACTCTATGGTTGTGGTGGAGCAGCAGGCACAAATGGATCTAGGACAAACATCCAGACAACTATTATAAAATCCTGGAGGAAACTGGTGACAATTTAGAAGACAGTGAAAGCAGTGGAGGTGGGGTGAGGTGGAGGCATGCAAAGGATTTAGAAGTCAGAATAGAAAGGACTGGTGATGAACTGGATGGAGGGGAACAGTGAGGGAAGGTGGGGGCTAAAGGACAGCACCGAGGTCTGGCCCTCTCAAATTGGCGCCATCTAGTGAGATGAAAGCATCATCCATGGGATACCGAAGGAAGGCCTCTGACCTCAATTTCCTGCTCCCGACCCCATGACCACTCCCCTGGGTCAGGCCTTATCATCTTTTGCCTACATTGGTGCGACAGCTTTTCCTAACCTCCCCATATCCAGACTTGCCTTCTCCAGTTGATTCTTCACATCAGAGGCCAGAGTAATCTTCCTTAAAAGGCATATCTACCATTTCATTTTCCTGCTAAATTCCTTTCCACGACTCAGGATCAAGTCCAAGGTCCTTAGTCTGACACATGTGGTGCCTGTCTGGTTTGGCCCTATCGTTTTCTGCAGCCGTTCTGCCCTCCTGCAGTACTCGGCTCCACACATACTGAATCTCTTGTCTCTTCTTGAATGTGTCCTTTCTTTTTCTTGGCCCCTCTGCCTTGAATTCACTTTGTGGTTTGGTTTGGTGATGCCTAGATGCTCTGTCAGCATTTCGTGCTTCCTTTTATCAGAGCATCTATTTCCTTGGATGGCATTTACCTGCAGGTCTGATTTGGTCTTCACTAGAGGACCTTTTTCGTGCACCTCTAAGGAACAATCCTTTCACCTTCCTTATAAATCTGGGAGTCTGTTTGCTCCTTCTGGATCCCTTCCAGGAGTCTGAGGTCAGCACCTAGTACAGTCTCAGGCATAGAGTAGGTGTCTCAGCATTGGACCTCGGGCTTTGCTTCCTGTGAGCAGTGTAGCTGGTGCTAACCAGTTGATTTCTTGCTGACTTGGCCTAACTCCCCAAAGCTCCCGATTTCACTTTATAGATTAATGGCTCAGCTTAACAGGAGACTCTCACAGGCTTTGGACATCAGGTGGTGGCTCCATCGGTGTCACCAGGGCTGGGTGTGTTGCTCAGCATTGTCCCACCTCTAGAGGAATGTCCTGGACACTCTTTGTCTTTCATGCCTCACCTAGTACCACATTCCTTCCTGCCTTCCTCATACACTGTCTTGAGTACCTCTGGAGTCACACATGTGCTAGACAATGGGAAGATGAAGACAGAAGAGATACAATCACTGACCTTAGGGAGCTCTAGATGTGATACTAAGCAAGTTGTTCCCATACTCTGATTTTTAGTTTCCCCACCAGCAAAATGATGTCTACGATGCTTTTTCCTCTATAACCTCAGGCTTCTGAGATTAAATTGAAGTTGAGTGACAGGAAGGTAAGTTGTAGATGAGGAAGAAATAAGCACCTGAAATAAATATGCAGCTTTCATAAAACAGTCTCAGTTATTGCTGGGCTAATTAACTTCTCTATGGAGAAGATAACTATGGTTATGCTGGAACACGCATGCCCATGGGTTGCTCTCATTATTCAAAGTGCAGTGTTTGTCTTTACAGCTTCATGGATCATGACGCAAGGAGCATGTCAAATATTTGACAGTTTCAGTGAGGAAGTTTCTGAGATACATGGCCTTTATCTTCATGCAGCAGTTTGGTGTAAAGGTTAAGAATAATTTGGGAGCTGTTTGCCAATAGTTAAATACTAGTTAAACCAATTTCTGATTGTATAAACTTGGGAAAATTACTTTTCTGTGCCTCTTTTTGCTCATATGTAAAATAGGGGTATAGTAAAAACCTACCCCTGTTTGCTCATCTATAAAATGGGCATGAAAAAAACCTACTTTATAGGGTAATTGTGAGGATTAAGTTAATAAATGTACAGCTCTTAGAACAGTGCTTGGCTTGAGGTAAGGTCTCAATGAATGTTAGTAGTAATTATTATTACCCACAAACACCTAAGACCAGTTCTGATTTCCCAAGAAGAAATGTGAAATTACCTAGATAAATTTTAATGCAAGAATTATTACTAGGCTTAAAATTTATGTGTTATTGTTCCATTTGCTCATGCTTCTGCCTACTGTTATGAGGTGGATAACTGTACCCAGCCTGCAGTTGTAAGGCACATGACTTTCAATAAAAAATATGATCACATTCCCTGCAGAATCTTCTATTTCAAAATTATAACCACAATCCAATGGCTTAATTTAATTTGAGCCTTCACTCTACCCAAAGGCTGATGCAGAAGAAAAGAGGTAATCATGCACCTAGGTAACTAACAAGGAATCTTTAGGAGCTAGAACCACAAATTGTGAGTTTCTCATTTGCTGCAAAGTCTTGTCTTTTTAAAGGTTCCCAACCTTCAGCATCTTTCATCCTACCAGCCGCTCTATCAAAAACACTTACAGCAAGAGCAAAGCAAAAAGCACACTATATCCAAGAAGTCCATCTCTATGCTTACAGGCATACTATTTTTACACTTACCACTTAATGATGAAAATTTAGGGACATAAATACTGCAACAATGTTTGGTAAGAAACTTACTGCAATGTCTTTAAAACATAGCCAGTTAATGTAAGGCAAAAATAATCCAGAATAAATAGTAATTTCACCGCAACTAAAAAATATAGATACAACACACAACAAAGAATTAAGGCAGTATGGAATCAATGTATCTCACTTTGGTAGTTTTAGGAATTGAGGGAAATATAACAGCTATCACTTATTGAGAACTTCTTGTTCTTAGCATTTTACATGGATTTTATCCTCTCAATAACCCTCTGAAGTATCAATATTATCTCCTTTACAGATGGGAAAACTGAGGCATACAATGATTAAGTAGTTAGTTTGCTCACATACTGACTCCAGTGCCTGCGTGCAAAGAGACCCAGCTGGTCTCTTTGTCCCTCACAGATGATGAACATACCCCTTGTCAAGATCAATTGTTCTAAATATTACCCAAAAATCCAACATGGCAATACCACAACAGCAACAGTAAAGTTGCTGGTATGGCCCTCCAGTTTTCACTGTATTACTGAAGCCAAGTAGTACTAAGTCATTCAAGAGATACTGACTGACCACTGATTATGTGTCCGACACTGTTGCAAGCACCTGGGATATGATAGAGAATACAACTGATAAGAACCCTGCTTTCATGGTGGGTACTTTCAATGGAGGAAAACAGACAATAAATGAAAAAGTGAAGTATACAGCATGGTAAAGTAGTCCTAAGTGCTGCAGAGAAAAATCAAACAGGAAAGGAAGGTAATGAGTATTCAGGGATTAACTTGAATTTTTGGATAGGCTAGCCAGGAAAGGTCTCACTGAGAAGGAGATGCTAAATTAAAAACCTAAATCCGGGAGGGGACCATGGAAATGGTAGGTATGTTAATATTAAGTAATAAACTTTATCTTTCTATTTGGGTGAAAATAAATCAAGCATACTATTTTACCTAGAAAATAAAACCCTTTGAGCCTGGGGAGAACTAAATCATGTACTGACCTTGACAGTGTGTCAGGCATCACACCAGACACCACAAAGGATGCAGAGACAAAAGACAGAGTCCTTGCCCTCATCAAGTTTGGGGAGAAAGGCAAACAAGAGATGGCTGCATTATAGGAGGGGGGGCAATATGCTCTCAAAGGGAGGAACACAGTTCTGCAGAGGGGATGGAGAGGGACTTGGGCTGAAGGAGTTAGGTCTTGCAGCTGAGATGGACCCACGGGCTGGAGAAACAAATGGAACAGCACATAAAGAGGTACAGATGTGGGGAACAGAAAGAGGTCAGCAGCGGCACTGCCTACAAATGGTCCTGGGGGAGGGGACTGGCAGGGGGAGAAGGCCTTGCTAGAGCAGATTTGTAAGGAAGGTAAGCAGAGGTAAAATTTTATCCAATTTAGTTATTTTTTTTGTCATGGAAACAAAGAAATCAAATGATTTGGATTAATTGACTTATGCGATTAGGCAGCTTACTACAATATAAAATCATTTTAAATCCGCAGAGGAATGATGTGAGCTATAAATATGTAAATGAGTACATTCTGCCCCAGATGATTGAAGAAGACAAGTCTCCTTTCTGTGGCTACAAAAACAAAACAAACAAAACAAAACAAAAAACAAAACCAAAAAAACAGCAAGCCACTGTTCTTTTACGGCTGAGCTGAGTCTACATCAGCTGTGAGAGCCACCAGGTGGTTGGAGCTGTGGGACATGGCCTTGAGGTCCGATGACTTGAAATGTGTGATTGCAGGAAGCCATTTAAGCACTCTGTGCCTTGCTTCCCTCCCTGGATATCGTGGGTGATGCCTAAACGGTCTGCTTTTCTGGACTGTGTATAACTTCACTGCAGCCTTGGGAGAGCACTTTGTAAGCTCTGCAGCACCCAGGCCTTTCTGCCCATGCCCAGCCTTAGGGCCCGTGTGCAACTTCCCCTTTTCCCACTGCATTTAAGTGAAAGAGAAAAAAGAGAGTTAGAAATTGAAGGGGATATTCTATTTAGCTGTATGGCTTGGGGAAAGATCGTAGAACCTCTGTTTCTCATCTATAAGATGAAGACTAATAATACCACACAGGTTGTGATAAGGTTTGCATACAATAATGCAGCTGGCATACTGCAGTGATCAATAAATAGGCATTCTGTTTATTTTGGGGGAGCTTTTAGAAAAGCTCCAAAAGACCATGTATGTCCCTCAAAAGCAGGGAAGTGGGTAAGTGGGTAAAATCTATAGGACTGCATTCCATTTTGGAGTGAGCCAGGGAACAATGACCCGAGAGTAAGACTCCGTGAGGGTTTACACCAACCGGTCTGCAGGAAGTTCTAGGCTACACAGCCCCTCCTTTCCTGGCATGGGGGTCCTCAGCCTAAAATGATCCTCATCTGTAACCCTGTGGAGCCGTGACTGTCATCCAGGTCAGCTCAAACAACTTTAACTGGGTATATACTATGTTCTAGTCACAATGGGTGGGGGGATGGGGTGGTAAGATCAAGACAAAGTTAAAATCCAGAGGGGTAAGTGATATAGTTGCAGTGTGTTAAATGCAGGATTATGGGGACCTACGGGAAGGCCTCATAATCCAACCTATGGAATCTCAGGCAAGATCTCAACAGAGTTTAAACCAGTGGGGAATCTCTGGCATATGCATTTGTCGGGTCAAGAAAAGGTGGGTAAAGAGAGAAAAGTATGGAGTGTTAAAAGGGTAGTGTGTGTGTGTTCACACGCATGTACAGTGACTATCTGGAGAAAGCAAGGCTAGGGAAAGTTGACTTTTAACATTTTTCTGTGAAACTTTCCTCTCTCCCTTCCTCCAAAGTTTGTGTAGGGCCCTCTTCTAAGACCCACTCCTGTTAATGACTCTGCTCTTTTGGGGAAGGCAGTAACTTTGTCCTGACCTTGCAGGAGAATAGCTCTCCTCCAGATTATGATTCACTCCTCCAACTGACATCCTGCGATCAGGCCAATTTCCAATCACTTCTCATGGGTCAGCTGACACTCACAGGGTCGTCCCAATTCATGGGCTGGCAAACTCTTGAAGATCAGGCTTCCAAAGTATTTAACGAAGTTGCATTTTTACAGAGGCCTGGAGAAAAGACTCAACCAATACAGAATTTCCTTTTTCTCTTCTTCATGCTATCTGATGCCAAGGTTCTAATTTTATGTGCAAGTTGTGAATCTCCCTAAAACAAAATAAATTCCATATAAGGGAGTTTATGGCTTTATTGCAATGGAACTTTCAAGTACACAAATGCCTTGCATGTTCTAAATTGTCCAAAGGTTTGTGGGAATAAGAATATTTTCATATACTGTACATTAGCAATGTGCCAGGCAGGGATCTAGTGCCTCTATTTATATTATCTTATTTTATTCTCACATCACCCAATGAATTAGAAATATTTTTCTTTGTACAGTAAAAAAACTGAAGCTCAGAGAAGTTAAATAATTCCCTTATTCTACAGCTAGATAAGGGAATAGTTGCAAAATGAATCCAGGTCTGGTGCTCCAGAGTCTATCCTCTAGATTCTGGAGTCTGGATATTTCAGCAAATTCCAAAGTTTTATTAGTTTTGGGTATTTTGAATGAAATCTTTGTAAATCATATCATACTCTTTCTTATATTCATATATAGGCAAAGCTAAATGTAAATTAACCTTGCCCTAACTTGTTTTCGCAGGACTATTTTTGCATCTACTCTGAAATTGTTCTGCATTTGCCTTGTTTGGCTGCTTATAAAGGATCATTGACTGTTCTGCGCAGTGATAGTGCTTGCTGTGCCTGCCTCTTGAAAATCCTCCCAGGCCCTTTACATTTGCTGCTTCTAAACTGTTGTAGCTACTAAATAAAGTAGCTATGCTCATTTGAGTGTGCCTAAAATGAGGTAAGTAGGGTTGAACGATAATTGGAGTGTTTAGACTATGTGGAAAATGTGCTAATCTGAGTGCATGTGTCTGATTATAAAGCAGTTCACGTGACATAAGTAATGTCATAGTGATCACAGTGGTTCTGTTTTCATCCCAGGACCTGGTAAGGAAGTTACTCTTCCTGTTGAAAGAATTAAAAGCAAACTCCTTTCATGTCCACTTTTATAACATACCAGAAAGTCAGAGCCATTGGCTGCAGCCTGTTCTGGTTAGTGACAGAGAGATGCAGGCCTTACAAATAAACACTGGGAGAAACCATTCTCACTGAAATGACTCATAAGCAGTGGGCATTTTGTAGAGCATACCAGAGAAATGCAAAACTTGCTCAGGAACACCATTGTGGAAGGCTACAAAGAAAGTAAATTTGGAGTAAACACATAGGCAGGGGCTAAATCTTTCTTCAGACAGTAAGACTTCTATTACTTAGAAGAGATATTTCAATACAAACTTGGTAGAGACAAAACAGACAACACATGAAAGACAGGAAGACGGCAAGGCAAACACAGTGCAGGAAAAGAGAAATACAGAACACCCGGAATGCACACCATTCTTCAGCTCCATCTGGCCACAGTTCCCACAAATTTCTGATTGAGATGGAATTGAAATCATATACCAGAACTCTACTAAATGCCTTGGGATATGTTAATATTTATGTTCATGTTTTCTATGTGGTTACCTGTATATATTTCTCATTTGATGTACAGTGATCATTCTAAGTTCTCTTGCTTTTCCATAAATCCTGACTTTGACCCCAGTACTGTGGCAAAGGTGTGAACTTGGCAGACCTTATCTGACTGCTGAAGTCACATTTCTGTCCCTAGAATGTGAAGTAAATATATTCAATTAGAAAGGGCT
The DNA here is from genome assembly GCF_004126475.2 of Phyllostomus discolor. Classification (NCBI taxonomy): domain Eukaryota; kingdom Metazoa; phylum Chordata; class Mammalia; order Chiroptera; family Phyllostomidae; genus Phyllostomus; species Phyllostomus discolor. The sequence continues at coordinate 34,319,038 of NC_040907.2, forward strand.
GCCTTAATTTTGTCTCAATCGGGACACAATAAACAGGGACCTTGTGACATCGACCCAGAGGTATTTAGTTTTCTGGATTCCACATAGAGGAGGCAGCTAGAAAGGCAATCCCGGCTGCATAAAGCAGACAGTAGGTGCTCAGGAAATACCACTGTTCTCACTGGAAGTGAAGTGAAACTGAATCGTAATGTTCAAGAACTAAATAAAATCCACTAAACATTACTATTTATCAAGACTCTCTAAAATGATCTTACTAAAATAAGTAAAACCCACTTTTAGTTGATACATGAATGGAAGAAAGTTATTATTCAGCAGTAGGGCCCTGTACTTGAAGGCTTCTGGTGTGGTAGATTCTATGACAGACATTTTAAGAGGCTCCCTAGCTCCTAAAAAAAAGTAAGTCTTGAAATATATTTGATAAAGAGCTGATAAAGAACAGAATGTGGCTCCCAGTTGCAATGGTGGTATGGGCAGACATGGCTCACCTCTTTGCACAAACACATCAAAATTACAATTAAAATTGATAGCAACCATCACTCAGACCTGTCAGAGATTGAGTTGAGTGGGGGGTCTGACAACAACCGAATTAAAGAAACCACATCCATCCAGGCTGGTAGCAGGGGCTCTGACATGGAACGGGCTGGTCCCTCACCCACATGTGGTAGATGAAAATTCAGGAAGGATATCTGGGGAGCGAGGAGTCCTAGCCTCCTACTGGGCCCCCCAGCCCAAGGTTCCACTGGCAGGAAGGTAAATCCCCACAACTTCTGGCTGCAAAAACCAGCGGTCATTGAGTTGGGGAATGGAACTGCTGGGGCCACAGGCAGTTCCTCTTAAAGAAGAAAGTCTTTCCATATTACCCAGATGCAGGAAAGTATGCAGACCCCCAAGAGCTTAAGAAAAACATTCATTGAAAAAGACTGTCACAACAGTCAGCTCACAAATAAATTTAGGAATCTTTCAGGCAAATCATGGGGTGACAGAAGCAAGAGTAAGAATGACAGTTGTAACAGGCTTTTTTACCCTGTTCAGTAAACTGCCCATGGGTGCCCTGGCCACTGGCTCAGTGCCAAGGCATTCCTGTGGATGTGGCATTTAGGAAAGGGGAGGAGATGGCCATAAATGCTGCTTGCCATTAAAGTATTTTTACCAATGGACTTGTCCATATGGCAGGCTCTTTCTGTTGTTATTTATATCCCTTCCAATGTTCACTACCAAAGCTAATATATACCACATCAGTGAAACATTTGTAGGACTTTGAACTTCCCTCACTCACTTCCAGGAAGCAGGGCTGCTAATGGAACAGAAGGCTGAGTCAGCACAGACATGCTGGTAGCTTTGTTGGCTAATATTAAACAGGGGCCTTGGATGTTTCTGGACAGAACTGTGTTTTTTGGTATTTTTTTATTTATCAGTTTTATGAGATTCTTTCAGAAAGAACAAAGCCTGTTTCTGACCCCATCAAGCTCATTCATCTTGCTTTTGAATTTACTTCTTAAAATTCTGTTCTCCCATTTATTGTTTCATTTGATAACTGTTTTTAGTTTACCTTTTTTGTAACTTTATTGAGATATAAATGACAAATAACTATATAAATTTAAGGAAAGTATTGATCTGATAAATTTATATATCACAAAGTCATTACCACCATAGTATTAGCTACTGCTTCCATTGTGTAGTTATCGTTTTTTTTTGTTTGTTTGTTGGTTGGTTTTTTTGTGTGTGTGGTGAGAACATTGTAGAACTACTGTCTTAGGAACATTCAAGTATGATACAGTATCATTAGCTATAATCACCATACTGTACATTAGATCCCCAAACTTGTTCATCTCATTTGATAACAGGGGTGAGTTCCTACTTTGTGCCAGGCCCCATGCTAGGCACTAGGACTGAAAAAGAATGGGACGTAATTCCTGCCCATCAGGAGTCTTAGCTGCTTCACCAGCAGGCTGTGGGAACTTGCCTGACATATTTTATCTTTGTGTTTCCTTATCTATAAATTGGAAATAAAAAGGACCAACTTACTAGGTTATTGAAAGGAATAAATAAGATATTAAAGTATTAACATAATACCTAACATATTATAAGCATCCATACAGAGTAGTTATGATCACTCAAATTATTAGTTAATATTTTACTAAGGACTAACTCCAATGCTGTCTCCTTTGAAATATCTCCACCAATTTTGCCAACTGAAAGTAAGTTCTCCTTTTCATTCTCACCACTTTGTACCCCAAGTTACTACTTTGTCCATTCACCTTCTGTTATAGATAATTATACCCATATCTGTCACCCCACTAAACTGAGAGCTGCTTGAGGGCAGAGACTTTTTTTCATTCATTCTTTATTCCTTGTTCATTTGACAAGAATATACTGAGTGTCTATTATATGCCAGGCACCATGCTAGCCACAGGAAATATACCAAAGAACAACAACAGCAACAACAACAAACCACCAAAACCAATGGTTTTAGTCCTTGCTATCAAGTTTGGTGGTAGAGACAGATAGATAGACAGGTAGTTATTGATCAGTCTATGAAAGGAGTAGGCATATGGATCTATTAGAATAAAGAGAAGGGGAACAAATTCAGACCAAAGGAGTCAGAGAAAGTGCCCTAGAGGAAGTGGCATATAAACTGAATTCTGAAGGGCAAGTGGTAGTTACCTAGAACAGGGTGGAAGGGCCAAGGAAACATATTCCTAATGAGGGAAAGACCCAGAGATGACAAAAAGCACTGGTTTGTACAGCTATAGGAGAAACTATAAAGAGAAGAGAGGAGAAAGATGAGTTGGAGAGACAGGTAAACACCAGACCATACAGGACCTTGTAGGCCAAGTTTAAAAGTCTTGTCTTTAAGAATATGAAAGGTCACCACAGAGTTTTAGCAAGAGAGTGACATGATGCTTATCTAAACTAGAGTAGTGGGGAGGGTGGGAGAGGATATTTTTGGAAGATCAGAATCAATAGGACTTGGTGACCAAGTCCTGCTACTGTCCAGGGTAGGGGAGTGGAAGGAGTCACAAAAGACTTGAGGGTTTCTGGCTCTGGCAACTGAAGTAAGAGGCCACAGATTTTCTAAATTGGCACAAACAAGAGGAAGAGTTGGTTTAGAATTTGGAGAAAGATAATGCATCCAGTTTTAAAATACAATTAATATGTCTGTGAGATATTACATGGAGATACTAAATAAGAATTTGGATAGAAAGGCTTGGAGTTCCAAAGAAAGCAAAGGACTGAAACACAGATTTGGGTGTCTGTTGCAGAGAGATGATAATTGTAGCCAAGAGAGGGGATGAAATCATGCAGGAAGGCTATAGAGAATTAAAAGAGAAAATAGCCTAGAACAAAACCCTGACAAATTACAACATCAGAATGACAGAGGTGCTAGAAAAGGAGTCTGGAAAGGTATGGCCAAGGGGATGAGAAGGTACCCCGCAGAATGCTCTGTCACAGAAGTGCCCATGGAACATAGTGTTTCCAGAAGAAGGAAATGGTCAGACTAAAAACAAGACCAGCATTTGATGACCTTGGCCAGAGCAGCTTCAGTAGAGTTGAGGGGAATGGAAGCCAGACTGTGAGGGGTTGAGAAATGAGTACGAAATGAGGAAGTAAAGATACATAGCAACCACATGGTAGGGCCAAGATTCAAATGTTACTCTGGATGTTTTTCTAATAGGTGCTTAGTAAAGCACCTATTAGACACCTTAGGTGTCTGTTTAACTCAAGGAAATAGATTTTAAACTCTCTGTTATACTTCTCATTTCAGCATATTTACCTGTGCATATATGTACCCTGTCTCTTGACCCAGAAAAAGAAGTCACCATATCTTGGAAATTATACCATAAAAACTCACCTAGAAATTCTACAGATCAAAGTGGTAGGAGTGTAGCATCTTATATCCTCACATCAACAGGAATTTGGTGTCAAAAATGGCAGTTGATCCAATGACCACAGCAAACATTCACCCCTGAGTTTCTGGAATGTTTCCAACTTAACAAACTCTGGCCTGTCATCTTATCTATGACAACAAAGTCCTAGAAATTTCAATGCTTTATAAGTAGTAAGTGAAGGCATTATATCGATGAGTGTTACAGCAAAATACACTGAAGTCAGAAAGATGAATACAAGTTAGAGTTACTTGCCCATATGTGGGCATGTTATGCATTAGTTCATGCCCATAAACATTTCACAAAAGTCTAGGAAAAAATCTAGGCACATAAACGCTAACAAAGAAAATCATTTAGAACTAATAAATTCAGTACAGATATAGGGTATAATATTAACATATAAAAATGAGTTGTTTCTATGCACAATGAATTATTCAGAGAGAATTAATAAATTAAGAAAACAATTTCATTCACAATAGCAAAAATAAAAAGGAATAAAACACTTAGGAATAAGCTTAACCAAAGAATTAAAAGGCCTGTACACTGAGAATTATAAAACATTGATGAAGGAAATCAAAGAAGACAGAGAGATAAATGGGAAGTCTTTCTGTGTTCATGAATTAATATTAAAATTTCTAGGCTATCCAAAATGATCAATGCAACTTCTATCAAAAGTCTAATGACAGACTTCACAGAAATGAAAAAAAAAATCTTAAAATTTGTATGGAAGAACAAAAAAATCTGAATAGCCAAAGCAATCTTGAGCAAGAAGAATAAAGTTGGAAGCATCACATTTCCTGATTACAAAATATATCAAAAAGCTACAGTAGTCAAAACAGATATTGGCAGAAAACAGGCTTATACTATGAGACCAATTAAACAGAATAGGGAATCCAGAAGTAAATAAAGCTAGGTCAACTAATCTATAACAAGGGTGCTAATCACACACAATAGGGAAAGTATACTCTTCAATAAATGATATTAGAAAAACTGGATATTCTCATGTAGCTTTCATTAATGTAGAAGAATGAATCTGGACCCTCGTCTCACATATACAAAAATTGATTCGAAAATGGATTAAAGAATTAAATATAAGGCCTGAAAGTATACAACTGCTAGAAGAAAATGTTAAGAAAAATGTTTCTTGACATTAGTCTGGACAGTGACTCTTTGGATATGACACAAAAAGCACAGACAACTGAAACAAAAATAGACAAGTACAATTGTATCAAACTAAAAAAACTTCTGTACAGCAAAGAAAACAACCAACAGAGTAAAGGCAACCTATAGAAAGGGAAAAAATGTAAACCATATATCAGATAAGGGGTTCATACCTAAAATATATAAGAGATTCATATAACTAAATAGCAAAGAAACAAATAACTTAATTTTAAAAATGAGCAAAGGATCTGAAAGACATTTCTCAAAAGAAGAAATACAATTGGCCAACAGGTACATGAAAAAATCGTCATTATCACTAATCATCAGGGAAATGCAAAGTAAAACCACAAACAGATATTATCTCATCTGTTAGAATGGCTTTTATTAACATGGCAAAAGATAACAAGTGCTGTGAGGATGTAGAGATTAGGGTACCCTTGTACCCTGCTGGTAGGAATGTAACTATGGAAAACAGTATTGAGGTTCCTTAAAAAAATTTTAAAAAATAACTACCTTATAATTCAGCAATCCCACTTCTGAGTATATATATCCGAAGGAAATGAAATCAGTATCTTGAAGAGCTATTTGCATTGCCATGCTCATTACAGCAGTATTCACAAAACTCAAGACGTAAGAACAGCTTAAATGTCCTTCAACAGATGAATGGACAAAGAAATTGTGATATGTGTACACATATACATTATGTATGGACTACTGTATACTTTTAAATAATTTTAATAAGGAGAGCATTAGTATTCCAAATATGAAAAAATGTGTAATTTCTCTCCCTTCCTTCCTTCCCTCCCTCCCTTCTGTTTCCCAGAAGGGGAACTGTTATCCCAGGCCCTTTTCCTCCTTCCCTTCCTTCCTTCTGTTTTTGTCTCAGTGCCAGGGATAAACAGTATTCCAAAACTCATTTCTCTGATTATCAGCTTAGTGGGTCTGGAGAACACTGTTGATAATCACCAAAGTTGTCAGATCTCCCTTAATAATCCAAATGTATCACTCAGAGATTTGCCAATAACCTTTTGATAAAAGAAGAAAGACTAATTTGTTAAATATTGAACAATAGGATTTCTTCAAAGCCAAGAGAAACCTGTGGTGGAGTTAATATCACGAGCTTCCTTTTCCTTAAGGATCCCTTTACCTATGCTCTCCTCTGTGTCCTGTTTTGGCATCTTTCCTAATGTTTCTCTCACTGACTTGCCATTGTGTTTACTTGACAGTTTTCTCCACTAGACTTGAGGCTTTCACCAGCAGGGACTCTTTCATCTTGGTGTTCTCAAACTTGGCACAGGGCCTGGTGACAAGCCTCTGCTGAGTACGTGTGTGGGGAATAAAAGGAAGAGGATTCTTATCCTTCTTCCTTAAAGGGAATTTGTTAAATGTATAACAGGTGTTGGTATAACGTTTAAATCTCTATGAGACCTTCATGTAAATTGCCAAACGAGACAAAAATTCTTATTAGGCTGTGTCAAGATTGTTGGTTTGGGAAATGTGACACCCCAGTCCTGGGGTATTATTTTCTGATCTTCATTAAACAACTATCTTAATTAGTCATGAGGCCACGTTTTTAATGAACTATTTCTATAAATTCTGCATGGGTTCTAAAACCCCCACTCCCCATGCAAATTCTGCCCAAATTCCCTCAGGGACATATTGTTCTCAGGAGCTGCGTTTAATTGGTGTCCCCTGGAGACTTCTGCTCTCATCAGTCCCCCACTGGGTGCCAGCCATCTGGAACTGCTTTGACTTTCGCCTGTACTTCTTTTATTCTCCTTCTGGTGTCTTGAACCAGCCTAGAATATCCTTTCCAAATCTTTGTCTAATTCCTATTTACCTTTCATTTTGGGGGGAATGTCTTTCCTGACTCCTTCCTGACTAAGATAATTGACTCAGCCAGATGCGGAACTCTAAGACAGCAGGGCTGTGTCTTCCACAGAGCCTAGCATGGTGCCACATGCACAATGTGTTAACTGAATGAAGAAAGAAAAGGGAACTCATACTTATTAAGTACTCTCCAGGCCCCATCTCATTTAAGTCACTGGGTTCTCATGACAACACTTGTGTGAGGTATCACAGTCTCCAGTTCACAGATAGAGAAATGAAGACTCTGAGAAGATGAGTAACCTATTTAAGGCCATGTAGATGGTAGAGGTGGAGCAAAGATTGTACCCCAAATCTATACTTTTCTATTGCTTTACATCCCTCTCATGGAGCATGTGAGATGATCAAAAAACTTTGTTAAATAAAGAAGTAAACATATGGGGATCAAAGCTGTAAACAGTACCGGAGGAGGCAAAAGTAGGTTTACAGTTTTGAGTACGGGAAACACAGTTTATTCTTGCATTATTTATTAATATATTATTTTACATACAAACAACTGTAAACTTACTTTTGCCCCACCCCGTATAATCCACTGCAGGAAGGAAATACACACCCAAATAATAATAATGGCTATCTTTGGGTAGTAAGTATAGAGATTATTTCTCTTCTCCTTCTATACCTCCTCCTCCTTCTTCTCCTCCTCCTTCTTCTCATCACCATCATAGTAATCACCATCACCACTGTCATTGTATCTTCTTGAATTTTCTAAGTTTTGTTTAATGAGTATAAATTCATTATCTGTTATCATGTATTAAGAAAAATTAGAGGAAATATTTATTCATGTATTTCATTTAAAAAATGAGCTAGGTACATCATAAAAAAGAAGTAAATATCCCTGTACATCTTCTTTTATATTCTTCCATGGTATTTACTACCTTCTAACATTCTATTTAATACACTTACATTTATTTTGTTTGTCTCCTCCAGTAAACTATAAGCTTCACAAGAGTATGTACCTTGTCACTGATGCATCCCAAGTGTAAGAATAATGCCTGGCACAGAATAGGCCTTCATAAATATTTGTTGAATGATTAAATATCCATATTATTTTTAAACTCCTTAAATGATGCCTCAATTTCCTGTGTTTACTTTTGCAAACACATTCCTGGTTAGCTAACCTGAATTTCCTTAGGCTAAATAAAAGGATTCTGCTCAAACTGCAATACAGATTTTATCAAAATAGGGATTCTTAGTCAATGACAATGGCTTCCAAAGGAAGGTACAGGTTCCATGACAATAGTAACACATCAAAACTTGTTCACAGCAGTCATGGTATTTGATCATCACAAAAACACAGTGATAAAGGCCAGGCAAGAATATTATTTTCCTCACCTGATAGATGAGAAACCTGAGACAGCAAGTGGTCCAAGTGAATGGCTAAGGCCTCTCAGTTCAGATTGTGTCACAAAGCAGGGGCCAGAACACAGTTCTGACAAGAAACACAGATTTGGATAGAGGCAGGACTCTAGTCCCTGAGAGAAAATTGGATTTGAGACAGAGACATCCAGGAAGTGTGTGAACTACTACACAGACCAGCAGGACCTAGTTATTGGAGGCAGGTAAGAAAACAAGGAAGGGGAAGGGGGTTAGAGAAGGATAGAGCTGAGCTATGGTCCAAAGACCTTTGCATGTTTCCTTCACATGTGCAGCGTTCAGCCCAAGTCCACCAGGTCTCCCAAATCCATCACGTTCTCTCCATCCCAGTGCTTTAGTCCAGTCCTCACCATTTCCTGCCTAGACAGTCGAAACAGCCTCCACACCGGCCTCACTCCTCCAGTTTTGCCATTGGCAGTCTAAACGTCCCACTGCAGTCAGGCTGATTCTTCCATAAGGAAATCTCTACCATGTTATTTTTCTGCTTTATGTCTTTATTATTTCTTTATTAGCTGGAGGATAAAATCAAAACCTTTTAGCATGGCATTCAATGCCTTTATGCTGACCTCTCCAGCTTTATCTCCTATCACACTCACATTTCTGAGGACCCTGCCCATTCGCCCCATGTCCCACACCTCATAAATCTTGTTGCACTCTAATTATGCTGTGTCCTTTTGCACCCCCATGACTCGACACATGCTACTGACCTTTTCTGTTCTTGGTGAAGATGAAATCTAAGTCATCCTTTAAGGGCAGCTCAAATGCCACCCACTTTGGGAAGTTTTGGTTCTCCCAACTCCATAGGAACAGTGAATTCCATCTGTATGTGTGCATCTGAAGCATTCCTTACCCCCCTCTGGTGCAGCAAAGTGTTGTCCTATTTGTTTATCTCCCCCTTCCCCAGCCTCCGCTATCCTTAAGGGCAAGGACTGTCTTGGTCACTGTAATGTCACTAACACGTAGCATGATGCTTGGCATTTGTTAGTGCTCAAAACACTAAAGCAAGTGGTTCTCACAGTGTGTTCCCTGGGCCGACAGAATCAGCATCACCTGGGAACCTGTCAGAAATTTGAATTCTGAGGCAACACACCAGCTTTACTAAATTGGGAGAACTGAGAGTGGGACCCAGTCCCCCAGGTGATACTGATGCAGACTAAAGTTTGAGAATGCTGCACTAAAAGATTAAAGGAAGCAAACTGGACTTCTGTAAGTAAAGACTTAGAAAGGTTTCCCAGGGGAGGAAGCATTTAAATTGGGGTGATAGGGGCAAGATTTAGATAGGAAAGAATAGAAAGGAAGGGCCTTCTTGCAAAAGGAAGCCATAAGAACAAAAGGAGATATACGTAGATAGAGAAATGGTACAAGGTCAGGAGATGCTGTTGGGCCCAGTGGCCTGGAGACTAGAAGAGTGAGGGAAAGAGAGATCCATTTGGTAATTTAGTGGCTCTCCCACTGGCCCATAAGCTCCTTCACAGCAGAGACAGTGTGTGACTCAGCTCTGTGTCTGACAGGTGACTCAGGGCCAGGGCTTAGTGATGTTTGATGAATGACTGATTAAGGGCAGCTTATCTGAAGAATACCAGAGAGATAGGTTTTCTGTGAGATCAGCCATATCATGCAATTTCTCTTGAAAGGCAAGTGCAGAGAAAATGGTTCCACAGCAGCCAGAGCATAAACTTTCCCATCTGGCTCCATCTAGTGTCCTAATGGGCAGATTTCTAGTCTAGGACATCTCAGACCACAGAGGAAACATCCCCTGATTGCTCTGCTTCAGTCAGAGGGATGGGAAGGAGGCAAAGCAGCCAGTGGCCTTGCTTCAAATTGAAAACAATTGTAGGTCTGAGTTTTCTTGACTTTTTTCATTTGGTTATTCCATTTGAATTTCACATACCTTCATTGTTGTTGTTGTTGTTGTGTATAGGAGGGATGGGAGGCAAGTCATTTGCATATGTCAATTCCAAAGGTTGTGCACCCAGAATCTTCGAATTCCCATATCAGGGCATATGTGACAGGTTTGGGCGATGTTCTGGAACCTCCACCAGGGGGTATCCCAGACTCTATCTAAGAAAATCAGCAAACCTACGACTTGGGAGGGGGTCATTTTTCTTTAAAGATAATCAATAAACTATTGTCAATGCCTTTGATAAGGATGGAATGAATGCTATTGTAAGAAAATAATCAGAGATAGGAACATATGTACAAGAATATTCATTAAACTGTAATAGTAAAAAATTGAAAATTACCTAAATGTTCAATAAAAAGAAATGGTTAAATAATATTACAAGCATACTATGGAAAATTATGTAATTCTTGAAATAATATTTTAAAATAATATTTAATAACATGGGAAATGGTTATCATAATGTTGAGTGAAAAAAGGAAAATACAGTATGGCATTCATTATATTAAAAATGTACAAAATATAAAGAAAAAAGTGGGTGAGAAATACAGTGATATGTTGACTTATAGAATTAACAACATTTAAATTTAAATTTTTCTACTTTTATATATTTTATAATGAATATATTTATAGTTTAATATAGTATTAAATTGAGAATTGGGCAACAGTATAAAAAGAAAAATGTTAGAAAATGAAAAGTGCCATATTAGTCAAATTAGAATCATGTAATTGAATAAAAAAATATGTAGCTGTAGTAGTTTGGAGAAACATTTTGCCAATATTACCTAGTATGTCCCAGGTCCCATTATTACTGACTAAGAGGTCACATGTTTAGTGTTTTAATAAACTACTTTCTGTTTTTAAAGAATTAAATAACATTAACTTGTACTTTTTAGGCAATTTAGTTTTCAAGAGTAAAATGCCACCCATGAGACAATAGATATGTAGGCGAGTTAAAAAGTTTAGATGAGGCCAGGGCAGAAAATCATACATCCTTGATATTGTCCATTCTTAATGAGCTCTTTATGAATAGCATTATTTGGTTAGCAATAGCTATACTTTCCCAGATGTTTTCACACAAATTTCACAAAAACTCCATGAAAAAATCGTGATCAAAAAATAACTATTCTTTTCCCTAAAACAACACTGTGTCTCAGAAACAGCAGGTCAAGTAAGATTGGCTGATGTTTCTTATGTGCCCAGCACTGAGCCAGACTTTGTGCCTGTTCTCTCACAGATTTATCTCAGTGAATCTTTATAATGATTTTATGACATATATGATGTAGCTTTGTTTTACAGGTGAGAAAATTGGGGCTCAGGGAAGAGAAATGACTTCCCCAAAGTCATACAGCTAGCATGCAAGTAGCAGCACCTGGTGCAAACTAACATTTGTCCACTTGCAAACCCAAGCACTTCCTACCACATTCTTCATTTCCACGAGGGGTCACTAGGGGAGAATTAAAAGGATGGAGGAGGAGATGCAATGTCTGAAGCTTTCAGAAGGCACTACCATGGCCCAGCTCCTGTTCTGCACTCCAGTGACCTTGAGCTTGAAAGGGACAAAGGAGCAGACTCCCCTGATGCTCTGTGATGAGTCAAGAAGAAAGGCAGCTCTCAGGGAAACAGCTGGTCTTTCTCCAGCAGCCGGGCAAGGGAGATAAACAGATCAATGCAGACACTCGCCTCCACCTAATGAGCTAATGGCGCAGCCGGGGTACTGCCTTATTGGATTGCTGGTCATGCTGACAGGGCCTGGAGTGAAGCAGGCCTACTGTGGGGGTGGGGACTCACTTCCCCACACCCTAGTGAAGTCTAGCTCCTTTTTCTTACAGCTCAGAATGGCTTGTTCCTTTATTTGTTTGTTCATTTGTGTGTGTGTATGTGTGTGTGTGTGTGTATGTGTGTGTCCTTACTCTACTAGGACATGTTGAGATTTGGTGAAATGATGTCAATGACCTTTCTGCTCTGTAGACACAGCACCACAGATGCAAGAAATACTGCCCTCCCAAGAGGCAGCCTGGTGTGTTACCAAGAGTCCTCACCTGGGCATCAGCACAGCTGCATTCTGATTCCCATAGTGACTTGCTGTGAGACTCAGGGCACATCCCTGCCCTTCTCTGGGTGCCAATTTCTCACATGAACTGTGAAAACATGGGAACAACCAGAGTAAAATGCGTTTTTGTGCCAAGTAGCACATCATGAGCAGATATAGCTCACCTGACACTGCCAATTATATTAAGCTACCGGCTTGATCGTGCTCCTGACTCTGCAAACCTAGACAACTTGTTAATAATGATGGTAATGACAATTCTCATAATAATGACAAGCATGTGTTTATTGAAAATATACTCACTAAGATACAACTAGTGTCACTCATGACTAACATCAAACTCTTGCTCTCTTTTCTTAAACAGTCTCTCCCTAAGTTTCTTTCTTGACTCTTCTCAGTGCCCTCAGCTATATTCCCTTCAATATGCTGCTGTTGGCTGAGGCAGGCACCCCCTTCAGAGGCTGCCAGACCATCTCACTGAGGTAGGTGACAGGTAGCCCCTGCTCCTGCTCAGGTGTATGTCCAGCATATAGGGGCTCCTGGGTTTAAGTATGCCAAGGGGCCATTTCCAGTTGGCACCTGACTTAGGCCCCTTCTTAGGGGTCAGAGGAAGCAGCCTGAGGTTGGGAGCAGGGGGCAGGAATCTCTCCAGTCTCCTTCCTGAATCCTCAGATGCCTGAAGAGAGAGTCACTGCTAGTTGAGCAGGCACAAGAAGACTGCATTGAGCAGCTTCCGAACCAGGAGGATGCCAGGTAGATGGTTGTTTTCAACCCAAGAATGAATATCGTAAACTACTCACAGAGGCATTCTTTGAGCCTTTTACAAATAGAACATATAGGTCCTTCTTGAGAAGTCTTCAGATTCTGGTCTAAAAGTGTCTTTAGAGTTGAACTATTTCAGTAATTTGCAAATTTTTAAAACTGAAGCCCTCCGTACAGAAGAAATTACATTTAAACTTCATAGTATAAAATATATGCAGTGGGTGAGACATAAGGCTCAGTTTGAAAATCACTGCTCCAGTCCAACTCTTACATGTGCCTTATTGGCGGTATGGCTTTGACTGAACTTGGGTCTCCTGACTCATAGTCCAGTGTGCTTTCCCCTGTACAGCCTTCCTGAGTCATGCACTTGTCAATCCATTCCCCACCCAACTAATATTTACTGAGATTCTGCTGTGTTGAATCTATTGAGGGTACTACAGCAAGACATCATTCAAGGTGACAGAGAGCTCATGGACCACTGATACACTGGCCAAAGAAAGAAAGGCAGAAGCCTAAAAATGGGACAAAGATTAGGGTTTCTAACAGTGGATCTATTGAAATTTTGGACCAGATAATTCTTCAATGGGAGGTGCTGTCTTATACATTGCAGGATATTTATCAGCACCCATGGCTTCCACCTGCTAGATGCCAGTAACAGCCCCTCCCAGGTCTTGGCAACCAAAATGTCTCCAGACATTGCCAAATGCCCTTGGAGTGCAAAATCACCTCCGGTTGAGAACCACCTGATTAGTTAACACAGAACAGCAACATACATGATCTCACAAGGCTGTATAAAATTAAAAGGTTATATATAATTAAAGGTCAGGTAAATGACAAAGACAAGTATTGTAAGATCTCTGAAAGAAGGGACTCCCCTACACCTAGTTACTCAGTACATGTAATCCCTGTGGCCAGCAAGAGAAACTTTTGCTTCCTAGGAGGAGGATGTGGCATGGGCAAGTGCCTTTATGAGGGTGGTGATGTGAGCACTGTGAGGAGAAAGAGGCAGACTCTTGGCTGAATGCAGGGTGGCCCTGATAGGTTCATGCTATTGTCTTCACACCCCTGCTTGCCTGAGGATTTCCTGGTCTAGAAGCCGCATGGAAAAACTCCTGGATCAAGATGAGGCCACCTGCCTCCATTCTTCCCTCTGCTACTAATTCACAGTGTGACACTGGCCAAATCTGCACCCCTTCTGGACCTCAGTTTCCTTACCTGTAACAAGGACAGGGAGTGAGGACTGTAGTCTCACCAGTGATCCCTACATTCTTGCCTAGCTCCAGGATTTTCTAATTTTTGCCACAACTCTAGAAAGAGTTAATCAAGTCAGGTGATGACTACTTCACCTAGGCTTGCTCAGCCACGCTGAAAACCAACTTTTTCAGACAGGCAGGTTCCAAAGAGAAATATAGAGATGGTTTATGCTTCTACCCATATTTTGGAATAATTGTAATAATAGTGGCTAATTTTCATATGTGACTTTATAGCTTACAAAGTACCTTTGCATATGATAGTCACATATGTAATTCTCAAAACAAGCCTGTAGGGTGGAGTAATTATTGTCACTTCATGGATCAGAAAAATCAGTGTTTGAAATGACTGAGTGCCTTTGCCTAAGGTCGCACCCAGACTTGCCCAACTTCAAACTCCTTGCTGTTTGAGGGGTAATCAGCTGCCTGTGCTTCACTAAGCACAATGGAAACTGACTATTGCTCCCAGTCTTCTGGAGATAGGACGGAAAGGCCAAGTGACTGAGAAACTCAGGCTGAACACGGAGGGAAAAGACAGCAAACTGAGGGTACCATGCCGACTGTGATAGTGGCAATAGAGCCAGCTGAACAAGTGCCAAGCCATGTGCTTTGAAAGAGTTGAAAAAATTTAAAAATAATGAAAAAAACCCCATCTTACCACCGTTTGCCTGCCAAGGCCCTGCACTGGGACATGGGTACGGAGCTCTACTTAAGGCTTAATTCTATTGATTACACATTCCATTTTCCAAAGTGCCATTTGCCTGAAGGAGCAGGTGGTGTTTTCGGCATCCATTTAGCTGATGTATTAGCCATGTGGCTCAGTGCATCAGCAGGCCCAAGTCATCAATTTACGGTGAGATGACAGAGGGAATCACTCACTGCAGAATCATAATGGGGAAAGGGGGGGTGGGGAATGGAACACAGAGAAAAAGACAAAAACATTGGAACTGTGGCCCTTACTGGGCCCAGGGAAGCAGGAGTAGATAGATGGCCCAACATAGGACCTTTGGTTGAAGAGAGCAAGCATACTGAGGATGGCTCTGTGGCAGGGCCCGTGTTGGGCACTGGGTACACGACGAGGAGTCACACAAACTCCTCCTTTGAAGGATTCAGTTTTGTGGGGAAGACACAGTATTAATGGCAATATCAGACACATGCTACAGTCCAGGGATGCAGTAGGTGACAAAAACATGTTTTAAAATTTCAGTTTAGGTTCAAATCCCAGTTATATTATTCACTGGCTATGTGGTTGTAGGTGAAACTAGATTGGATGCTCCTGGAGAGCAGGCACTACCTGTTTTATACACCTGTTTCATATAGTTTTAGATGCTGAGTGTCCCAGCCTAGAGTTTGACATTGACATCATAATCACCAAAGAATATTAATAGTGTAATTATAATAATAAAAGTAGTGACAATGGAATAACATTTATGGAGGCTTACTGTGTAACAGGTAAAAGCCAAGGCATTATGTCTTTTAATACCCAAAACCACCTTTCAATTAGGTACTATTATTATCTTTATTTTACAGATGAGCTGATGAAGCCCAAGGAGGCTGAATAGCTTTCCCACAGTCACAGTTTATAAGTTGTGGTGAAGCCAAGATTCAAATTCAGACCTTCATGGCTCTACAGCCACATGACCATTCAGCACTACAGAGTTCAATGATCCCCATTGTACTCAAGTCATTTCACCTTGCAGAAACTCAATTTCCTTGTAAGTCAAGAGGATCTAATATTCTTCTTCATTTGTTATAAGCATCAAATAAGACAACATATTTAGAGTATTAGTCAGTATATTCTAAACAGCTCAACAAATGGTACTTAGTATTATCATATGCTTAAGATTATTATACTCAGGGAAGATCTTTGAGGGGCAGAGCCTACATAATTTCAGGGAGGCTGCTACAGTGCCTCTGCGAATATCTACTCTTCTCTGATGAGACTAAGGTGCCTCCTTTGACTCCTGTTCTTGTTAGTGCTCCATTATGATTACTTTTAATTAGATCATTAACAATTTACTTATTAAGGCTTTCCTCATTTGACATGTATGTGTGAGGTGGACCATGGCAAAGGGAAAATGTAGGTAAAGCCAATAATAGCTTTAGAGATTACATTCTGATAAAAAGGCTCATTGGCCCTTGAGTTTCAGGGAAGAAATTTATCTGACAAATGGGTGAGGTGGAAGTGAGAGGAAGATGCTAGCCAGTTGCTATGGAAGAGAGCCCCATCACCACCTTGTCTGCCTGTCTGGTCTGGCTAGCGAATTCCCCCCACCCCTCCCTGAGAGAGCAGCACCATGGAAGAAAGGACACTCACAGCTGTTCACTTACTCATTCATGTCCTCATTTGTTCAACACACTGTTTGTTACAGGTCTCAATTTATTCCAGATACCATACTTGGCCCTGGACTTAAAAGATAAATAAGATGTTATTGCTACTCATAATTTAGAAGGGTGATGTTTGTATAGCTACAAAATAATGTAATCATTCATTCATTGCCATGCAATTAAAATAATGGCAATTTAGAACCATCTAAATTATAAACACTGGATTTTTAATAAAGTATGGTATATCATTTCAAATGAGTATTATTCAATCACTTAAAGTATTTATAAGTAATTTCAGATAATGTGGTGAAATGTTCACAAATATTAAATGATACAAAACTATATAGTATGTTATCAACTATATGTACATAAATGCAAAAGATTAGGAAAAATTGTTCAACATATAAATGATAGCTATCTTTGCAGATGGTATTATGGTGCTATTTTCCTCCAGTACAATATTTTTCTGTATTTATGAAAATCTTCTACAATAAGCATATAGCAGAAAGTGAATAGAAAGTTTCTATCCAAAAATTATAAATTAATTATTATTAGAAATATATACAGGATATTCCTGGCACAGAAAGAGTACCTTTTCAACTTTTCCATTTTACAGATGAATATATTGAGGCCCTGAGAAATTAAGTAAGTTTTCTGAGGTTTTCCAGTCTATACATGGTTTAGGCACAACGGAAAACTGACATCTAATTCTAAATCTGGAAACTTTCCTGCTGAGCCACAGGGACTTTAAGAGCTAGCTCTCTGGGTTCCTGTCTGGAATGTGAGGACTGACCTGCAAAGGTCTCAAAGGGTCGGCCTGAGCTGCTGTTCTGATTGTTCCATAAGAAGTCACAAATCAAAAAGAGAGTCTGGAAATGATTCAGGGATGGGTCTCTAGCAGTGGATCTGGAGGAAGGAAGTGCAAAGCACTATAAAAATAACCTTGACTGTTTGCATTTCAACTTGCCAAGATTTATTTAGAAGAATATTTAAATTAGAATAATAATATAGGTCTGGGCACACAGTTAATGTTTTCATTTAGATTTAGAACATACAACATCAGCACTGAGATGCTTTTAATGTTTGAATATTTTAACATCACTGTATTGTGTACGTAGCATCCGTGATTAAATATACATCTTCAAGCCCAATTTACTTTGAACTTCATTATAGTTCCTTGCAGCTGGCATTCAGTGAATTCTGCATTTGTCCACATAGTCTGGCTCTAGTTTTTTGCAATTGTATGTTTGTGTGCATACTTCTGTGGGCATCTAAAACCCAAGTATTCCAAGAAAATTCCTTTTTAAACACAAGTATTTTCCTGTCTTAAAAATAACCTATTTTCTTAGTTATCAGTGAACATTAGAGCATGGGCCCACTAGGATATCAATGAATTCAACCTTCCAATGCTACTCTCAGGTCTGGTTCAGAGAGACTTACTGTGGGTCCGAAACTTTCCTAATGCAAACATTGTTGGCCCATCTCTCTGCCAAGAACATATCCAGACATGTACAATAGCAATTACAGTGAGATATCTTTGATATTTTGCCAACTTTTTATCATAGAAAAACTTTTTATCATAGTTTTAGAAGCATCTTTCTATGTTGTCATTTTGGAGAGTGTATTTGTTGAGGAGAATGGGTATACACTTTAACAATTTGTTAGCTAGTTTTATAACTTATAAATATTTAGACTTGTACCTTGTGGGCTTCAATTTGTTCTCTCATCTGAGCCCTGGAAATGTTTGAGGCAGGGCTGCGCCCAATTTTCTGACAGTCTTGAGTGGACAACAGACTTACCTAAGAATCCACATCTTGTTCATCTCTCACTGCCAGTACACATCACAGTTCTTGGCACTTAGAAGACACTCAGTAACTGATGAGTTGAAGTAAACTTATTTGGAGAGTGTTTTTCATTTGTTTTGTATTTAAAACTGGGGATTTTATAAGAGCCACAGAAAGCATGAATGGGGGAGACATAAAGACAAGAGTGTTTACTAAACACTCTTGTCTTTAATTTTGTATAAGCAGGTAGAAGGGGTTGGGGGAACTCACTCACAGGAATAAAAGTTGGGGGCAGGACAGCCAGGAGGCTTATTATTAATGTTAAAGAAAAGATTCTAGGCTCGAACTGTCTGTATTCAAATCCAGACTCTGCCACTTCTAGCTGTGTGGTCTGAAGCAAATTTCTTAACTTCTCTGTGCCCCAGTTCCCTCATGTATAAAATAGAGACAGTAATAGCACCAAAATCATAGAGGTGGTATAGGATTAAGTGAGATTTTACATGAAAAGCTCATATAGAACTGTGCTAGCACACAGGGCACATAGCAAATTACAATTAATATACATATCCAACTTTGGCATGACTCTGCAGCCTGAGGGGATAGAATATGCTGATTGACTAATGCATGAGGCAGTCCTGTGTCTCTTCTCTGACTCTAGGGGTGGGTGTCCCTCTTAACCACATATTTGATGATTCTTTGAAGCAAGATCAGTGTGATATTATCAGTAGAAGAGGGAATGAATGCTGTATAACAAAATGTTTAATGTCCTTTGAAATTGCTATCTTTATATGAGTATATACATGTGTGTGTATATACACCATTATATATTATATAATATTGTGTGTGCATATATGTGACATACACACAAACACACATTATGTCATAAGACATAATCCACTGGGCACCTGTAACTGCACAGTTTTCTGAAGTCTGCATGGTCTTCACTGCCTCTACCCTCTCCTCACTGCCCCATTGCTGCCCCTCCCCCATCCAATGAGGCATTCTCATTACACAATAATGATGGTGGAATAGAACTCTGTCACTGGATAATGATCTCCTGTGGTTAGATGAATGAGCTAGGCAGACTTGGGCACCTTAAGAAACTGAACAGCAAGGGGCTGCCAAAATGTTGATTTTCAAAGAGGAAAGCTTTAGTCCTCTTACAATATTCCACTTAAAGCTGACATTACAAGCAGAAGGAAACAGCAACATCAGGAAGAGCAAGGCCCTTGGGAGACTGATATACGACTAAAAAATAAGGTAGCTGACCATTTTGCATCACCAGTGATGATTTCAAATCTTTGTTTGGTAACTCTCTGTCTTAGGTAGCTGAGTTGCTTTGCTACACAGAGACGGGGAAAGCTAGCATACATTGGGTTGGCCAAAAGTCTGTTTAGTTTTTTCCATAAATAAAAGACACATTTTTTCATTTTCACCAGCAACTTTGTTGATTTGGATATTTTGAATATGTCAGTTGTCTCCCACATGGTATAATATTCATTGTTCTCTATTAATGTCTAGATTTGATTGCTATCAACTTCAATTGCTCTGCCTGACTGTGGAACATTGTCCAGTGAGAAATCTCCAACACTAAACTCTGCAAGCCACTTTTGAAACCGATTAGTCACGATACCTTCTCCAAACACTGCACAGATCTTCTTATTTTTTGCATTTCAGTTGCATGTTTACCTTTCTTGAAGTATAATATGCCAAAAATGTTGTGTAATTTCTTCCATCTTCAATATTAAAATGGCTACAAAAAACTCATCAATTTTGATACTTCTTTTAAAAAATGCATGCTCATTTGACAGCTGTCACAAATTTGTTTCAAATAAAGTTAAAGGAAACTAAGCAAGAGTAGAGCCATTTTATGGAAAAAAACAATCGAAGTTTTTGGCCAACCCAGTATGTCCTCTTGAAGTCACTCTGGGTTATGGAAGACCACAGTCTGCTGATCAGTGGCTTGAATGGGAAGATCCCTGGAATGGCAGAGGTGCTTAGGACACAGGTGCTTTTATCCCTGATCTGTCTGTAACTTGCAGCACCACTTTAGGCAAAGTTTTAACATTTCCACACCTCAGTCTTCTTATCTACCAAATATTGCTGTTGATTAGAGGATTCTGAAAGCCTAGAGGCCTCAGACCTGACAATGTCACATTAATATCAATGTACCTAACATCCTTTCATTTCATACAGAGTTCAAAACAATGCATCTAGTATGCAGAGGGGAGAGTTTTAGCATCCACTGTACTTCTCATGGAATTACACTACTTTAAACTTGGGAGAAATTTAAAAGGTCACCTAGTCCAGTATCTCCAGGAATCCTGGATGCTGTGTTGGAACATCTGTGGTGGGGGGAACTCACTATTTCCCTAGACATCCCTATCAGTTGTTGCTGAACTCTGATTGCCTAAAAGTTATTTCTTCATTCATTCACTCACTCATCATTCATTCACTCACTCATCATTCATTCTTCCATTAATTCAGGATCCAGTAGGTCAAGGATTGTAAAAAGCATTAGAGCCCCAGATGTGAGTCAGACATGTTCTCTGTTCTATAAAAACTCAAAGCTGAATCAAGCAGCATGCTGGATGGGACACAGGAAGGGCAGTGAGGCAACTAGACATGTAGACATTAATTACAGTAAGTGCTTTGGCAGAAGTAGTATGTTAAAATCCATCTGCTAGCAAGAAGAAAGGGTCAGACTGAATTTTGTATAAGCAGGTAGAAGAGGTTGGGGGAACTCACTCACAGGAATAAAAGTTGGGGGCAGGACAGCCAGGAGGCTTATTATTAATGTTAAAGAAAAGATTCTAGGCTCGAACTGTCTGTATTCAAATCCAGACTCTGCCACTTCTAGCTGTGTGGTCTGAAGCAAATTTCTTAACTTCTCTGTGCCCCAGTTCCCTCATGTATAAAATAGAGACAGTAATAGCACCAAAATCATAGAGGTGGTATAGGATTAAGTGAGATTTTACATGAAAAGCTCATATAGAACTGTGCTAGCACACAGGGCACATAGCAAGCATTGTTACTGATCAAGGTACATTTGTAGACATCAGCTAGCAGTTATTGCTATAGTGGCAGTAATAGGGGAAGCAGTGGAATCATAATCATATATGAGGTCTGTCCCAAAAAAGTCCAGCCATTGTTAATATAATAAGAATGGATTGTGCAACACTGATGTAACCTGGCAGCCAAGGAGAGTGGCCTGGAATGCACATGTGTGAACAATGATGACTTCACTGTACTAGTCAGTGGGGGAGGTAGATGCCATTGAGTAACCATGTGTACTGTGTGGCCCTTGCATTCAAAATGACTGAGCAGGTAGAGCAATGATTCTGCATCAAATTTTGTGTTAAGCTTGAACACTCCTCCTTAGAAACGATTTTTTAAATTTTTTATATATATTTTTTATTTTATTTGTTGTTGCAGTACAATTTTCTATCTTTTACTCCTATCGCAACCCACCCACCCAGCCCTACCCTCCTCCCTCCCATTTCCACCTGCCCCTAGTTTTTATCCATGTGTCCTTTATACTTCTTCCTGTAAACCCGTCCCCTTTTCCCCTGAAATTCCTTCTCCTCTCCCCTCTGAACACTGCCAGACTGTTCTCTATTTCAGTGTCTTTGGTTATATTTTGCTTGTTTCTTTGTTTTGTTCTTTAGGTTCCTCTTAAAGGTGACATCATACAGTATTTGTCTTTAACTACCTGGCTTATTTCGCTTAGCATAGTGCTTTCCAGTTGCATCCATGCTGTTGCAAAGGGTAGGAGCTCCTTCTTTCTTTCTGCTGCATAGAATTCCATTGTGTAAATGTACCATAGTTTTCTGATCTACTCATTTACTGATGGGCATCTAGGCTGCTTCTAACACTTGGCTATTATAAATTGTGCTGCTATGAACATTGGGGTGCATAGGTTCTTTTGGATTGGTGTTTCAGGGTTCTTAGGGTATAATCCTACCAGTGGAATTGCTGGGTCAAAAGGAAGATCCATTTTTATTTTGAGAAAATTCCATACTGTTGTTCATAGTGGTTGTACCAGTCTTCAATCACACCAGCAGTGTACTAGGGTCCCCTTTTCTCCACAACCTCTCCAACACATGTTGTTTGTTAAACACTCCTCCTTAAAAACTATTTGGATGATTCAGAAGGCCATGATATGGGCAACTGGTGATTGACAGCTTCATCATGACAACATGCCTGCTCACGTATCACATCTCATGCAGACTTTTTTGGCAAAACATCAAATCACCCAGGTGACTCAGCCCCCCTACAACCAAGATTTGGCATCCTGCAACTTCTGGCTTTTCCCAAAATGAAAATCACCTTTGAAAGGGAAGAGATTTCAGACCATCGATGAGACTCAGGAAAGTATGATGGGGCAGCTGATAGCAACTGGGAGAACTGTGTGAGGTCCCAAGATGCTTACTTTGAAGGATATTGAGGCATTTTTGTTCTGTGTGCAATGTTTCTTGCATTATGTATCTCCTTCAATAAATGTCTATGTTTCATATTACATGGCTGGAGACTTTCTGGACAGACCTCGTATTGCAGGAGAAGTAGTAGCAACAGTAGTATTACAAGTATTAGTAGTGATAGCTCTCATAGTGTCAGCTATAGTAGTAGGATAATTGTGGGTATTAATATAACAGAGATGGAGACAGAATTTAGGGGAAATGGCTGAGAGAATTCTGAAAGATCCTTTGCCTCATTCTCTGGTTTGTTCCTTTACTACCTTTTGACCTTTTTCTGCATCATTGTGCACCTGTCCATGGTGTATGGTAAGAACAGTAGGAAATCTGCCCTGAAATAGAGGCAGGTCAGTGGCTTACATGCAGAGGCCACCAGAAATAGGGAAGCCTGGAGACAGGTTTTCTCTAAGGATGGGTAAGTGGAGTAAGAATAAGGTCCCAAGAAAGACTATACATTACAGACACGTTGAAGGGAGAAGTTAAGGGCTTATGAGTGAGAAGAAGCATATTCTGGACAAATAGAAAGGAAATAAACTAACTGGCTCTTGGCAAATGTGTCAAGTACTGTGCTGGTCACTTTCCTCAAAACTGACAAAGAAGCTAGGGATCCAACTGAGTTAAGTGAACCCCAGTGTCTCAGAGCTACAAGGTTCTCTGGGCTAAGATTCACGCCCAATCTGCCTACTCAAAGTCCATGGTCTTCCCATGAAACCTATGCTCCCTCTGCAGATACCACTGTGCCTGCTCTTTAACCACTCAGAGTGCCTAATGTGGATCTCTCATGTGGCTCATGATGTGGCTCCACAGCTGAGGGCCAGAATGCTAATCCAGACAGTTGGCCATCATGATAATATCTAAAAGTGTATATTTTCTTTATTTAGAAAGTTTTAAAATGCACAATTCAAGGTCTGATCATTGTTTTAAAGCCATGAATCCACCTGGGCTGAGAGGTTTAGAAAGTTCACCAAGAATGCTACCTCCTCTTCTCCCTTGGCATTCATACCTGTGAGAAGCCCCCGCTGTGGGAGGGGAAAGTCATCGCAGTGTGACAAGGAAGAGTTGGCCCCATTACTGGAGTAGGATTAGAGCCGCATTGTTCCAGCAGCAAGAATGAAAGCTTAATCAACATTCGGATTAGTGCATCTGAATTTATAGGGGTTTGAACTCAATTAAAAATTTCAGCTGGAATCTTGGCACAGGTGTACTGAGACAGAATTTGACTGTTCTGGGCTCTCACCCCAATTTTAGTATGTATTCCTGGAAGGAGATAGTTGGGTCAGATGGACCTTGGGCTCAATTTAGACCCTTGGCACAAAAATGTAATAAAGTTCTGTTTGGAATTCCATGGCAATTTAGTTATGTTACAGAATCACCTATTTCCTGAAGTTTCTATTTCCACGAGGCTTACTATTTTCCTCAAATTTGATGCCATTTTTTAAAGACAGTAGTAAAGTGAGGGAGCACTGGGCTTGAAATTCAATGGACTTGGCACAAATGTGGGCTCCATTTAACAGCAGGAGGCTATTGCCAAGTCACTTCACTTCTCTGATCTTCAGTTTCTTCACCCGTAAAATTGGGATGACAATTGATAGCTCTTCCTCAAATGGTGGCTACGAGAATTTAAATGAGATAGATAAAAGAGCAAACACCCCTAGCATCTTGTCTAGTACATGAAATTGCTGAACTAAATTATTTTCCTGCAAAATCCTCTCACTTCTTCTAGGATCAGATAGGTTACACTGAGTGACATTTCAGTTCTTTAGCCTGGCTCTCAATAGTTGCTTAAATTGCAAAAGTCCTGTTCTGAACTCCAGCATTTCGAGAGGTTTTGCTATCTGCCTTACATTCACCAACCACCTCCTCCAGACCTGGATCTTTCTGTTACCTTTCCTTGGCTGGTGTGTCTCTGCATGCACAGCTTGAGACACCTCCAAACCATCCTTGACACAACAGAGATTGCCTTTCAAAATACAAATCTGATCCTTACTCCCTTGCGCACTGGCTTCTCAGTGCTCTGAGATAAAAGATTAAAGTTTCCCATGCCCAGGAGGCCCTGGATCACTGCATTGTCTGGCCCACCAACCTTTCAAGCATCATCTTGCCCTTCTTGTCTTTGCTTCAGCCACACTTGCATCCTTTCAGTTCAAAAACATGCCATCCTCCTTTGTTTCGGACTTTGCTCCCACTGTTCTCTTCTTCTGGAGCAATGTTCTCTACCCACCTTCCTCCTGCCCATTTGTTTGATTAACTTCCCCTTCATATCTCATCTCAAAAGTCACTTCCTCAGCGGTGTCACCCCTGAATTTGGAAATAACATCAGGCATTTTTATTATGCTCTCTGAGATGATTTTTTATTTGTAGCACTTTCTATGGTTTATAACTATTATTTGATTACTTTCTGACTTTACTGTAAACTCCATGAAGGTAGGGATCACATATATTTATTCGGCATTGTATTATTAACACACACAAGGCATATAGAATTGTCAGTGTTGAAAAATGACACTCCAACACCCTCACTCCTTACAGGTTGTCCCAGAACCACTGGCCTTGACCCACCTCTAAATTCTAATTTCCCAGAGATCCTCTAGGCTTCTAACCTCAAGACTCACTTCCTCCTTTTTATCTATCAGAACTGATAATCAGCACCATTCTGTTATCTTGGGCTTTTCTTTGGTTTTATTATTATAAATCACCTCAAGAAAAGAACCCAGCAAGTTAGCCTTGGTCTCCTGGGCACTGCTACCAAATGTGTGCCAACTCATAGGGCGGGACTCCCTCCTGTCTCACTTAAATATATTGAGCTATAATGGGAAGTTGGAAACCCCCAACCCCCTATGACACTAGGCCTGGATGCCTGGCTGGTCTCTCTAGTGCCCCTTCAGCTAGATCAACCTTTTAAGTCCCCCTCTACTTTGCTTGACACATTTGGGCCCAAATATGATCACACACAGAAAGGAGCTTTGTAAACTTGAAAAGACTAGATACTTGTAAGGGATTAAGGGCTTAGTTCAGGCTCCCTCTGAATTCACAAACCAGGCTTCTGCTTGGCACATGCTGCCATCTGGAGAAGATTTCCTACTTCTTTCTTACCCAATGACAGTTCCAACCCTCCTCTCTCTGCTCTCTCTATTTCACTGGCATAGAGAGAACAGATTTTTTTTTAAATTGTCAGGTCTGTTGCCATTAAGCCATTAAGGTCTCCCATCTTTAGGGTTTTGTTGACTCCCAATAAAATTTGCCAACAACAGAGCTGCACAAGAGCAACCTAAAGAGCCAACATCATTTTAGCAAATTAAATATTGGATGAGCTAAATAATCCATGATTACACTTATTCTAGAATAAAGAATAATAAGCACTAAGACTTCCCTTATACCTGTGGGCAGGTTCTCTTCCACTTCTGAATCTCATATTCCTCATCTGTTAGGTAAGGAGTTAGATGGGTAAAGGTCTCTGGTAGTCATGCTGATTAACGTGGATCACACATGTGAAAGGGTTTGTGCTGGCATGCTGTAAATATTTGGTCATTACTGCTTTTAAATCTAACTCATTCACTCTACAAAACAGAAACCAAAGGCCATTAAGTTTAACACATTCACTGATTCAATTAATCATATATTCAATGATTATTTATTGGATGTCTACCATGGGCCAGGCACTGTGCCAGAGGTTAAGTGACTTACCCAAGGTTGCACGGCACTTCCGTGGCAGATCTAGGATATTGACAGTAACAACAGCTATTATTTGTTGCGAGTTCACAATAAAACTGACACTTGTGAAGTATTTTATATACATAGCCTAATTTAATCCTCACAACAACCCTATGATGTAGATACTATTATCCTTATTTTCTTTTATGGCTGAGGAAATTGTTACTACAATGACTATTACTCAACTCTCTCTCCAGATCTTTGCATGGAAATTAGAAGATGCTATAGAGGTGCAGAGACCCAGAAATGACTTTGGATACCAGGTTGCTCGAAAACTTAAGCAAAAATTCCAACACAAAGGTGTCTGAGTGTCATGTTCAAAGATTTACAAAGTCAGTAGCAGCAACATGGCAGGGCTGGGAGCCAAACAGATTCCCCCATCCATAAAAATGGGAATATTTATTCCTCATTCATAGGGCGACTGTACAGCTAAAACCAGGTAGTAAATGACCAGAAACATTCTTCGCCCATATAGCCTCTCACTCCTTCAGTTCACTTAGGTCTCTGTTTAAATGTTACCTACTTAAATGGCTTTCCCTTTCCACCCCACCTGCAATAACTCTTACCCTACTCTTTTACCCGGTTGCATTTTTCTTCACAACATCTGATATCACATTATGTATTTGTTTACTCATTCATTTGTTGGCTGACTGACTAAATGAATGAATGTGTGTACCTTCCCTGTCTTCCTCACTCCCAAGCTGGTATTCCTCTGCCTGCATGTGAAAGCAGCCCACCCCTCTCAGGAAAGATGATAAGAGTGAGTCCAAAGGAAGTCTACATTTCCTCTGGGACTCTTTGAATTGATGTCAGGAATTCTGCTGCATCTGCTCAGGGGGTCACACCCTCCCCCCAAGTCAGCATGCAGCAGGAACCCTGCCAGTGGAAGACCAGTTAGCCTGCCTCCTTCCTGCGTGATTGCTTCTCAGTTACCCTGGAACACAGATGGAAGATAGATGAGCAGGACGCTATGTGTGTCTTCAACAAAACAAAAGCTTTGCAGGTTCAATTAAACCTGGGTGATTTCACAGGCCACAGGGTTGAGGAAGTAAAAGGCATTTTTGAAGATTTTCTTACATGTAAAAAATGCATTCCTTCAAACTAAGTTTGATTTTCTTTGTAAAAGAGTCAAATTAATGGAAAGGAAATGTCCTGAAAAGGATTGGTGCTGTTACTCCTTGAATTTGTAAGAATGGAGATGATATTTCTGAACATTTTTTTAGCTGTCAAAAGACCACAGATTTTCTTTTAATGTTATAAGGATAAAAATTGTTCTTGTTGCATACTTGCGAGAAGTGAGACCCAGGAGAAAAGCATTGTTTCCTGCAGTTACACAGTTGCCAGGGAAACTGTGTACAGAAGTTAGCCTAAGTGCAAGTTAAAAAAATGAAGCATCTGGTAAATTGGTTTAAGAGTATTTTGAAAAATCTGGGCCAAGCATGGCACAGAGCAACCCTTGTAGAACTGTGAGGATTTCTTAGCTGTGGCAGGAAATGGCACTGAAAGGTCACCTTTTTAATGAGTGTTTTTCTGGGAGTAATAGTGTTCAGGTAATTTTTTAACCCTCCAACTACTCCCCCCACCAAAAAAACAAATAAAAAGCAAAAAATAATGTCTGACTGCAGTCTATAGAAACATATAAACATGCACACATATACAGAAATTTAAAAAAAACAGTGTTTAATTATCTGACATGTTATAAAAAAGCTTACTTTTTCTCCTCCTTACTATTTTAAACAAAGGTTATATGTAATTTGCTTTAAAGGAAAGGCTGAAATAGCACCAAGGAATTTCAATTGTATTACTATCTCTGAGTCTCTGTTGTCTTTTTTATCAAATATGGTTAATCATAAATCTACCTTCCATGTTCTGAAAATAAAATATATGTATGCATATCCATAAATATGGCATTTATCACGTGGTAGATATGCAATACATACTTAGAAAACAGAACATCTTAATGGTCATTCAATTTAATCTCTTGATGGCTCAGAGAATTCCCTTTAAAATGTGACTGCCATCCAACTTCTGCTTTAACTCACCCAGGAACAGGGAACTCATGATCTTATAAGCAGCCCATGCCATTAATAGACAGATATCCTCTTCCTTTTATTAAGTTGGAATCCCCTTATGACAACTTTTATCTATCAGACCTGAATGCTTTTGGGAACACAGAGAATAAGTGTGTTTTACTTCCTCTTTTCCCCATGTTTTTCTTAGGCCCATAGAAGCCCATTCCTATGATTAGCCCTGTGCTCTAATAAGAGGCAGCACTGTGTGACCATAGGCAAGTTACTTCACATCTCTGTCCCTCAGTTTGTAGCACTGTTAAATGGGGATGGCAGTTCTTTCCCTTTCCCTCTCAGGCTTTGGCTAAAGATTGGAATAAAATGCCAGATGGGAAACTGCTTTGGAAACTATAAAGTACTACATATAATAACTATTATTGCCATTTTGTCCCAATCTTCTCCACTTAACATTGCTTCACATGGAGCTGTTAGACCAGCTTTAGTGGAGCACAAGGGGGCGGGGTGGAAAATGGACTTTCCTTGGTTAAGCTCTGCCTTCTATAGTCCCAGGCCTGAAGGCTGATTTGCATCTCCTTGGCTCCCCTTGCAGCTTTCTCAGCAGGAGCCCTTGCCTTTCTCCCCAGGTTCCCTCGTTGATGTTGCTCACCCATTTAGTTAAATGCTGTTTTGACGAGGTAGCCTATTTTGGTAAGTGCCCCTGGGGAGCCGCAGAAAGGTTTAATTCTCTTTCTTTTCCCTAATGTTTATCTAATGGTAAAGAATTGAGAACAGGTTCTATATCTCTAGAGACCCTAGGCTGACTGATTCAATAATGTATGTGTCTAGGGGCTGGCTGAGAGATGTAGCTTTCTGTAGAGAGAGTGGGTGGAGGACACTCAGCCACCATGACAGCTAGGGGGCGGGGGGAGTGTCACTCATCAGGAGGGATCCTAGGGACTTAGTAATGATTAACATTAATGGACCAGAGCATGTGGTGAACAGGACAGCAAGGCAGAGTGACCACATGTCCCAAAACATGTATCTGTTGTCCCAATGCAATTCGTAATGCTACCAGTTTTCATTCTCAGAAGTGAACTCGAAAGATAAATGATACACTCACCTTAGAGGTGAATGGAACAGGAATGCCACTGCTCTTGTGCTCCCTACCCCACCAAAGGGAACCATCACCTACCTGTTCCTTAAGCCAGAAACCTTGCAGTCCTCTGAGACACTTCAGGGGCCCTCATCCCAACAACCACTTTCCAAAGAATCCTTCAGATTTTCCTTCTCTCCGTCCCCATGGCCACTGCCTTAGCTCTGAGCTTCATCCTCATTCCAGGACCCTAAAAAGTTTAATTTCATTTTTCTGTTGAATTACTGGTTCCAAGTTTTTTGAGATCTCAATTCTGCCTTCTTTTATGTTAGTCCTCTCTCAGCTCCCCTTTATGATTATGCTTTTGGTGTGCTTGTCTTAACTCACTGATCCTTGAACCTCACCTCCAGCAGCTAACCTTCTATTGCATATTTCCAATTGCTCATTCATTCATTTATTCATTCACTCATTCATTCATTCAACAAAAATATTGAATATATTAAGTCCTGAGTGTTCAAATGGGTCAACATTATTAAATTAATCAATTTTGGTTACAGCCTGCTGATTAACAATTATAAAGCTATGAAATCATAGCGCTATCCATTATACTTTGGGTCCAAATCCACATTCAACTCATATTCTAGAGTATTGTTTCCAAAACATAAATTTCACTATGTCATTGCCCTTCTTAAAACACTCCAATGTCTCTCCACTGGCTATGGATATGGAGAAAGCCCCACCAGCGTAACATCCTGCCTCTCCCACCTTACCGTCCCCCACCCCACCCCTTCCCTTACTAGAGTCTCCTTGGGGAGTAGCAGTAACTTAGCCAAGGGTGATGGTGGAAGAATTGGGCAGTTGAGGTTTAGCTTGTGCTCTCTGTCTCTCTGGAATTAGCCTGCCTCTAAAGAGTATACACTCGGTTCTTCCCCTCTGTGCTCTGCCTCACTGCTGCCAGTGACTGGGGATGAGAGCAGGTTTCTAGGGTTCAGTATTAATTGCCACCCTCTTCAGTTATGTTCATCACTGTAGCTCTTCTGTAAGTGATGATTTACATGACTTCTGACTCCATCTCCCAGGTGATCAGATTTTGGATAGGGAGCAGAGAAACAATTCACTGAGTTCCTCAAACCCCAGCACTTAGGACTAAAGTCAAGTTCTCTGGTCTTATAAAAAGTAGAAGAGATCTAGCCCCTCTTTTGGTGAAGTGAGAGCATTTGCCTTTCTGCAGTTGCTCGTCTTTCCTACCCTCAGGATGCTCTTTTGGAAAGTCACCCACTATGATGGCAATGCACAGGCCTGGCTAAGCTTCCCAGAGATCTTACCTGAGCTAGAAGGGCCATGACAAGCTGGCTGGCGGCAGATGTGTGGTAGGAGTGCTATCTGAGAGGCAGGCTCAAGGGGCCCTTACAGTGCCCTTAGCCCCACACAGTCTGAGAGAGCTGCACTCTGGTGTGTGATTCTAACTCTGAAGCAGTTTTGAGCTTTCAAAGGAGGGTCTGAGCACTTGCTGGTATTGAAGTAGCCACTCCCAATCTGGCTATGACACTTTCTTAGTTACATGGGTGAGGATGAATCATCCCAGCCTTTTGTTTGTTTGCAAATTATAGTGAAAAGGAAGTTTATAGTTTATGTGCAAAGAACTTCTTCCTTTATTCAACTTACAATCTCAGAAAAGCATGCTCAGTGCACCAAATTACTCCCTTTTACACGAGGAAACTCAATCTCAGGTTAAGCGACTTTCCCAAGTTTCCTCAGCAACCTTATGAAAAAGCTTGGGAAAGACATTCTGAATTAGTCAGAACCATAAGGGTAGCTGAAAATCTCCATTGATGATGACCACAAAGCCTACCATCTTTTACATCTGGGTAGAACTTCATACTCTTGAAAACACAAAATGTCACAATTGGAAGGGGGCTTCACAAACATATAGTCCTACCTCCTTCCTTGACAGATGCAGCAAAGGAAGGCCCAGAGGGAGAATGGGATT
Source organism: Phyllostomus discolor (assembly GCF_004126475.2). NCBI lineage: Eukaryota > Metazoa > Chordata > Mammalia > Chiroptera > Phyllostomidae > Phyllostomus > Phyllostomus discolor. The sequence goes on from NC_040907.2 coordinate 34,350,699, forward strand.
TTCCTGAGGCCTTGAAGTGCCTCTAGCAGAGCTAGGACCGGCTGAGTCTAAGTCTCCAAATCTCAGTCTAGGCTTTGTTAGAGCTGCCTGCAGAAGACATAAGCCCATTGTGCGGATGAGAATATTAGTCTCAGAGAGGTAAACCATCTTTTTCAAGGTGCCACAACTGGGGAACAGGAGAACCAAGATTAGCCTGGGAGTCAGATGGTAATATTTGGCTAAAAAAGTGAGAATCACTTTTAACTATTATGATGATGGTGATGATTATTTCTATCAACTCCAGCTCCACATTATGACTTTGTAGCTATCTCAAATTCAAGCTTTCAGTGTCAGTTTAATTATTATTCAGACAGATTCATAGATTTTTTCCTTTTGTTACTAGTGCTATTATTTGTGTGGTATGCCTTTTAAAAATAAGGTATTTACAGGCCCCAGATTCTGATTTTGGGTTTCAGGTATATGCCATCTCTCCATGACATTCACTAACAGCTAGCCCAGAGCCCAGCATCTGTTAAGTAGCCTGCAAACATTTGACATTTGGAAGTGGTGGGTTTCTCTCTCTCTCTTTCTGTCTCTCTGGTTTGTAATCAATAAATCACTTTCAATTACTTTAATGGAAATTAAATGAATAAATAAAATCAGGCTTTACCTTATTACTACCTGATTACGAAGTTTACATTTCAACAGTCAAATTGGGCTTGTCAGACTCAAAGAGCAGGCATTGCTAAAACAAAAAGTTTAGCCACATGACTAAGAGGCTAGTACCAAGGTCCCCAGTCTCCAGAGCACGGCTGTGATCTTCCACAGCCCCCCACTGCTTTAGTGCTTAATCTCTTGGGAACATTTCTCCACCCACAGGCTTCCCAGAGCACTGGTGTAGGAGCCAAACACACCTGGGCTTTAACTGCAGACCCGCCACTTACCAGTATGATGCCTTTAAGCAAGTAAGCTAACTTCTCTGAGCCTCAAATTCTTCATCCCTAAAATATCTACCCCCTAAGGTTATTGGGAGGATTAGTAATAATGTACTTAAAGCACATGTCTCATAGTAGGCAATCAACAAGTATTAGTTCCCCTTCCTTTCATAAATGATTCATCGATATGTATAAGTTATTGACCAAAATGACTGGGTCTTATGCAAACCAAAGCACACCTAGGTCTTACAGCCTATTTTGCTGTACCTCACCACCATCCGTTCAACAACTATTAATGTCCGTGTGTGCCTGACCTGGTGCTATGCTGGGAACTGATTATGTGGCGATGAAAAATGAACATGGTCTCTGTAAACACAGAGTTGCAGCCTAGCAAGAAGATAGGTATTAATTAAGTAAACAAGCAGATAAAATAAGTAATTATAAATTGTAATGAGTGCAGCAAAAGGAAAATAAAAGCAGGTGTTGTTAGAGAACAGGGTGACCTAATTTGGAACAGGCAGTTGGGGATGGCTTCTCTGAGGAGGTGACATTACAGCTGAGGATGAAAAGGAGGCAGCACGGAGAATGAGTGGGGGAGTAGCCCACAGAGGGCTCCCGCAGCTGTGAAAGCCTGAAGTGAGAATGAGATCGGGGATCATTCAAACCCAGCCTCCGGCTCTCCTCAAGACTTCTACCTCCCCACACCGAACTGGGCATTTGTATAGGCCCATAGCCCTGCCTCTGAAGCCCTTCATTCCTCCACCTGGGATGCCGAACTCCGGTGTCACACCCAAAGACTCCTTAACCTCCCCAAAGCAAATTTGATCCCTCTCTCCTCCAGGGCTCCCCCAAATCTGTGTTTAACTTTACAACAATGTGTTAGCAAGTATGTATAATGGCTATTATTGAACTCTTACCCAAGTATTTTACCTGAATTTATCACATTTAATCTGTGCGGAAGCCATATGAAGTAGCTATTGTTATCATCATTCTTATTTTACAGAAACAAAAAACAAACAACTGAACTCATAGTCATCTACCCTGGCTGTCAGAGGCTGAATCTGGATTTGAACTTGGGAGCTTCACTTGCACCCAAACTCTTAGCCCGTCAGGAATGTTAGAGTGACATCTCTGTATGTCTTTTCCTCTGTGGACTCCTATGGCCAGAGATTCCTGAGGGTGTGTTTGTGTGATTCATCAACAGCCTGGGCGACACAGAACAAGCCATGGCACAAAGGAGTTAACTATTTGCTAAAAGAACGTCTTTCAATTACAGACCCTGACTGATAAAGGCGAAATCATATGACACGTAAACCTGTCCCTTTGGCCTTCCAGCGCAGCCTGTCCTGTGGCCTCTGCTGATCTGATTTGTGCAGCGACTGACAGCCTGGGTCCCTCTCCTTCGTCCCGTTAATGGCATTAGCATCTAGTCAATAATGCTCAGCATTTCATTTTACCACTTTAATTAACAAATTCAATTTGTTCAAACCGCTGTGAAAACAAATTAAAAGCTCAAGAGTGGGGCCTCTGGGAGGGGGAGGGAAGGCAGGGGCTCCACGCAGATTAGGCTGATTGCTGATTTGATCTTTGAGGCTTACAGGGAGCTGAACACTGTCTGCCCTTCAATCATCTTCCCACCCCTGACCCAACAGGATGCCTCAGCGATGTAGCCACGATCAGGCAAACCAGCTTCTGTCCCTTTTTGGCTTGTCCCTTCCCTCTTCACATAGACTAGATGGGGTTCCAGTCTGCCCTTCAAGTCGGCTGTCACTCTTTAAATGGGCACTCTGCTTTGGGTTTGAATTCAACAACAACATTAGTGATAATCCCCTTGACCAGTGGTTCTCAGTAGGGATAAGTTTAACCCCCTGGGGACATTTGACAATATCTGGAGAATTTTCTAGTGGTCACAACTGGAAGGAAGGTGCCAAAGGCATCTAGTGAGAGGCCCTGATGCTGCTAAAACTACAATGCCCAGGACAGCTTCCCTCACCAAACATGGTCTGGCACAAAATGCCAATAGTGTTGAGGTTGGGAAAACCTTTCCTAGTCCTAGTACAGTTTGCTAGGCATGCTCTTCGTTAGCTACAATGTCTCGGTGCTGTAAGCAGGATGGAGACTCGTGACCCTCATTTAAGAGCAGAGGAAATTGACAATCAGAGTTCAAGTGATGTGCTCAAAGTGCACAGTTAGGAAGTGGCAGTGAACAGTCCAGAGCAAGATCCTTTCTCCACCTCTAGCTGAGTTAGAAGAATAGAGAGCACCTTTTGGAGTCTCCAAATAGCTTTTAGGGGAGTGAGAGTTGTTTGCATTTATTAAGCACCTCGTAGGAGACAGGCACTAGGCAGGCATTTACCCATGTGATAGGCTGTCAGGCTATGTGGGACCTGACCTGGGAGAAGGTGCTGTTGAAGGGTGAAGCTATGAAACATGCCCCGGCACTCCACCCCCAAGAGTTACATCCAATGACTACACAGCAGCTCCATACTTCTGAATAGAAGACAGCCACCCAAAAGGTCACTGGGCTCTTAATCATTGGTTATTCTAAGTCTGGGATTCATTGTCTTTTCCATTTTAGAAAGCAAGAGATAAGTATAATCAGAGCTACATAGAACTTTTGAGGTAGACGAAAATCAAGACCAAAGCTTAAAACTTGAACACTTTTCAGGAGTTCTGACAAATACACAGACATATCTGCTAAGTTGGATCAGATGTATGTGTGTGGGGGTGGAGGGGGTGGCCAGAGAAAGGAGAGAAGAAGGAGGGATGAGGAGGCTTCAGAGAGGACCCGTCCAAATGAAAGGAAGAGTCTAGCAGGGTGAAGCAGCTGTGACCCTGATGGGCAGCAATGGGTCCTAACAGAGCCAATGTCAGATGCTCTGGCAGCCTGAGCACCTGACCTGGATGAATAGCTCTCTGTGTGTGAATCCAAGAGTTAAATCACTAAATTCAGTAACACTTTGGAGTCCAAGGTATTTGCTGTGGGATATTCCTAAAATGAACATAACAGTGTAACATTGTTCTGTGGTGAGTTAACTTCTGGAACTTGGATACAGGATGGGAATTTCACTTTCATTTCAATAAGTTTCAGATTTCAAGTTCTGAAGATACAGGCAATGATGAATACACTATTCAAGAGAATAAAGTTCCAGCCTAGAAGCAAGCAGCTTCCAGGTAGAGTGAAGCCTACGGCTATGAAATTCCTGATCAGCTTGCATGGTGTCAAGTGTTAACCAGGAGAACTTGTAAGACTCCTTGGGGGGACTCCAGGAATCATCTGGAAGGAGAGAAACATGTAAAAGCCTGAATTTCCTGTTAGAATAGGTATGGGTCCAGGTATGAACAGGACCCATACTGCTGTATGAACAGGATGCTGCAATTCATGCCATTGAATTTGTTTGTGTTATCATATTTCATCTTCATAACAATATATGAGGTTGTTTTCTACTCTCCAATGTCACCTGCCCAAAGTCATATATCTAGGAGATAACAGAGTGGGGTGTGAAGTAGGATCTATCTGATTCTAAATGGCAGGCTGTATCCATCCTACAATTTCAGCACCCCATGGAAGAAGTGGGGAATGGCCAGAAGGACCCATGTCTCTGATTCTGGCTTCAGACCACTCTTAATGCATTTTTTTCCTGTTCTTGGAAGTCTCTGCTTGGGACCTCTGGAGACAAGTGGAATCACTGTTCTATAAAACCAAAAACCCATGCTTTCAAATTTAGCAATCATAGACATATTCATAAAGAAACCTGACATTTGCCATTATAAATTCCGGCATGGCATCCCTCCTGACCTTTGCCCAGGGAAAAGCAGGGCTCTGTATTAGGGAAAGAAATACAGAGGTGATGTGTTAGAAAAGGATGTAGGCTTATTGAAGTGCTCCTTGCAGAAACACTCTCATTCCCTCAATGTGGGGAGGCTCTGGCATGGCAGAAAATAAGGATTTTAGAGCCAGGTTGGTTTGGATTTGAGTTCTGGATTCACAGCTCCCTAGCTGAGTGACCCTGGGCACATGACTTAATCTTTCAAATTCTCAGGTTCCTCATCTATTAAATGGGATAGCAATAAAACTATTAAGGGACTGTTTTGAGGGTTAAGAGAGATAATTTGGGCAAAGAACCTAGAAGAGTATCTGGCATACAAGTAGGCATTCAACAAATGTCAGCTCCGCTCCCCACATCCCCAAATCATCCTCTTACACTACAAGCTGTGTCCCAATTCAATGCTGTATTCCTGGTGGAATAAAGCCCAAGACATACTCTCGATAAATGAAAGTTTAATGAGTAAAGGGTAGAAGAATAGCGAGACAAAAAAATCAGTGGTTATTTCTACCTCAGATTTGAATTCTAGCTTCATTCATTTTCTAGCTATTGTGTGACCTTGAGCAAATTACTTAACCTCTTTCAGCCACTACATCCATATGGATAAAATGGGAAGAGCCCTTCTACCTCTAAACTTTGTATTGGCAGTGAAAATGTTGCCCACACTGTGTTGGGTTCCTTCCTTAAGTGCTTGGATCCCAGTTCTATGTCAGGCGTCAGGGAGACAAAGATAAGTAACACTGTCTCTGTCACAGAGACAAGAGGCACCCAGTGTCTGTCCATAAGGAGGCACAGTTGAGTGGACAACACACACTTACAAAGCAATGATTACATGGGAAAGAGAGAAAAAGAGGGAAGCACAGACAAGGGAGGACTTAACCCCAGGGCAGGGAATTCAGTGAGGGCAACCGGAAGGAAGTAGGAGTCAAGGAATTCTCTGTGGAGAAATCGCCCTGTGAGAACACAAAGGAGGGACAGGCCAACATTGGGCCCCATGTCCACAACTGGGGGATGTGGAATGACCTCTGCGCCTCCTAGTCTGAGACTCACCTCTCCTCAGGAACACACTGTCCCTCTGGCTGGCTGCCACACCAGGCACCGTTCCTTGTCCCTGAAACATGCTTTTCTCTTCTGTCTGCATCTTCTCTGCTCAGTTCTCTCCTCCTCACCCCTTCCTGTTAACTCTTCCTCCTTCTTGAGAGCTTACCTTGAAAGTCGCTTTCTCAGAAAAGCCTTTCCTGATGACCCAGGTTAGGCCAGGACTCCCCACTGTATGTTTTCTCAGCACCCTGTGCTTCTCCTTCCTCACACTGTTAAATAATTAACTGTGTGCTCAGTGGCTTAATGTTTGTCTGCTCTGCTAGAATGAAGTCCCCTCAAGGAGCAGAGACTCCTTCTTACTCAATGTTTTATCTCTAGTACTATAAGGTCTCACCTGTATATTGAGTATATTGACCCTACTTATGGAAGGGTCTCAAGAAATATTTGTGAAATGAATGAATGGAGGGATGAAGATGGGGAGAAAATGGGGAAGGGCAGCATTCACCTTTCTATTTGATCCCATTTTCATGCGATTTTTCCTCTTTCATTATATTAAAATCCACCATGCCTCTGAGGCTAATGCTTCTTTTGTTCCATCCTCTCTCATTCTTCTACTCTAAAATTAAATGAATCCTTAGAGTTTTAAATGCTCAAAACAGGTTTGTATAAAGAAAGAATAAATGAATACTGTTTAACCTTCTCCCTGCACTAGCTCACCAAAACCTTCCCCACTCCTCAAAGTGCAACTCACTCACAAACTGCCTTCAAGGATACTCTACTCAGTCAGCCCAGTTCCTAAATATGATGGATTCTGGGTTAGGGTCGATAGGAAAACAATCCAATTGAGTGATCTCACACTAAAGTATGGATAATTATGGATAACCCTTAAGCTAAACGTTCTTTCCTTCCTTCCTTCTTTCCTCTTTTCCTTCCTTTTATTCTTTTGTCTTTTTTTTTAATTAAAAAAAAAAGAGCTGCTATATCCAGGTGAATAGGGTGCTAGAAAAACACTGAGGTAAAAATAGAAAATATCTTTCTTAACATCATCCCACAAAAGCAAGATGGTTTTTCACAAAGGCTAGAAAAGAGGTCCTCAGAGGACATTTGCATCGCCTCTTTTGACTTACAAATGCAGAAAAAGAAGCCCAGATGGGGCAAAAAGCTTGTTTAAGGCTTGAGGGCAATGTGGAAGGCGGGACCAGAACTCCCTGCACTGATCGAGCACCCTGGCTCTGTGCATGCTTGCCTGCTGCTCTGTCAGCAGTTGTACATCAAGCCCTCATGCCCTCCCTTCACTCTTGCTTCCTTGGCCTTCTCTGTAGCCCGCCCTGCCTTTCTTGTTCCGGGTCTCAGTGACAGCCTGCCTGCTGCTGCTGCCCTTGCTGAGCACTGCCACACTGTAGAGAGCTTTGCTACCTTTCATGGATTCATCCACTTGCCATCTGCTTTCAGGCTTCTTCCGAGAACCCCAGTGTTTCCACTGTTCCCTCAACTCTGTTGACGCCATCCTCCCCTGCTAATGGGCCCAGTAAACAGCTGCTCTGATTCAGCCTCATCCATCTCCAGGCCACCATTTTCTGAAATTTACATCGTCTATTTTTCATTCTCTTACATTTCTTGATTCAGCAATTTCAGAGAATTAATATGTCTGAAAGAGCAAAGGTGAAGCATTGATGACTTTTTCTGAGGAATCGTGCTGACAGTATTCACTCCTTTATTCATGAGTCCTTTAGTTCAGGGAAAGTTCCTCAACACTTAGAATGTATGGGCAAGGAAGGAGAGCTAAGAAAGGGCACTGCTGCAGTCCCGGCTGCTGGTATGAGGTGCAGCATTAAAGGCAACATGAAAATTAAAGGAATGTCTTTTTGGGCCAATAAAAAGGGAGCCTAGAATAATGACAGTAACATATATTGAACACTCACTCTGTGTTATAGAATGCTTAAGTGGGTATTTCTTTCATCTGAGGCACCAGGAAGTGAGGAATGCTTGTTTGGAATATCCACAGAAATGTCAGAGTTTATTTCCAAGTGTGTATCTGGAAACTAATTATAGTTCAAGGATACAAAGGAAAAGAGAGTTGGAAATTAAAGAGGGTTTTGTGAGGGGAATTTTTGGTGCCTAGAGTCCCATATTCCATGACCCCACGGGAAGCACCAGGGGTAATTCTTCCCTCATCTCTATGAAGGAAAAGGGAGTGGAGAACTCAGTGGGCTGGATTTTCACTCCTTTCTGAGAAATCTAGTGAGCAAGAGTCTATGGAAAAAGCGGAGTAGCTGCACTGAGACTAGCCTATGATGCCAGTGCTGGCCCAGCACAGGATTCTGAGCAGATGTGCATAAAATCAGTATGATATCATTTCAACTCCTATGAAATCTATGTATACACTGAGCCACCGGAAAAGCAGGAGATAAGGGGGTAGCAACAGTGGGAAGGAATAGGATGCATTTCCCAAATGATGATCACAATCAAGTACAGGAGCCTCCAAAAAACCCATGAAAGCTCCTATTGAGAAGGAATAGCTGCGAACATCTACCAGGCACAGAAAGCCCGAAGCCAGCTTAGTGGAGTGCCAGGCAAGTGATATTCTTCTGTCCCCTTCACTCCTTCCCATCTCCCACTTCAACCCTGGCAGGGGGGCAGAGGTACAAGGGAAGAAGACATGAAACCAAGTTCAGAGGTTTCATTATTGTCTGGGTTTGGACATATTTAATTATTGATTTGAGGCTATGTTTGTTAGTGACTGGAGGACTTGCTATTATGTCAAAGAGGCATTTTCATCTGAGGCATGGGAGGACCTAACCTCTGAATTGGTTTGAAGTACTGGTAGAAGATGAAAATAAGTCTGCTTTTATGTTCACCCATAATCTGGATAGGAACCCTGGAGATATGTGCAGTTGACCCTTGAACAACATAGGTTTAAACTGTGTGGGTCTACTTACACATGGATATTTTTCAATAAATATACAGTCAGTCTTCTGTATTCACAGGTTTCACATCTGCAGATTCAACCAACCGCAGACTGAAAACGGTGTTTTCTGTGCTGGAAAACTAAGTACATGAGAGAAATTTTAGGCCTTCAAGAGCAGCCCGCTTGAGCTGAATGAGATCAGTGAGGAGTCACAGGACCCACCTCAGAGGTTCCCAGCTCCCCTTTCTGGTCTGCTTTCATATTGCTCTTGTGCTGAGGGTCCTTCCCACTCTCCCACCTCAGCCCACATGCCCCCCATTTTAAGTTCCTCTCATTACGTATTGATATTTATAGCCATAGCATAACATTGTTCACAGCTTTTTTTCCAGAACCTCAAAATCCAGATAGAAATATCTAAACAAAGCCATATTATGAACATTTTGGAGAAATCTTATAGGTTATCTGGTCCAAATCTCTCATTTTAGAGATTTAAAAATCTTAGGTCCAGAGAGGGGAAGTAATTAGACCACAGTAACACAGGCATCAGTTTCAGAGCTGAGACTGGGCTTGGCTTTCTTATCTTTTAATCCAGGTTTTTAGATAAATGACTGGTCAGTATGGACTGGTCTGGTTGCCCAAAGCACCAGGAGCTGGACTGCTGTGTGCTGTGTTACCCTTTAGTGTCCTAGGAAGAAGAGGACACTCTTCTCTTGTGAGATTGTTAGGGCTCTGCGCAGAAGCAATTAGACTAACCTCATGTAAAGAGAACTGAGGGGGAAGCTACTGTGTTTTACTACCCAAGCCATGCATGGAAAAGACATTGTGGACAAACTTACCTCAGCAGCAGTCAGTGCTTTCAACCAGGTGGTTGAACAAGTGGGATAAGCTAGTATGAAATGTTGAAGAGAAACACTTTATTGCATTTATCCCTACAATTATGAGGGAAGAGCTATCTCTAATTTAAGAATGAGAAAACAAAATCTCAGAAGGTACACGATTTGTCCAAAGTTGCATGGCTAATAAATGGGGGAATCTAGACATGAAGCTAGGTTTTGTCTAATTCCAAAGCCCAGTTCTTTCCAGTGTATAGCCTGAAAATCAATTCCAAAAGTCATTACAAAGATAAATTTGTTCAATGAAAGTTAAGAAAACAATAATAGTATCATTGGAATAAGTACAGAACCTCTCTAGAAAACTATTCAGTTTGAGTGAGGAACACTTATGTTCATCCATTTGTTTGTTAATTTGTTAATTCATTAATCCAACAAATATTATTTGAGCATCTACTTACTGCAAGCCACTGTACTAGGCACTGAGGATAAATGTTTGGGCAAAAAAAGGCCTTGACTATACGGAATGTACATGCTGGTGGGAAGTAGAGGGCAATCAAGTGCCCCAGGAAAGGAGCAACATTGTATCATATAATAATATCAGATATAAAGGAAACAAAGTAGATTGATATGATAAACAGTGTCAAGGGCAAGAAGGAGCTAATGAAATAGTGGGTTCACTAAAATCTTAGGAGAAGAGGTTGGGGTCAGAGTTCAAGAGCAAGAGGATGAATGAAGGGAATATATGTTCATGATCTTGCCGGTATATAATGGGGATGAGAGCACACTCCTGTCCTGCCCATGATCCGTCTTCTACCTCCCCAATGGCCTCCAGCATCTGAGTAGAGGAGGAGGGAACCCCGTATTAGAGAGCTCCAAGGCAGAGGATTATGCTGCAGAGGGAAGGTGATGGGTTTTGGAACTAGATGGATCCCTGGCTCTGGAAATTTTAGTGAGTTCTTTAAACTCAAAGACTTTCTACGTGTGAAAATGATGGTAGTAATGCCTCCCTACTAGGATGTATGGGGACCAGCTGAGAAAATGGATGCCTGTCAGTTCTTAGTTGCCAGCAACAGAAACTGAGTAGCTGATCAAGCATAAAGGGAACTTACTAAAAGGAATCTTGGAAATAACAGAATGAGTTGAAGGTCCAGAAAACTACGTTTGAGGCTCCGCTTCATGCCCAAAGCCATGCTTGCAGAACTAGTCTGCTGAGAAAACCACAGCTGCTACCCACATCACTAAGTGCCAGATGCCACAGTTAACAGAACTGCCACTTCTGTGCCACCAAGCTAACTTGATCGCAGCTACTATGCTGCCAGCACTAGGGACATTCCTGGGCCAGGAACTCAAGTTGCCCAGACCTCACAGTTGCTCACCTCAGAATGGCTTTCTTGGGGGTGCTTCTGATTAGCATCGTATCTGTGCCCTAGCATGTGGAAGAGACTGGGAAAGTTTTCTAACTTCTGTTGTGAGGTGGAAGGACTCATGAAGTATTCGAATGGGGCTGGGCAGGCAGCAAATATGGCAAATGGCCACTGAGCATGGAAGACACTTAGCATGGTGCCTGGGACCCAGCAGATGCTCAGTGAAGGTAAGTTTCCTTTTTTCTTACAGTTTCGCAGGCTTCCATCCATCTGATCCTATGCTCTGATGAGGTATTAATAATGCCGTATGGGTAGATGAAAAGGTCACAGTGTACTATTTAAGACTCCCAGAGAGGAATCGTAAATTTAGCCCGTGCTGTAGACACCTTCCAGAGAGACAGACTGCTGACTGGGACTTGGCTCAGAGTAGGAACAACGTGCTTGGCATTTGCCTGAATGCAGCCTAGCCCAGACGTAGAGTAGGCTGATAAAATGAGGTGAGTTGAAAATTGAGCCTCAAATAAGCTGTTGATCCATCACAAAAACTTTGATTGAAGGCAGAAACATGGAAAGACAGACTGAGGATCCTCAGTAGACAACTGATGAGTAATCCAGTGATGGGCCTGTTGCCCTAAGCGGCATGTTCCCCCTCTATCTACACTCAGTCCCAGAACGGGACATGTGCTTCAGCTTCCTGACTTGCACCCCACTTCCCTTTCCTGCTGCCACTTCTCCTGCCCTTGGGCACAGAAGACCAGCCCTGAACCCCAGCATAGTTGGAAACCTGTTGTAACCACAGAACCAGCTCAAGCTGGTCTTATCCTGTTTCTAACAAAACCCAGAACCAAAGTTTACACATTGGATACACTACTTGTGAGTAACATTTGTGAAACACCACTCATGAGTTAACACTTGTGAACCCTAAACTACTACCCCTTAAAATCCGTCCCCAAACCCCAGATCTTAGTGAAACTGCTCCCTATACAAAGGTTCCCTCATCCTCAGTAAGATCCTCCCAGAAATTAACCCATCTTAGATGGGAGCTAATTTGACACTTATAATTTATGGGTGAAATATAATTTATAAGGCATTTTCCTACACGTTATCCAATTTGATTCCAATGGTGTCTCTGAGTTTCATTACACTACACAGACATTTATTGAATACTATTGCATTTTTATTCTGTTGGGTACGGGGCAGAAGTGACATACCTAAGAACACAGACATATTTTATGTCTTCCATCTTGCCTTAAGGGTTCTCAAGGTCAAATAAGACACCACATGAGAAAGTGCTACATAAAAGCATAAGGTTGGTATTAGTGTGGCTATCATATATGGCTCTTGTTTCTAAGTCACTGCTCTAAAAATCTGGGTGACAGGCAGAGGCATGAGTTCCTCTGAGTATGGTATGAACTTGTGCTGTCCCTCAGTGCTCTGATACCACAAACAGCCTTGTGTTTCGCTGATTGCGCACCCCAGCCCCACCTACCCTCACCCAAATCATATTACTCCCAGACAGTGGCAACCTCTGGTGCCCTGGAGATTGGTGCACTGCAGGTCTGGGAGGTAAATAAACCTAAACACAAAAATATCACTGACCTAAAGGGATCGGCGTGGGTTATATCAGATAATGTACATACAGCATTCAGTAAGTGATATCTGCTATTATTACCTTCATTTTAAAAGTAAGGAAAACAGAACTCAGGATAGTTAGGTGGCAAATATGAAGGCACACAGCTACAGCTAGTAAGGATGGAAGGCAGGATTCAGAATTGAATCTGTGTGTCTCTGTGTCGAATTGCCTGTCTGTAGAGCCCTTCCCACACTCCAAGGCTAGTGCAACCTCCTTCCTCTTCTTCTAAGCTTCCCAGAGCTCCCTGGCAGAATAAACACCCCTTTCCATGGCTCTAGCCTTGCTTTCACCCTTGACAGGACATCTGAGTTAGGAGGGGTATCAAGGCCACTTATACATTTTAAACCACAGTTATATAAGAATTTTGCTCAGTGGCCACTCTGTATGGGTGACACTGCAGCTGGGTTTTGAACCAGAGTCTTGCCCATATACATCTGCTGAGTTCATTCTCAGGGCTATGGTGAGACAGATGGGCTGATGAAACTGAAGGCCAAGACCTAAGACCCAGTGAGATTTCTCCTCTCTGCCCCTGGCCTTGCATAGCTCTTTATCACAGGCTATCTTTATTAGATAGTTTAGTATGCCTGTTTGTTTAACTTGGTATAATTGAAAAAACAGGGAGCTAAGCAGTCCTAGATTTAAAATTTGGCTTTGCCTCAGGCTGTGTAACCTTTGAAAAAACTTTTATCCACCCTGAATCTGATTCTTCATCAGTGAAAGAAAAAGAATACTGTGAGTAATATGAAATAACAAGTGTAAAACATCCAGCTAATTGTGCAGCAAATAAATGGAAACTGAGAGTCATTAATCATTAACTGTGATTATTACCTTGCCAGATTGAGTCCTCACAGGTGGATGTCTGCCCTGACCCTGGCTCTTTAATTGGAGCTGACCTTCCCTCCTTCCCTGCACCAGGAAGCAACAAAGCCCAGCCCTGGGCATTAGGCCCTGTTTCATCTGCCTAGACTGCTCTTCTCTTCACAAGCTGTTCCTTGTTCTTGTTTTCCTGTAGAGAGCCGGCTTAACACGATCCCCCCAAAAATCCACAGCATGACCAATGCTGGCAGAACTGCACTTTGGATTTAGGGTGGGAGGCACCATATATATTAAATTTCTTGGCCATCCATGGCATTTGTCCAGTACACAGCAGTGCCAGCTGTTTCCTTCCATCTCAAGGTGATCCAACTCTCTTTCTTGGAAAGGCAGGAGCCATAAATCCTGAGGTGTTCAAAACACCAGGGCTAATAGCAACATACAAAACTGCTTCGCTTCGATAACCATGATATTTAAAAAGTGACATTACAGCCAGTTAATGGCTTTCAATCATAAGGGTCATTTTCTTAGAGAAATATTTAAAGGCACCCTCATATTTTCTTTAATTTTTTTCTAATTAAAGTAATACAGTTGCTTATAGAGAAGAAGAGAGCCTGGGGGAGGGGGCTGCAGAAGTTCAGAGGATCTGAGTAGAAGTGAGAGAAGGGGAGGAAAGAGTTTTGCAATCATTCCTCAGAATTAGATTGATTGAATCATCCCATCATTCAACAAATTTACCAGTACTTACTCCACTAACTCTGTTTAGACTGCAAATAGAAACAAATAAGACATGGCACTGACCCTCAAATAACTCAAGTATAGGAGGGAGGGAGGCAAACAAACAATGATGATCAGTGTGATGAGTTCAACAGCAACAATATACCGGAGGGGCCAAAGTGAGGACCATGTTCTTCTTCAGACTGACGCTCTGTAGACAAGGTGCATTTCCCTATCTAAGCTCTGTATATATTTCAATATTTCAATATTTCTGGTGTATCAAAAAGGTACAAACTAAAAGAATGGTACACTATCAATTCCTAACATTTTGTTATATGCTTCATATTGTTTTAAAAAAGAAAACATTATAGATATATCAGTTTACACTATAGATATAGATATAAGTTTAACCCTCATGTTTTAACCCAATCCCCTTCCTTCTATAACAGAAGTAAACGTGGCCCTGAAGATTCGTGTTTAGCATTTCTATGCATTTTCTTTTTTTTTGCTGTTATTACAGATGTGTGTACCTGTAAGCAAAATAGAACATTCTTTTGTACGCTTTCAACCTGTATATAAATGGCATCATATCGTACTTGTCAACCTGTAGCGTGCACTCTGCCTTTACAGTATGTTTCTGGGATTTAGCCATGCTGATAGTTGTAGCTCTCCTTCATGTATTTCAAATTCTGTATTGAATGCTATGTGTGACCTTACCAAACGTATCTGTGCTCTCACGGTTTTCAATTTCTGTTACTGTGAATAGTGCTGTGACAAAAAAATATCTGTCTATCATGTGTAGGTATGACATTTTCTAGAACTGGAATGGGTGGCTAGTAAGCTATAAATATTTTCAGTTTTACTAGATAGTGCTGTATTACTTCACAAAGTGGTTGTGTTATACTCCTTCTACCAACAGAAGATGACTTCCCATCATTCTATGTATACCAATACTTGAATATTATAAGCTCTTCTAGTTTTTGTCAGTCTAATTGATATAAAATTGTGGTTTTAATGCACATCTGTCTGATAGCCACTGAAGATCTGCAAGCTTTCATAATGAGTCTTCAGCTTCACTTCTGGGAACTGCTTGTTTCTTACTATTTGTCTATTTTTCTGTTGGATTGTCTATCTTTCTGAGTTGCAAGTCTTCAAATATGCTGTGGTGTGTATATATAACATATATAGCCTTGTCTGGGTAGCTCAGTTTGGTTAGAGCATCATCCCCATATGCCAAGGATGCAGTTCAATCTCCAGTCAGGGGACATACTAGAACCAACCAGTGAATGCATAAATAAGTGGAAAACAAATAGATGTCTCTCTCTCCTCTTTCCTCTCTCTCTTTCTCTTTCTCAAATCAATACAAAAATTAAAAATTATATGCAGTATCTCATGACAGCTATATGCTTTTTAATTATTTTCTACTAGTCTGTGATTTGTATTTTTACTTTATTTGAAGAGTCTTGTTATCAGTTTTAAAGTTATTACAATTTTTAAAATCTTTTTATGGTGCTTGCTTTTTATGTCTCATTTAATAAATGCATATCTACTATGAGTTCTACTTTTTTTCTTTTAAAAGTATTAAAGTTTTCCCTTTTATACTTAGATTTAATCCAGCTGGAATTTATTTTGTTGTGAGATAAGGATCCAATGTTAATTTCTATTTCTACACTTAAGAAAACCAGGCCTATAGTGAGGGAATACTAGAAAAGGAAGAAGCAAATGTATCTTCATTCATTTATTCATTCAAAATACCAAGTATTCATGGATTTATTGATATTATAGCCAGTCTCACCCATGTCCAGAATTTCAACTGCCAACCACATGCTAATAAACTCTGTCCTACACTTGCTTCTGTGCATGTCCACGATGTTGTCCCACAGCCGCCTCCCTGACTTCCACTCTCCAGTCCCTGCAAAAGTTCTACTTAAAACACCGAGAGTTCTATGTTCTGAATGAGCTCTGGCTGACACAGCATCTCACATCAAACCCTTCAATGGCTTCCTACTTGAAGGGTTCCCTGATTCCAGTCACTATCTTCAATTCACCTCAGCCAGAGATCTTTCTGAAACAACTCTGACCATATCATTCTCTCCTGCTCAAAATCCTTCTCTCTCTGTCTCTCTCTCTCTTTCTCTCTCTCATGAATTTTTTTTTGTCAGAATAACTTTCAGGCTTCTTGGCATGACATTTTTTGTCAGGATAAATTTCAGGTTCCTTGGCATGACATTCAACACTCTCTACAACTTGACCCCTCATGGCCTTGTAAACTTGTTTGTAGCTACTCCTTGCTAACTCTTTGTGCTCCAGTAACACCTGTCTGTAGTTGCTGCTCATGCCATGTTGTTTCTTGCTTAAGGATTTTTGCTTATGTTGTTCCTTTTCGCTCCCAATTCCACCTGAGATAGAAAGGCCAATTTGCCCCTGGATGGTGTAGCTCAGTGGATTGAGCTCAAGCCTGCCAACTTAAAGGTTGTTGGTTTGATTCCCAGTCAGGTCACATGGCTGAGTTATGGGCCCAGGTATTCAGAAGGGGGCGCTAGAGAGGCAACCACACATTGATGTTTCTCTCCTTCTCCCTCCCCTTCCCCTCCCTCTGAATATAAATAAATAGAATTTAAAAAGAAAGGCTAATTTTCCAACAAATGTTCTTGTTCTTCCTTCTGCCACACAGTATACAATTAGCACTAAGACATAGTTACTTAAGCAGCAACCATATTTCCCAGTCATTATAACAGTAAGATGTGATCATGTGACTGAGTTCCAGCCAGTGAATTATGAGTAGAAGTGGTGCATACCACTTTCAGGTCTGCCCCATACAAACGTGTCATATATTGGGGCCCCTCCATACTACACCTCACTAGTGAGTTAGATGCACTAGACTCTAAGGCCTTAGGAGATGGCAGACCTAGGAGGTGGCAGAATATGACAGGGGCCTGGGCCCCTGAATCACCAATACTGAAGTTCTTTGAACTGGCAAGAGGGACCCTGATCTGCCCCCTGACCCTCCTTCAGGAGATTCTGTGCTTTGGAGTGCCTTCCTTACAACATATTAGCTCTTGGCTACTGCCTGTGCATTTCTAACTCTTTCTGTATGGTCTGTTAACTCGGGGGTGTGCGTTCCTGTGTCAGATCTTCACCTTGTACCCCATGCACTACCTGCTGTTGACTCTCAGAGCACCTGTCATCCCTGCATAGGATCCCTGCCAGTGTCTGATCATCAGTCATCTGAGGATAGCCTACCTGTCTTATCTGAGGAATTCCAAAAACTTTACCAGGCCACTGAGCCATTCTTATCTTTGTCCTTGTTTGTCTTTTGGTTGCTTTTAAGCTGTGCTATTTGAGGAATGGACATTCGTTGTACCAGTGGGACATTTCACTCCACCCGCAGCACCTTGCCTATTCCCTTGCTTGGGTTATATGCTGAAGTCAGGGATGTGATTAATGTTCAAAGAGTTCACATTCCAGTCATGTAATGATAATGACCTAAAGGGATCCAGGGAACACATCCTTGAAATTTTACACTCTATAATTTCTAAAAGAGGCCCTGGCTGGCATAGCTCAGTGGATTGAGCATGGGCCGTGAACCAAAGTGTCGCAGGTTCAATTCCCAATCAGGGTACATGCCTGGGTTGCAGGCCATGACCCTCAGCAACCGCACACTGATGTTTCTCTCTCTCTCTTTCTCCCTCCATTCCCTCTCTAAATAAATAAATAAATAAATAAAATCTTTAAGATTTAAAAAAAAATTCTAAAAGAAAGTTTAACATGACTACAAAACAAATTATCAGTCACATTTTCCTGCATATCTGACAAAGACTTGCATTTTGGTCCTCATCAAGAAAGCACAAAAGCAACCTTTGAGGGAGTCCCTGGAAGCCATTCACAATGGACAATGCAGTGTTGTGGGTACCAACAGAACCAGCATGGACTAAATGGTGTTACGGAAGTACAGAGACAGAAAGGTCTGTAGCATTTCAATATAAACATGTTGAAATATTTATATTGACCTAAGGGCCATGGCATTATGAACAATAACAAAGTTGCTATTTCTTTTTCTTTGAAGTGGAAGATATGAAATTTGGAACCACACAGTTGACAATAAAGAACACAAAGATATTGCACCTAGGCACTATGAAGGATCTTGATATGCATTGGTTAGACAATTAAAAAATATATAACTACCTCTTTCCTCCACATTATTGTAAATACTCTTCAATAGATCACTATGCTTCAACAGTTATAGTGATTTTTATAATAATTTTTACATAAATTTTGTAATTTTGTTAATTAACTTGTTTATGTAGACAGAAGTCCTGTAAAAATATTTCTTCAGGGTCTCCACAAACTCAAGGTACCACTTAAGTTGCTGAATACAGGAAAGCTGCCCAAGAATAAGAGCGTTCACGTTGGATAGTTATATAAATGAGAAATTAATTTTATTGGGTTAAGCCACGGATATTTAAGAGTTTTCAAGCAACTAGAATTTACCCATTACTCCATTTTTTTGTGGGTCATTGTGATTTATCCTAAAATATTTGACCCTACACATCTCCAAAAAGCTTTTCTTATCTTTTCTGTTTCTCTATCAGGTCCTATACTCTCCCCTCAGGACTGGGTTAGGTACCACCTCTTTGGTCTCCCATGATACCCTGCACCTTTCTCTATCATTGACTGACTATATCATACTTTACTCCTTTGTTTATGGACTTGCTTCTCCTATTAGACCATGAATTCCTTGAGGGCAGGGAATTCTGCCCATGACTTATATGACCTTTAGCACCATGTTCAAGGCCTGGGGAATAGAATTAGTCAACAAATAATTTTTAAATTTTTATCATTTCATCAGGGAGGCATCTGGATAGAGTAAGAAGAGCACAGGAATGAGAAGATATAGATTTTAGAGCCAACTTCACCACTATTTTCCCATAAAATCTTAACAAAACCATTTTTTCCCTGAACTCAAATATCCTTCTGCATAAATTGGAGATGTTAATACCTACTTTTTGTGGCTCTTCTGACAAATAAATACAGTAGCATATGAGAAGTGCTTCATAAGGTGACCTTCAAAAAATAGGTAGTGGTTATTATAGTAGATGATCAATAAATATTTGTTGAATTAATGAATTCAGCAATTATATGAAAGCCTATTATGTGCCAGGCAATAAAAAATATTCAGGATATCAGCAGCAAAAAAGCATAAAGCAGAATAAGGAAGACAAGAAACAGTAAGGTGAGGAGTTGCTACCTTACATCTGATAGCAAGGGAAAGCATTACAGATAAGGTAACATTTGGACAGAGAGTTAAAGGAAGAGAAGTGAGCTGTGAGAGTATCTGAGAAATGTATTCTAGGTAGAGACGAGCAATAGTGAACACTTTGAAGAAAAAGCATGCTTGGTGAGTGCATGGAACAGCAAGCTAGCAAAGTTGGAACAGAGTGATCAGGGGAGAAGGTGGTGAAAAAGAGGTCAGAAAGGCTGGAGGCAAGGAACAAATCATGTAGCATCTTGTAGACCATTTTATAAAGTCTTTGTATTTTTTTCTCTGGGTAGATGAGAAGGCACTGAAGGATTCTGAGCAGAGAACTGTCAAAATATGACTAATTTCAGAGGATCACTCTGGCTTCCAGGTGTAGAATAAATTACAGTGAACATACAGAGGGAAGAGCTAGGGAGACAAGGGCAAAATTAGGACGATCAGTTAGGAAGCTATTCCAACAATCCAGGGGAGACATAGTGGTGGTTTGGGACAAGAATACAGAGGTGAAAGAGATGAAGGCAATCAGGAATCTAGATATATTTTGATCATAAAGTCAATAAATAATATCATGGGCATGCTGTAGGGAAAAAGGGGACTAAAAGACGATTTCATAGAGGAGCGAGAACAAAGAAGATAGATGGAGTTACCATTTACAGAAATGAGGGAAATTATAGTAAAAGTAGTTTGGGAGACCAGAAATTA
The DNA here is from genome assembly GCF_004126475.2 of Phyllostomus discolor. Classification (NCBI taxonomy): domain Eukaryota; kingdom Metazoa; phylum Chordata; class Mammalia; order Chiroptera; family Phyllostomidae; genus Phyllostomus; species Phyllostomus discolor. Next base: position 34,370,711 of record NC_040907.2, read on the forward strand.
TAATTTCAGTTTAAGAGAAACTGTGCTTCACATGATAATCATATATTTAAGCCAAGTAGGTAAGCAATTGGCTGTATGATTGAGGAATTCAGGAAAGAGTTCTGGGTAGAGACATAAGCTAAGGAGTGATCAGCTGATCAATGATATTTGAAGCCAGGAGACTACATGACACCATGGAGAATATAAAACTACCCGAGGAAAGAAGAGATCCAAACTGTGGGGCACTTCAGTGTCTGGGGGTCAAGGAAATGAAAGCAGTAAAAGGTGATCTGGAGAGAGAATTAAGCAAAAGTGGCTTCCTAAAGCCAGAGGAAAAAGGCAACTTGAGGAGGTATGAGTGGTCAATTTTGTTAAAAGTTGATGGTTTTATTACTTCATCATGGAGAATGTTGACAGAGAACAATTTTACCATAGAGTATAGTCTTCTATAGATTCAGCAGTTCTGGATTCCAACTCCTCAAATGCTTCTTCTGTCAAATGTGGAATGTATTCCTGAACAACTGTCTCCAAGGGCTGCTAAGGGGCCTATATAAATTAATAACTGTGAAAACATTCAGTGATGATTTACTGTACAACTACATATAACTTACACTCCCTCTTAACAGCTCTGAGCCAGGACCTGATCTGATAAATGGGGACAGAGATAGAACAACGTAGTTCACAACGCTGTTCTACCCTTAGGGAGCTCCCAGTCTGGTTTTCGTGTGTGTGCATGTGCGTGTGGATGTGTGTTGCACAGATATATAATGCAGTGTGTGTGGATCTGAGAAATGCCCAGAGCATTGCAATAGCACAGAGGAGGGGCAGGATAAGAGGAATTGGTAGTAAAATGACAGCCCCAAAAGGCCACAAGAATTGGACAGGAGGGAAGATTCCTGGGAGCTCATTTCTCAAGCATAGATCACAGAGGTGTCAGAGTCAGCCTCTGAAATGCCAGTCATTTTTATCTCTCTCACCTTCTGACTCACTTGGAGCATCAACACTGTTAGCTGAATCAATACTTTCTCCTTGACCCAAGCAATTGATTTTCACAATATCTTTCTTTGTCACAGACAGAAAACTAAGAAGCAGAAATGCAGAAAGACTGCTACATTCTCTGAGAGGGAGCAAAGGAGAGGAAAAGAGGGCTGTCTGTTTGTAGAGGTGGACTATAGGGCGGCAGTGAGCTCAGGGTTGGTGATTCTGGGATGGAGGAGGGTTAAGGAAGGAAATGCTAAAGGAGGCCTTCCTACTGAGCTCCTGGAAATGCTGGGTGGTGATCTCATTAGCAAGAGGGAAGGAATTCATGCTGCCAAGTCCAGGACTAGGTAGCAGCAGTCCAAGGGCAATGCAGGCAAACAAGCTACAATTCCACTAGGTTGATGAGAGAAGCCAGAGCAGTACAAACCTTACCCGGGAGCCAAGGATGCCTGGGTCCCTGCTCCATAACCCATTTCACCTAAGAGCAGGAGCCAGGTGACAGCCACTTACAAGCTCTGTACATCTAGGTCCACCAAGGACAAACCTCAGCCTTTCTAAGACCAGTGATCCTCAACCCTGGCTACACGTGAGAATAATTTGGGACATTTAAAAAAATCAGTGTCTGGGAAAACTGTTTCAATAGAGGGGAAGTAGGTAATTGGTGTTTTAGGAAGCTCTGTAAGTATTCCAATGTGTCAAGAACTGCACGCACCCTGAAACCAGCCTAAAAAGCAACCTGGTATACGTGAAAGGTCCCTGAGCTACTTATCTCATTCATTCATTCATTCATTCATTCATCCATTCATTCATCCACTCACTCAACAACTATTTATTGAGTTTTACTAAGTAGTATAGACTTGGGTTAAAAATCACAACTGATACAAAGGGTAAAATTGTCTTCTTTTTTATGGTTGGGTAGTGTTCCATTGTGTGAATGTCCCATAATTGTTTTATCCACTCATCTACTGATGGGCACTTGGGCTGCTTCCATATCTCGGCCATTGTAAATAGCACTGCAATAAACATAGGGGTGCTTATATTCTTTTGAATTAGTGTTTTGGGTTGCTTTGGATATATTCCCAGCAGTGCGATTGTTGGGTCAAAAGGCAGATCCATTTTTAATTTTTTGAGGTAACTTCATATTGCTTTCCACAGTGGCTGCACCAATCTGTATTCCCGCCAACAGTGCAGAAGGATTCCCCTTTCTCCACCTCCTTGCTGGCACTTGTTGTTGTTTTATTGGTGATAGCCCTTCTGACAGAGAACATTATGCTAAGTGAAATAAGCCAGTCAGAGAAAGACAAATACCATATGATTTACTCATATGTGGAACCTAAGGAACAAACTGAACTAACAAGCAAAATAGAAACAGACTCATAGGTAGCATGATGACAGCTAAGTGGAGGGAGGGTAAGGGGTAGAGGAACTGAGCAAAAAGGAAAAAGGGCTCATGGACATGGACTACAGTGTGGTGATTGTTGGTGTAAGGGGACTAAATGGTAATGAAAAAATATAATAAAATAATAATAAAAGAAAACAATACAAAACTAATCACAACTGAGATACTTAGCAGCTGTGTGATTTGGGGGCACATTTCTTCTCATCAGTTTCTTCAAAATGAAAGTAATGATACTACCTATTTTAGAGGGTTTTTAGAAGATCACCAGAAATTACACATTAGAATAATAACATGCACACAATAATTGTGCATTTTCCTACCCTTTTCTTAATGAATTGGAAAGGAAATGGCCTGGGTGTGGGGGAAGGACACAGAATGCAAAGAACACTTGTTCAGCTTTTCAGGGGAAGCAGTACCAACTCAGGCTATTGTTGGTCATTGTGTTTCTCTTCATATGACTAAAGCAATTAGGAGTAGTTAGGGCACTGTCTTGCTCTTGTAGCTAAGACCTCCCCTAGCACCCAGTCTTTTTTGGGCCTTGCTCCCAGAAGTTGTACAGGACCTGGATTGCTCAGATTCTCCTACCTCCCTGCGCATAGAACTGCTGGACTCTGTGCACAGGCCTGCACTGGCACCACAGGAGGTGCACAGACTGTGGGGGGCAGGCTTATGTTTAGATTAGTTCAGCCACTGATGAGCAATATCCTTAAAATCTGAGCCTCTGCTTCTTCATTTTTATATTTAGGGTAAGATTATTGATTCAGCTCACAGACTTGGAAGTTAAGCATCCTGGGTTTGAGTTCTGATTATGCCATTAATTCTTCTTGTACATTAGTAATAATAATATGCACTTGATAAACTGTTGTGAGAATAAAATTATCAATTTAAGGTAATTGGAACACTATGTGGCATAGACTAGGATATCAATTAATATTAGCTGTTATTATTTTTATCATCATCATCATCATCATCATCATCATCATCTATCCCTTTGAATGCCCACAGGAGCTCACAGGACTGAGCAGCCCAGCCGCCAATACAAGCACCAACACACAGAAAGCTAATTAATCCATTAAGGCAGCAGCTTCGATGACAGCTGGGAATGTGTACAAATCATGTCGTTTTTTCCAGACCTGTCATCTCACACAGGATAATGGCTCCCAGGTGGGCGCAGTATTCTGTATGATGTTCCTAAGGAACTCTCATAGGGCTTTCAGGTGGCATGAAAGATGGGATCTTACCAGAGCTTTTCAGAAAAGGGGAGATAAACGACCTCACAGAGTCCCTTCTGACTCAGCCTGTGCCTCTGTGCTTACCACGTGGCCATTTTGTGCCCTGAATGCCTAACTACTGAGGCCTGAAAAACAGGTTAAAATCCAAAGGGGCTTATTGGCTGACTTTGTAATGATCACTGTTGCTAACCGCTCTCCTACAAATAGCATTCTACAATTTACATAATCCTTAATATATGCTGTTTCACTAGATTCATTCATTCATTTACTGAAAACTCACTGAGTATTTAATATGTGTCAGGCTCTGTGTGAAGTAATAGTCAACAAAATACTGTGTTTAGTGCCGAGGGTACACTAGTGAACAAGACTCCAGATGTGAATTGCAAAGGCCCCAGCAGTTCCCAAACAAGTTAGAGAGAACTGGAGCAGAGGAAAGAACAGGAAAAGCAGCAGTCCTGTGACAGAAGCATGGCATGTGTGGGGCAGGGCACAAATAAGAGAATGACAGTTCTATCTGGGAAATGGTAGACAAGACTTTCCACCTGGGACTTTTGTATTGGGGCCAACTCTTAAGTATCAGCTGATCCTGCTGCCATACCTGAGTCAGTGCTGCCACCTGGTTCTCCCAGATGATGGGGGCCCACCCACAGGCCTGGTTTCTGAGCAGTGTCTGCTCTCAGTTTCTCTAAATCTGTCTGTCATACACCAAATGCCCCTGTAAGGTTCAGAATTTTCAAAATGTGGTTGCTAGTCCATAATCTGTTACATCTCTTGACAAACAGGCATAATAATATCTACTCTTAGAATCCTGCAGAATATTAAATGAGATCAGGGATGTAAAAATAATACCAATGATATAAGGGACTCTTTACTGAGTACATGTTGCAAATTTTCTTCATCTTCACATTTGTTTTTACTGCAACAGATATGAAGGCTTCTATTAAAAAAAAGTTCAATGACTTGTCCAAGGTCATATAGTCATATAGCAGTACACAGCTGAGTTTGTCTACTGCAAAAATCCTATTATTATTATTATTATTATTAGCTTACTCTTTACATCACACTGCCTCTCCAAAGTGAAAATAAAGAAGTACATAGATACATATACATACATATGCAAACACATACACAAAATTATAGAGCATCTGTCATGTGCCAGGGACAAAAATTGGCATTTTGTTTGATATGATCCTCACAACCACCATAAGAGATATTCTCTTAAAAAAAAAAAACTTAAACAGATAAGGCAAGTGATACTTAGGGAAGATAAAAAACTCACACAGCTTGCTGATGGTAGAGCCAAGGTTTGAACTTAGGTTGGTTTAACTCAGAAGTCATTGTGTTTCCACTACATATAACTACCTCTTCCCGAGACGCCCAGTCTAGTTCCGATTTCCTGATAGCTGCTTTCCTTCCCGGGGACTCAGTGTCTCCATCTGAAATATTATGATCTCTAAGAGCTTTCAGCTTTGATGTTCTTGGGTTCTAAGATGTAAACAGATGGAGAGGAAAGACAGCCAAGAGGTATTCTGTATGAGAAAGGCAGGAATACAGCATTGTAAAGTCCAGGAAAGATTTAGGAAAAGTTGAACATGTTACTAGGCAGGAGTTAAAGCAACCCTGTTCTTTGAGTAGGGGGTCAGAGAAGGCTTCATATATGCTAGATCTTGGGGGGATGAGGAGTTTGAAATGTTAAAAAGATAAGCACTATTTTAAGAAAAGGGATAATGCATACAAAGGACTGAGAAAAGTGTAACTGCAAAGCATATTTTCAGAATGGTGGTTTGATGTGACTTGATCCCAAGAAGGAGCAGAGGAACCAAGGGAAGAGAGGCTGCAAAGATAAATTTTACAATGGTAGCTAAGATTTCAGTCAGATTTGTTGGGCCATCCATTGATATATGGCAACTTTTACCCCTGGTCTTCATTAAGATATGACTCAGTTCTAGAGAATTTGAGGTTATATAACTAAGTGGGAATAGTGCTTTTAGAGAAGTGAATAATTAAAGCAATTAGTCAGACAATTAAATTACAAACACACACCTGCCTTTTGTTTTATGTGGACAGTGCAAAAGAAAGACATTTGGATACATCTTTTGAAGATAATTTTGTGAAATATTCTGTTGATCATAAGAGACAGGTATACACAGTATAAAGTGGTAACAGTGAGTACTGGTTCTTGTTTTATTAGCATTAAGGAAACTTTTTCTGGCTGGAGTTCAGAGACACATCATAATTATACTTCTTAACAGGTTCTACTGAAATTGCCCAGAAATATTATATGTCTCCTGAAGGCCGTACAAGACAAAATCCCCTGTCTAACTGCTAAGATGGGCAATGGCGGGACCCTCATTATCAGTACTTGTATAAGCACAAAATAGCAGGGTATCAATGAGAGTCTTCATAGTTGGGTCAATGTTCAGGTTTCCCACCTCTCTTTTTGCTTTTGCTTTTTCTATAAAGTTCACAAATATATTCAAATCTCACAATTTGAAATCCTCAAAATCCTCTCATTTTGTATCTTCCCCAAGCGAACAGAGTATCTTTCCTTCACAGAATTGTCTCTAATTATTGCCTCCACTTCCCTAATTCCTTAACCTAAACTGGGTTCCACTTTTACTTTGCCTGAAACTGCTCTTACCAAGCCAATCATTAATGCCAAATCTTCTCAATCCCCATTTTATTGAACACTATTTTGGTGTTTGACACTTTTAACCATTCCCTCCTTAAACGTGCTCCACCTCTGGCTTCACTGACACTCCTTTCTCCTTCCTTCCTCTTCTGATGGCTCTATTTCAATCTCCTTCATTGGTTTTTCTTAATTTACCTATACCTTAAATTCTGTTGTTCTCAAAGTTCCAGACTCTCAACCTCAAATTTCTCCACCCACTTACCCAAGGGTCCCAAACCTCCGGGGTTTGGGAGGACCCTTCGGGGTGTGGACCTCTACGGTTCCAGGCCTGTTAGGAACTGGACTGCACAACAGGAGATGAGCTTGAATGCAATGCGCTTGAATCATTCTGAAACCAACCCCTCCAACCCTGGTCTCTTTGCCTTCCATGAAACCAGTCCCTGGTGTCAAAAAGGTTGGGGACCGCTGCACTTACCCATCCATCCATCAAGCATACACCCAATGAAGACCTATAGAAATAAATCAGACAAGGTCGCTGTACTCACAGAGCTCACAGACTGTTGGGAGGGAGCTCTGTAAACAGACCATCCACCCAACGTCAGGCACTGTTTTGCCTTCACTCTGCTGGGTGAAGATGATGTGGTCTGGGACAAGGGCAGGGTTAGTGGGGCCTTGTGCTTCTTCCATTGGAGGGCTCTGGGGTAAACACAGCCTACATCTGCCTCTTTAAACACATTCAAAGAGCCTATGAATGTTAAATCTGTCATGTCAGACTTAAGTTTCCAAAAGAATAATAACTCAGTGATATTAAAATTATTCTATTCATTGAAAACTCTTAGTTCATTTCATCGTATCACATTTGGGGGACAGCACACTATAGAGGAAAGAACACAGCTTTTAGGGAAAAACAGGTTTGAGCTGGAATTCTGGCAGCATTTCAACTAGCTGTGTTATTTCAGACAAGTTACTCAAATGTTCTGACCCTCATTTTCCTCATCTGTACAAAGCACATATATTTTCATATAGAATGTCATAAGGGTTTGATATAAGGAACACCTTGCACCGTTCCAGACACTTAGTATTTAGAATAAAAATCAGCCCAAGGTTTCTTCTATTCCATATGTGGGTCTAACTCAAAAAGAAGACAGAATGTGGGTAATCAAGTGTATATCTCTGCTAAGGTAACAAGGCGTGATGCATTAAAAAAGGGGCCCAAGGTAGCATTGTTTTAAATAAAAGTCCTAAATTCTCTTTCAATTACCTTGTTCAAATCACTTAAGGGGAGCTTTCTGTAGTTCTGCTAATGAAGTCATCCTCAAAATCACTTTCAGACAGACTATTGCTCAATAATAAACTAACTGCATGATAATACACACACCCGAGCCCCCAAGTTGGGTGATTTTTTAAGATCAGAATCCATACAAACAGTCATTGAGAGTCTTAAGGGGGTCATTTACGGAGATTGGATTTCTCCAAAAGAAAAGAATATACCCGTTTTATTCTCTTTATTTTGCCAGCTCATCAAGAAGGAAATGATGAAAAAACTCTAATGCCTATGGTACAATTCATCACAGGGAATTTTATGGCAGAAAAATGTTTTCAATTTATAATGGCAGTAATAAGTGACATTGGGCAAAGGCAGAAAGAGACTTTTTCTTTTTTTCTACCAAGAGTCAGCTAGGAATAGAAGAGGGATGTAATCATTACTCATCCCTGGATGCTGAATGTATAAAGGAATCTCACACAACAGCATGCATTATATGACCCTGCTATATACACCAAGCAGAAAAATTTTTACCAAAACTAGTACTCACATGCCCTGTTTATTATAACTTGGTCCAATTAAGGCCATATGGTGGGTAAAGGGGAGGGATCACTCTGTGTCAGAATCCCAAGGCTTATTTTTACAAGTCCAACAAAAGGGCCAGTCTTAGGAGAGGAGCCATGTTGTGATGCTTGGTTTAAAAACATATTTTTTAAGTGAATTTAGCACTGGGGAAAACACACACACACACACACACACACATACACCTTCATTAGAAGAGTTTTCTAATAAATGGAATGCAGTGATAGAAAACTTGCTGAGCACTGTTTCAAAATCCACTGTTTCCTTATACTTCAGAGTCTTTAATTCCCTTTATTAATTTCACATGTGCAAAGCATTTTTCCATGCTCTCCTGTTTCACTCATCTGTCTGTAGATGGGAAGTCACCTAGACCTATGAGTACTTACTATCCCATAACCTCTTCCCACCCTTATATCGCCTTCATCATCAACTTCATTCATCATTCACTCACGCATTCATTTACATTTGCCGAAGAACTCAAATCAACAAATATTTGTTGTATAACAATGTGCCGAACATTAAAATACAACACTGATTATGACACAATTTCTTAGTCTTAAGGCAAAGAGTTCCTAATTTAGTAGAGTAGATAGCCAAGCAAACAATCATCATGCCACTGCATGAACCCATACTAGGAGCTCTTGAGAGGGTAAATAGGTACTGAGATTCAGAGGTTACAGGAGAGAATAACACATTTAGCATGAAGTGGCTGGGGGAATGCCTTCCAGAGGAGATGCCCTTTTTCATGTTGAGTGGTGATGAATGGGTCGGCATTTTCTAGTAGGAAATAGGTAGAAAGACAAGGCAGGCAGAAGAAGGAACAAGATGTGCAAAATGGAAGAATATGTGAAATAATGTGACATGTGCACAGAACAGAAAGTAGTGGAGCTTAGCTGAAGGGCAAAGCCTAAGGGCACTGATTAAATTACCCATGATGGGTAAAGTGCTGTTCTATGCACTCTGGGGTCATAGACAGGAAAAATATGCAGCTGCTGATCTCAAAGAGCTACTAATTCATACTCAGGAAAACGTTCTCCTCTGGCATGTATTCCTTTCCAGGCAAATTAGGTGACTAAGCTTTGTTATACTTCTGTTTGTTTTTGGGTTTGCTTTTGCTTTTAGTGTGTGTGTGTGTGTGTGTGTGTGTGTGTGAATCTGTGTGTGTGTGTTTTGTTTTGAGTCTTGGATTTATTCTTTGACAGACTTAAGTGAAGTGAGACAGTAAAATGTGAAAATCTGGGTCAGAATCACTCTGTCACATGGAACAACAGAACAACCCTAAGGAAGAAAGGTTCCCAGAGGTCCAAGGAATAGCAAGAAGGTTAAGGTGTTGAACAGAGTGAAGAAGAAGAACAGCCAACACACTAAGAGAACAATTTAGGGGCCAGATCACATGAGGCTGCATGAGCCATAGTAAAAGCTTTGAATTTTATTTTAGGTGAATAGTAAGCTACCCAAGGACTGTGAACATGGAAATGAAGTTATCTGACTCTCATTTTAAAAGGAGTAATCTGGATGCCCAGTGGAGCATAGACTGCAGGGGGCATATGAATGAAGGATGGATCTGTTAGGAGAAGAGTATCTTAACAGACAAAAAGATTGGGGCTTAAGCTAGAGTGGCAATAGTGGAGAAGATGAGAAATGGTTGGAATCAAGACATACTTTGATTTTCATTACTTAACTGTCCCGCCCTCATTTTACCAGACTCCTCAAATGCCCAGACTGTTCACAGAGAAGCAGGCCTAGAGGGAAAGGACTTGTCCAAGGACACACAGTGGGTCTGTGGCAGAGATGGACCTCAGACCCAGGCATCCTGCCTTTTTTCTTTGGCTTCTCCAAATTTTCTACCACGTCCTCCCCAAGTCAATTTCATTGTTTTTCATAAGCGTGCAATGCCATCTTCCTGGTGGTCTTTTAAGAAAAACAGAGGGCATTCAGCCAAAAGTCTGCCCAGCATAAAGAAAACAAAAAACAAAAAAAACCCACACACACACAAAAAACAAAAACAAATAACAGCAACAACAACAAAAAAACACAGGACTTTGATGTGCTCCAGTTGAAGAAGAGATGTGTGGAAAATGCCAACCAAATGTTTGGATTCAAAATCCAAAATAACATGTACTTAACTTTTGAATTTAAAAAGCTAAATTCAAATATGTATCTTGTTGGTTTTCCAGAAAATATAGACTCTTGTAGCATAAAATTAAATAAACACCAACCCCAATGTGTGGTCTCTCCCCCGCTCTTTCTTTCTCTCCCTCCCTCAGAGTTTTCCCCAATTATTTTCAAACTCCCTTATTCTCCAAACTAGAAACTTTCCATATGTTTGGACCGCATGAGGCAAATGGTTCACACTGGCTAATGCCACAGTGCACAGCAGACACCCCTTATTTCCTCATTCAGCCCTCTGGGTCTTTGCTCAGGCTGTTTCTTTGCCTGGTATGCTTCCCCAGTGCCCTCTCTTTGTCTGAAATACTCCTTGCTGCTCCTTCCTCAAAGGCTATTCCCCAATTATTCCTATCATTTAATTGGCTACTTTATTCCTCTCAAATCTCATTGCAAAGATGGCTATGAAGTCTTCAGTTTCTTCATCTTTACAGTGAAAATAAAAATACTTTTAATACTTGCCTCACAGAGATTTATAAAGATTTAAAAAATGACTATCAATGAGAGCTTTGAAAAGAGCAAACTGCTCAACTATTAATATTCATTTTTCTTCCTTCCTCTGCTTCCTCTGCTGCTCTGTCTTTCTTCCCTTCTCCCTCTCTCTCTCTCTCTGTCTTTGTCTCTCAGTTCTTAGGTAAATATCCCTTCCTTTGTTGGAGAGGGAAAATTTCCCAAACATATAAATGCAACAGACATTTGTTATCAGCTGCCCAGTGTCTAAAGGATGACAACGAGTTATGTAGCACCCCTTCAGAGTCTAAGGCCAGTCTGGGGCCTGATTCTGGTGAGGAAGGCCCTGTATCATGTCTAAGTCTTACTTATCCACCGCACCACGTAGCAACAATGACCAAAACATCCCAACTCTGAAAAATAACTCTGGTACCTCTTCCCAGCAAAAAGGAACTAGATCTGCAATCCTTCACTTCAAACTAAATACTTCTTTTTAAATTAGTTTTATATTTTCCATGAGATTTTGTCTGAGTAAAGTGTTCCTTTGCTTAAAAAAAATCTTTAAAATAACTGCTTTGAATCAAAGCCCTCATTTTAGAGAGTGAAAGCTAAAACTGAGAGAACAGAATAGAACAGCCTAAGGCTATGCTATGGATCAGACTTCCAAAGCCAGATGAAATACCTTCCAAGCTAGGATGAGCCATTTCCTAGGTATTGTCCCTACCCTGTCTGCCTCCTGGGAGTTTTGCCTGGCATCAGATGAGCTAATAGACAGACTCTCTAGAAACATGGTACTTACTTTCCAGAACAAGTAGCTGTCATCATGCTTATTTTGGCTAATTTTCCTCGTATCAGGCACCAGGAACCCTAACAACCAAGATCCAAATCCAGGAAGCATGAGCAAGAACCTTTGGCTTCCTGGCTACACCAATTCCCTAAAAGCATTTTGGGTCACAGTGTGCATGGATTACTGATGAGTCTTCTGGTTGGGGGGATATTTTTTTCCTTCTAATTCAAAAATTAAAAAAAAAGAAAGAAAGAAAAGAAAAGAAAAAAGGCCATAGCTGGTATGGTGCAGTGGACTGAGCACTGGCCTATGAACCACAGGGTCACTGGTTTGATTACCAGTCAGGGCATGTGCCTGGGTTGTGGGCCAGGTCCCCAGTAGGGGGTGCTTGAGAGGCAACCACACATTGATGTTTCTCTCTCTCCCTCTTTCCCCTCTGTCTAAAAATAAATAAATAAAATCTTTTTTTACTTAGTTTTATTTTCTAAACGGCATATTTTTTAAAGTAACTTTTTTTTAGATTTTATTTATTTCTTTTTAGAGAGGGAAGGGAGGGAGAAAAAGAGAGAGAGAGAGAGAAACATCAATGTGCAGTTGCTGGGGGCTGTGGCCTGCAACCCAGGCATGTGCCCTGACTGGGAATCGAACCTGTGATGCTTTGGTTCGCAGCTTGCACTCAATCCACTGAGCTGTGCCAACCAGAGCAAATAAAATCTTTTTAAAAAAGAAAAAAGCCCCCAACATTTCAGCACCAGCTCTGGGGCTTCAACACCAGAAAATGGCAGCTTCCTTTCTCCACCTGTTATTGTAGTGAGCTGTAAAAGGTGGGTGATTTATAGGAACGGAAGAAAACTGAAATGACCCTGGAACATGTAGGTGTTTAGCAGAGTGGTGATTTGACTAATATAGGAACAATTGGCTGCTAAGTCTCTGAATACAGACAAGAAATTTCTGAAACTTACAGGTCTTCCTTCACGTGGCTTATGCAGACATTCATACAGCAAACTTTAGACAGCTCTCATGTCAGACCAGAGCCACAGGTCAGTTTTCTTCTGTTCCATTACATCAACCCATTAAAACTCACCCCTTTTGACTCTCAGTTTTCTCTTCTCCAAAGTAAGGATAATAATATCTATCTCATAGGGCTGTTATGATGGTTCAGCAGAAAGATGTAGGGGAGGCTCTCTACTCATTTCTGCATTAACATGATGATCAAATAACAACAGCTAATACCCACTGAGCACTTACAAAATGTGCCAGATTCTAAGAATATTACTTGCATTAATCCATTTAATTTTCGAAGCTATCCTTTAAGGATTATTATTAACCCATATAAAGATAGAAAACTGAGGCACAGAAAGGTAACTTACTTGTGTAAGATCACACAGCATAAAAGTGATTGAGATGGGATTTGATCCTGGTTGTCTGACTCCAAGCCTGTACTTAACCCTGTCGTGACCTACCTCCCCAGAAGCAGTAGACCTAATTGTTGTTTTTGATGAGGTCTGCACCAGAAAGGAGGAAAACAAGTATGGTGTCTTAGAGGCTTTGCAAACCTCCACAGCAGGCAGTCTTGCCAAGTTGATCTGGAACACAGAAATGCCTGATGGTTCCTTTCAAAATGGCTCCTGCCGATAGAATGCCAGATCCCCACACTTTGCTTTGTGGCATTAATTAAAACAAAGGAGTTAATCAAGATAAACTTCCACACCTGCCCAGCACCAGCCTGGAAGTTTATCATGTCTAAATATGTTTCTCATGCATTTACTGCAAATTAGTTTCTGAAAGTGAATTTCAAGGTCTAGTGACTCTGAGGTTCCCTAACTCCGTTTTCATTAAGTTTTCACAAATGATCTACTGTTGCATTATTCTTTTATAGTGCAGATTTAAGGCCCGACTATGAAAAGCAATTATGCTGTCAGAAAAGTGTATTTTGACTTATTAAAAAATCTGAAAGGTTTCAGGAAACTATTTATTTAGGTTCTCATCAGGAGGGTATTTTGACAGTCCTTAGAAAGAAAGCACTTTTCAGTTGCATACTATTTGGAGCAGCCTAACAAGGCCTTTCTGTGAAGTACATGTGGAGCAGCAGAAGCAGCACATGTAGGGAACCAGGAGGCCTTGGGTGCTACTCCCAGAAGAGAACCCTTGGGCCTTTCTGTCCTCATCTGAAAAATACAAGAATCGCCCTCAGTAACCTCTAGAGTAACAAGAGCACAGAGATTCTATGATTATAGCTGCCTGTACTGAGCACTTACTATGTCTCAGACACAATGCTAACAGATTATATCCAATCCTGAGAGATAGGCAGTATTATTCCCATTTTATAGATAAGGAAATTAGAGCTTAGAAAGGTTACATGTCTTATGCAAAGTCATTCAGTAGATGCTAGATTTGATGTGACCCTATGGTACATTCTAAAGACTATTATTCAGAGAAAAAAGAACACAGAATAAACAATTGATTCATTCAGCAATATGGATGGTTGATTGAAGAAGTCAGATACAGAAGAGTTCATACTATATGACTCCATTTATATGAAATTCGAGGACAAAACTAATCTATTGTAATAGAATCTGTTACTGGACAGGGGCCTGGCCCTGAGTGTGTTTGCCAAAGGGCCGGGTGGTAGTGTGTGGGTTCTTGACTTTGTGTAGGGAAGATTTCACAAGTCCAGGTGACTATGAGGATACATGTATTACACCTGGGGACAGTAAAACAAGGAAGGGCTTAGCATAGAAGAATAGGAAAACTAGGCTGAGCTGCCTTAGCTCACTGGGAAGTCAGGGAAAAGCCGGCCTTGGGGACAGGTTCAGGGGATTAGCCTGGGACAAGCTGCCAGGTGCCCACTGCCTTAGAGTTTAGGTTTAGGTGACACTGTGTGCCTGTGAAGAAAGAAGTGGAGAAAAAAGGAAAGGGAATGGGGTTGGCTGCTGCCCAGAGAAGGAGCACCACTGGGTCTTTTGTCTTGAGGCTTTTATCTCTTTCTTGCAGGCTGGAATCTTAGGGGAGGTCTTAGGGGAGCAGTTCAGCAGAATATTCATCAGTTCTCCAGGTGTGCCCTTTCAGGCTCCTGGTCTCCACTGACTGGTCCGTGACCGGGCAGGCGAGTGGGGCTCTTTAGGCATTGCAGTTGGCTCTGGCATCAGCCCACCTAGTTTTGCTGCTTTTCTGGACCTGGAGCTGAAACACAACTGAGGCCTGGAAGCTATCTCCAGGGAGGAAAGGTCAGGGGAGGAAACCTTGCCTTGGGGATGAGGTCCTTGTTTTCCCAGTTTTTCCCCCTGCCAGGCACTCGGGCCTTCCCTGGTGACCATCTGCACCTGGATGTAAATTCCTCCACCACTGTGTTCAGCTATTTGTCACAGTTTCCCTATTCCACTTGCCAAGGAATTTCCTAGCTTCCCACCATCCTGTCTCAAGTCAAGAGTGGGTGCCTATGAAAGGGTGGAGAGTAAGTGGGAAGAGCCACAAAGGACTTTCTGGGGTGATGAAAATATTCTAAGTCTTGATTGGCATGATTACATAGGTACACACATTATCAAAGCCCATGAAATGAAATGCTTAAATTCAGTGCATTTCACTGTATATAAACCTCAACAACAATGAAAAAGTGTATCTGGCTTGTGGGCAGCCCATGTGGCTTGTGGGCCCCAGGTACAGACGCCTGTATGCAAAGACTGGTCCTACTAAAGTGGATAAGGCTGGGCAGTGTGTCCTTCCTTGGGAACCAGAGGAACTGGTGCAGGGCTCCTCCACACCAGGCACCGCTTTATCTACAGACATCTGAGGCAAGGGAAGACCTCCGCATTGAGAGAATACATATTTGAGGCCTGCTGTGTTGTACTTTCTTTCCGCATGACCTTAGGCCAGTCGTTCCCCTTCTTGGACACTAGTGTCCTCATTTTAAGATAAAGGGTTTAGATGTAGTAGCCTCTAAGCTCCTTTTTAGCTCTAACTTTGTCTTGTTTTGTACCAAGTGGATCGTTTCATGTTGAGCCCCATTGCCTGGTTGTTTTCTTTATAGAAAGCTGCACTGAATGCAGAGAAAGCACAGGAACTAAAGGGAGATGGTCCAAGTGGGAAATGGAGTCAGTCCATCCACCTCCTCACATACAGTTATTATAAGTAAAATGGTGAAAGAGAGTGAAGTGTGAAATAGTCAGTAGGATGAATACTCAGATTTCCAGTTTAGGTCTTAGTCCATGGCCAGGATCAGGGCCACTGTGTCTTATTTTTAACTTATTGTGGTATGCCTTCTCTGCTCTAGACACTGCCTAGTGCCTTTTATAGGTGCAGATCTGTTCTCACAGCAAATCTGTGAAGTAGACATCATTACTCCACTCTATAGGTGCAGACACTAATGCTTAGAAAGGTTAGATATGTGCCTGAGGTTACATGACTTTTCTATGGTATAGCTGGAATTTGATTCATAAACCCCTACAATGAATCTATTTCAACGGACACTGTCAGCCTAAAGTTAGTCGATGTAAGATGGGGGTTAGAAAGACCTGTTTATTTGGTGACATTCCATAACTGTTCATGGTTTTAATTTTAAAATTCCATGCTATTTGAAATATAGCATAGAAAATAAAACAGATGAAGTTATCTTTATATGATATTTGGAAAAATAATGTAGTCAAGTGTGAAAAACATAAACTCTGGTAGCAATACTTGATTTGGATTCCTATGTGCCTGTTTGTTTCTTTGATGTACTCCAGAGAATAAAGAAGTGCAGGTTAGAGAAGATCCCATCCTACTATATCACAGACTGGGTGTGGTAGTCCAGGTGCTCTGAGAATTCGACATCAAAATGAATGTATGTGCAATAAGTTTAATAAGGGGAATGCCTGTGAGGGAAAATGGGGAGGGACTTGTGGGCAGCTGGGAACCTGTTAGACTGTGAGGTAGATACTCAAGGCCTGACCTGGAATGAAGGAGCTAGGGAAGGAAGAAAAGGTTAGGTGAAAAGTGTCTTAGGACTTCCGGCCAAGATGGGGGCATAGGCAGACACACTGTGCCTCCTCACACAACCAAAATAAGGACAACAACAATTTAGAAACAAAATAACAACCAGAACTGACAGAAAATTGAACTGTATGGAAGTCTGACAACCAAGGAGTTAAAATAGACACGTTCATCTAGACGGGTAGGCGGGGCAGAATCAGACAGCCGGGCGGAGAGGAGTCGCAGCACAAAAAGTGGTGGCACTGGAAAGGGGTAGCAGCACAAAAAGTGGTGGCACCGGGAGTGCAAGACACCCTGGCATGCAAGATGGCAGCTGGTGGACCCTGGACATGAGGTGGCAAC
The DNA here is from genome assembly GCF_004126475.2 of Phyllostomus discolor. Classification (NCBI taxonomy): domain Eukaryota; kingdom Metazoa; phylum Chordata; class Mammalia; order Chiroptera; family Phyllostomidae; genus Phyllostomus; species Phyllostomus discolor. The sequence goes on from NC_040907.2 coordinate 34,387,493, forward strand.
AGGCAGACCCAGCGAGGCGGCGATTGTGAAGCCAGGCACTGTGTGCAAGGCAGCTGGCTGACCAGGCGGTCCCACATTTGCGTGCAGATAAACCAGGGGAAACTGGGGAGTGAGAGAGACTGTGCAACCCAGGGTCCCAGCGCCGGGAAATAAAACCTCAAAACACTAATTGAAAACACCTGTGGGGGTTGAGGCGCAGGGAGAGACACCCAGCATCACAGGAGAGTTCACTGGAGAGACCCACAGAATCCTAGAATGTACACAAGCCCACCCACATGGGAATCAGCACCAGAAAGGCCCAGTTTGCTTGGGGGAAGTGGTGGAAGGGACTGAAATCTGACAGAGAGCGGAGCAGACGCCATTGTTCCCTCTCATTGGACCCACCCCTACATACAGTGTCACAACCCAGCAACTGGGTTGCCCTGCCCTAGTGAACACCTAAGGCTCCACCCCACATATGTAACAGGTGTAACAAGACAAAAAAAATGGCTCAACCAGAACAGATCAAAGCTCCACAGCAAATACAACTAAGTGACTAAGAGACAGCCAACCTATCAGATGCACAGCCCAAAGCACTGGTGATCAGGATGCTCACAGAATTGGTTGAATTTGGTCACAAATTAGATGAAAAAATGAAGGCTACACTAAATGAAATGAAGGAAAATGCACAGGGAACAAATAGTGATGGGAAGAAAACTGGGACTCAAATCAATGGAGTGGATCAGAAAAAAGAAACAAACAATGAAACAGAAAAGAATGAAGAAGTAAGAATTCAGAAGAATGAGGAGAGGCTTAGGAACCTCCAGGGCATCTTTAAATGTTCCAACATCCGAATTATAGCAGTGCCAGAAGGGGAAGAGGAAGAGCAACAAGTGGAAAACTTATTTGAACAAATAATAAAGGAGAGCTTCCCCAATCTGGCAAAGAAAATAGACTTCCAGGAAGTCCAGGAAGCTCAGTCCCAAAGAAGTTGGACCCAAGAAGGAACACACCAAGGCACTTACATTAGCCAAGGTAAAAATGAAGGAGAGAATCCTAGAAGCAGCAAGAGATAAGGGGACAGTAACCTACAAAGGAGTTCCCATCAGACCATCAGCTGATTTCTCAAAAGAGACCTTGCAGGCAAGAAGGGGCTGGAAAAAAGTATTCCAAGTCATGAAAGACAAGGACCTACATCCCAGATTGCTCTATCCAGCAAAGCTTTCGTTTAGAATGGGAGGGCAGATCAAGTGCTTCTCAGATAAGGTCAAGTTCAAGGAGTTCATCATCACCAAGCCCTTATTTTATGAAATGTTAAAGGGACTTATCTAAGAAAAAGAAAATGAAAAACATGTATAGTAAAATGACAGCAAACTCACAATTATTAACAACCACACCTAAAACAAAACCAAAAAGAAACTAAGCAAACAACTAGAACAGGAACAGAACCACAGAAATGGAGATCACATGGAGGGTTAGGACCAGGGGAGTGGGAGGAGGAGAGAGGGGGAAAAGGTACAGAGAGTAAGTATCATAGATGGTAGGTAGAAAATAGACAGGGGGAGGGCAAGAATAGTATGGTAAATGTAGAAGCTAAAGAACTTATGACACATGGACATGAATTAAACGAGGGGAATGTGAGTGGGAGAGGGTGTGCAGGGTGGAGGGGAATTAAGGGGGGAAATGGGACAACTGTAATAGCATAATCAATAAAATATATTAAAAAAGAAAGTGTCTTAGACTGCAGTGAGCCTTAAGGAAAGGTCAACAAGGTGAACAGGGACTTCTAGAGCTAAATTGGCCTGTCAGAGGAGGCCCCTGCCACCCAGAAGAAGACAACACTAGCACCCCAACTGAGTTCAGCTTGTGCTGGGAGAGGCCCATGGGAGCATGGCCTCAGTGTGAACACAGCAGTGGATTTCTGCACAGCAGCTGGGACATAGTCAACTACAGCTCTTGCCTGAGAAGCACTCTCATGGCTGCCACACTTGCAATGTGTCTGGCAGGAGTACATAACTTAGCCTCCTGTTGTAGATCTGAGGAGGAGACATAAACATAGTGATGGGAAATACCACATCCTCTGTTTCATCAATCTTCAAGACTGGATAGGTCCCCATCAATTTTAGTTTTTAAAAAAGGTTGGTAGGGAAGAGATTTATGAACCCAAACAGAACTGAGTGGACATTCTTATCCCTCATTTCCCCATGTAACACACCTATTTGGTCTATGGTGTAAGTGGGTGTATCTTGGGGGAAGACTATAAAATACCATAATTTTAAATAGCTGGTGACTACAATTGCACTGCTGTTCCAGAGGTGATATATTTACTAGCAAATATCAATACTATTCCTGTCACCTTGTGTAAGCTATCAATTTGGCAAATGCCTTTCTCTTTATCAGTGTTCAAGGACCGCAAGAAGCAGTTTGTTTTCACATGACGGGGACAACAGCATTCCTTTCCTATCTTTTTGGCGGGCTATTTCAGTCCTCCTGCTTTTTGTCATAATCTAGTCTATAGAGATCTGGATCATTGTGACATTGCAGACAGGCCATCCCACTGATACACTGTATTGTTATGGGGAAGAAGTTGCAAGTACCATAGATGGTTTAGGAGAGACGTGTGACAGAAGGTGAGAGATAAATCTCATAGAAATTCAGGAGCCTGCTCTTTCAGTTAAATTTTCAAGGTGTCTAGGGGTCTGCAGCATGTTGCAATATCCTTGCCGAAGTAAAAGATAAAGCACTGCCCTTTGTACGATTTACCTCTAAAAAAAAGGAGAACAATGATAAGTGGGACCTCTCTGAATTTTGGAAACAACATATACTGTATTTTATTGGCTCCTCTCATGTTCTTCTGGTCCATTTACTGAGTGACCTGTAATGCTGCCAGTTTTGAGTGGAGCTCACAGCAAGAGAAGGCTCTATAGTAGAGCCAAGCTATAGGAAAAAGTTGCTCTGCATTTGGAACCTGTGGCCCAGGAGATCCACAATGGCTATTTCAAGTAGAAATGCGATATGAAGTCTATGGTGAGCTTCAGTAGAGCAACTACAGAGTCGATCCCTAGAGTTAAGAGCAAAACCACACCTTCTGCAGATAAAGATTTTTCTTTCAAGTAACCGCTCCCAGCTGTGTAGTAAGCCCTACGACATGAAGGCTAAATATCTGACCTTGGGAAATTAAGTGGTCATGTGGCCTGAGTTGCCCCATCTGGATATGTGTCTAATCTGTCTTACCAAGCCATTAGCTTGGGGTTACAATCCATCAACAAGTCAAAATGGTACATAAGTGGTATAATGGTATATATGGCTCTAACAGGTCCCAAAGGCTCAAATAAGTTGCCTGAACAGGTGGCCTGAATTCCTACAGCATCTCTTTCTGCTGCATTTCTTACTCTCCTTTAGTCCAACTACAGCCTCACAGGAAGTTCCTTCTAACCAGCTCACAAAACAAAACAAAACAAAACAAAATTTGGGTTTGGTTTAAAATGAGTTTGTGTGACATGCTTGCATCAGTCAGAAATGGACTACAATTGTACAGTCCCCAGCAGGGGTGCTCTTGAAAGACAAAAAGAAAGAGAAATCCTTCCAGTGGTCAGAATTTTAAATAGCATACTTTAGTTGTTTGTTTGAACAGAGAAATGGTCTTCACTGATTTATAGCCTAATGGTTTTGCTAGATGATCATGGGCTTAAAATGGAAAGGATTGGAAAATTATTGTCAGGGGGATCTGGGTAAAAGGTATGAGAATGGAATTTCTGGGATGGTGTGTGAAGATTTCATATTCTGTGTGAATGCTCCCCAAAGTACCCACTGTGAAGGAGATTCTCAATAATCAGGTTAAGGTAATATACTCTTTGGATGTCAGTCTATCTCCTTCACTAAAGCCTTGCTTAATCGGTGAATATACAGAGGCCACATCAGCAGGGATGGAGGCTATGCAAAGCTTTACAATGGTCCATTTTTCTTGAGGATCTAATCTGCCAGTAGTAGAGACCAAAACTGATTCACCAGCCATTTATCTCCAGCCAATCACCTGCTGGCAGGATGATGACAGTAGACCCCTTCCATAATGAAGGGACAATAATTTGTCCTCACTCGAACACACATGTATCATACGTTTGAGTTTGCCTTCTCTACATTCAATGCTTCTCCCAGCACCATGAATCTAATGATTTACACAATTCCTTATTCACCTTATGATATCCTGCAAAGTATTAATTCTGACAAACAAACTCATTTTGCTACAGATATGTCAGTGATAGGCTGATATCTATAGTATTCACTGGTCTTAATATATACTTCACTTCCTAGAAGAAATTGGCCTGACAGATTTGTGGAACAGTCTAACAAAGACTCAGTTCCAGTTCCAGCTGGGAAACTGAAAGTTTGGGGTTTTCTCTTACAAGATATCTATGCTTTGAACCTGTGATCAAAAATTTTTCTTACACAGGCAGAATGTGCGCACCTGAAAGCCAAGGGGTGAAAATGAGATCGGCTCCTCTCATATTAACCTAATAACCCACTTACAGAAATTTTGTTTCTCATCCACACAATTTTGGGCTCTGCTGGTTTAGGAGTCTTGGTTCCTAAAAGGAACAAGATAATGGTTTCACTGAAGAAACTAAGGCTACTACTCAGCCACTTACCTTATGCTAGTAAACCAAAAGGCCTAGACTCATGTTGCTGTATTGGTTGGGGTAATTGATCTCAATTGCTAAATAGAATTTGGGTTGCTGCAACACAATAAGAATAAAAGAATAATTCTGGAACACAGAGGATTCTTTAGGCTGCCTTTTGGTAGTTTTGTATCCAATAATCAAAGTTAATGAAAAGTAGAACCCAGTTAAGGTTCACTGGTGATGCATACCCTTTAGAAACAAAGGTTTGGGTCATTTTACCACATAAAGAACATACCAAAAAGCTGAAGAATTTGCTGAGGGTAAAAATGAAAGCGAAATGGGTAATGAACAAGGAAGTTATAAGTATCACTACACCCGTTGATAAGTTGTAGAAATGAATATTGTAAGAAAAAACATCTCTTCTTCCTTACTTGTTAGGGATGTGTATGTGTGTATGAATTTACTCTTTCTTTCTTTCTTCTTTCTTTCTTTCTTTCTTTCTTTCTTTCTTTCTTTCTTTCTTTCTTTCTTTCTTTCTTTCTTTCTTCCTTCCTTCCTTCCTTCCTTCCTTCCTTCCTTCCTTCCTTCTCTCTCTCTCTCTCTCTCTCTCTCTCTTTCTTTCTTTCTTTTTCTTTCTTTCCTTTTTCCCTTTATATAAAGTTCATTGTTGGTGGTTGTCTTTAAAGTCAGCCTTTAGATTGCCTATTATTCAAATAGGACTGTAGCTAAAACAGGTAACATGGCCTCACCTAGAGATGAATGCAGCGACCATTGGAACTCTGTGTCTTTCCCTTTTGAGGACATGATGAAAACATCTCTATGTGAATGAAAATCAGACGCATCTTCTATGGTAAAAGCAGGAAGTTCAATATATTTAGAAGAAGACGTATAAATGATAAATAACTAGAGAGCTCGACTTTGTCAGTTTCAGTTCCAAATCCACCCTTTTATACTCTGCTCTATAATACTGTAAACTGTATTTCCCAGGTTTCTTTTTATTTGGTTTCCTGTTAGGTTTTGCCAATGACTAAAGGGAAATGGGAATGCAGGAGGAGGAAGAGAGGAGAGATGGCTTTTATGCTTCTTGTGTTTGCTCCAGCTTCCAGTTTCTTTTGACACTCCTATAACTAACCTCTTCGCATTCTTGGAAGTACCAGCCACAAAGAAGGCAATGCACTCCATCCCAGAGAAGTGAATTCACTGCCACCGAGTTCCCCTCTAAACTCCTGGTTCTGATAACTCCAACTCAATCCTTGGTCCCACAATCCCAGTTTCTTCCAATCACTAAATCTGGGCTATCTCAGTGTTCCCTTTTTGCTCCTTTAGCCCTCCATACCTACTAACGATTTCCAAATACTAAAGCCTTCTGCTGATATACTTAGTGTAGTTTGTGTTTTCCTAAGTGAACCTAAATGACCCAGTCACATAGAGACATGCCCTTGTACACAGCAGAGTTATACAAGATCTTGAAGTTCAGTTGACAGGCAACAGCAAAATTGCCTTAATTAATAGCTGCAATGTTTGTGGTCAGTTTGTTTTGTTTTGAGGGTAGAGAGTAAAAGAACCAAAGAGACCTATGTACTCAAAATAAAAATAATTAAATACCTAACAGTAAAAGACAATTGATAACAAATTTGTGCCCTTTACAAATGGAAATCTTTGTGTAAGTAATCATCAAAGTTATTTAACCCTGCTTGGCAAAAGCAGAAAACATCAATGACTTCTTTCCTCTGTTAACTATGTCCTGATTCTTCCCAAACTTAAATCCTACCTTCCAAGTGGAAGGTAGAATGCATTATAGAATGAATTCTCTTTATGTGTGTATATAGACATCTATAAATTAATATCTCTACTTTCTTCAAATCACTGACCTATACCCTAAAACTGTTGTATTTAAATTTTAGGGCACAGAATATTCTAAAGCATAATTCATTAATTCATTTTATTTATTCTTTCAACAAAGAAGTATAGCATATCTATGATATTTTAGGGGACTATGCTAAGAAATGAGAATATAAAAGGAGCAAAAACAAACACATTCCCTGCCCTCAGACTAGCTTACAGTCTGTTGAGGAGACAGACATCAATCAAAAAATCACACATATGCATATATATATCACTGAAAAATATACTGGTGATATATATATATGTATATATATATTCTGCCAATAACTAAATACATAGATACACACATATATACATATATATCTCACTGAAAAATATATCACTGATATGTATACATAGGTTCTGCCAATAACTAAATATATATACACATTCATATATACATATACATTCATATATATATACATATATATATCACTGAAAAATTCAACAGTGATAAGTGCTAAAATACATAGTATATGAGACCCAATTACAGAGATTAGACAGGGTAGGAGAAGGGGAAGCAGGAAAACAAACCAAAATCTTTATCCTAAAAAAGAATGGCAAGTACTTGAAGATTTTTGATTTTGGAGGATCTTAAGTGATCAAATGTTCATTTATTTGTGAAAAAGACTATGTTCCATAAAACTTGTACAGGTGGAGATACAAAATGTAAGGAAAAAGCACTAGATTATAAGACAACCTGAATTCAAGGGCCATTATTATTACTTAATTGGTCACAAACATTCAAATGACAGTTACAAAGGTCATTTATGGTACTTTCCAATTGTGTATACAATATAATTTGTATTGTATACAAATTATACAATACAATCAATAAATTTGTCTATCTAATCAATAAATTTTATATGCACTTGTGTACAGTTCAGAGTTAACTCTGAAATATATAAATGCAGTATTTTAGATTATCAGTTACAAAGATGATAAAAATATTACATTGGATATTTTTCCCACTCCTTTAACTAGGCCAAACTCAGCTCTGGCTGTCAGTGCTGTCCCCAGGTCAATTCTAAAGATACATGCAGTGGTGGGCAGCTGCTTCTCCCTAGCCCACTCCATTCCTAGCAGAATGCTGAGATGGTGCTTTTGTGGTTTAGCTATTGTTGTCCATTAATTATGTCCAACTTAAATGGCTATAGGAGTAAAAAATATAGAGAGAAGCTATGAGAGCATTTACAAAACATCATGAATTGATGCCAGCTCCAGAAATCATTTTTAAAACTGCCTTGAAGCTCAATATGGAAATATTCCCAATAGGGTCTAAAGATATTATTATAAAATAGATAGCCAGATTGTTGCCAAACATAATCTATAGGATTGACAGTTAATCCAATGGAATCATATAATCATTGACCTATAGATTTAAGAAAACAAAACCTTAAAACTTTAGAACTATAAAATAAAACACAGTTTTAAAAATACTGACACAGTTCAAAGTGATCTTAAAATTTATGTTTCAACTATCCACTCTATGTCCGAATCTGTGATAATATCTAAGCCTCCAAGTAGCTGTTGAAATTCTATTTGAATGCGGAGAGCGATGGAGCTCACTGCCTTCTGAGGCAGTCTGTTAAAATTTTAGGCGGCTCTGAATATTGGAAAGATTATCTTAAGTCAGAAATGAAATCTGACCCCTGGTTGTGCCTACACCTTGCTCCTATTTTTATTACTAGTGCTAGAAGTGTTCAAGGAGGAAAAAACATAAATAAACTCATTCAAGCTCCTGGATTGGTTTTTTCCACTCATGGACATAGCGACACTAGGATCCAATCAGAACATCTGTGCAAGATATGTTATGAAGCCTCGATCCTATTTTCCTTTTGATGCTTTCTAATCATTTTTTTGTATTAGAAATCTGAATTAAGTGTGATTCCATCCTCCCCTATTTCTGCACAAGTTAGGGAATGTTTATTGAGTAAATTCTATGTGCTGTTCCCTGTTTTAAGGACCTTACGGGTGCAACTAATTTATTCTTCACAATAACAACACGAAATAGGGTCTGTCATTATCCTTGGCATCCAGAGGACACTCTGTAAGGAAGAGGAAAAGTAAGGAAGAGGAAAAGTGTGTATTATGTTCAAGTTTCTCAGTATTGAGTGGTGTAGCTGGAAGTCAAACTGAGGATATCCAGCTCTAAAGTTCGTGCTCCTGACTTCTGTGTTAAAACAAAATATGAAAACATTTAAAACAGTTGCTAAAAGAAATGCTGAATTCCAAAGTTTGTCACAGACAAGGCTTTACCCAACAACGGGCACAGGCCATCAAATTGTACAATGTGATGCTGGGCAGATTACTGCCTTCTCTGGGCTTTGGTTTTCTCAGCAGTACATACAGCAAACCCATTGAATGTCCTCCAAGGCCTTTTCTAGTCTGAAATGCAAAGAGCTCTATCAACACGAGTTTGGGTCAGAGTTTTGCTACAGAGATTTCCTGATCTCCAAACATGTGTCAAGCACTGATTTTAGTCCTTCCTAGGAATACATGAAGAGGCACAAAAAGAGTCAAACAAATAGAAAACAGTATGATACATGAAACAATAAATGAGTATGTACACAGAAGAGTGGCCAACTTTATCTTGGGGTGTGGGGGGAAGCCAAAAAAAAACTCCAGAGAATAGCTGACATCTGATCAAGGGTTTGAAGAATAGCTAGGAGTTCACTAGTTAAGATGAGTAAGTGGCAGAGCACCTTCCAGGTAGAAAAGATAACACAATGACAAGGTAGAAATGTATGTTCTGGACCTGCCAAACAGTTCACTATGACTGGATGATAAAATATAAGGGGAGATGCAGTAAGACAGAGAAATGGGTAAGGGCCAGATGACAGAGATGTAGTGCCTAGCTAAGGGATTAGAACAGGGCTTTACAAAGGAGTGACAATGAAAAAAAAACATGAATTTGCTTTTCTGGTTTTTAAAAATACATGTAAGCATGATCAGTTGTGTAGGCATTACTTAGGAACCAAGTTACTCATCAAAAATGACATCTCTGAGACTGGCATTGCTTCCAGTGTACTGACAAATTTTAACGCTCTTTTTTCTTCATATTCACATGGAAGCCCAGCACATTGTAATACTTTTTTTTTTAAACTACAATTCCACTTATGTTGTCATCTAGATAAATTGTTCCAATTATGGGTAAAAAATGGTGCAAATTGCAACCTCCTAGAGGGCTGAGGAGAAGAGGTTGAGAACGGTCTGTTCTGTTAGGCTCTGACTTGGCAGCTGCTTCCAGGTTCATAGCTATTCAAAGGGAAACGAGGACAAGGAGGTTCTAGGGGAGCTGCCCAGCATGCGTGCCGATACCGGTACGAGCTCACTGACAGCTCAGGCGTCCCACAGGGGACATCTGGACCTCGTTCATTTGTCAGAGTTAAACAGGATTATTGTGCAGCTCAACAAAGCAAAATTATGGAAAAAACTTGCCCTAAGTTTCTGTCAAGTAAATAAATAGTGGAAATGTAGGACATTCAAGTTACTTTAATAAATCCATCAATTCACTCAATCAAAAGCAAATGTTAATTAAGGAAGAAAGTATAGGACTTAGAAGTTAGAGCTTATATAGAACTTAGGTTCTGGTCATGGTTCTAGTTTGCTAATTGTGAGTCCCGGGGAAAACTAATTAATCTCTTGTGCCCCAGTTTCCTTTTGTTATTTCAACTATAATAAGAGGAGTAAGATAATAATAGCAATAATACCTATATTTTATCGGTAGGAAATAAGGGGATTGATTGAAGAGATAATTAGGGGATAGAAGCAACCAGAATAAAATTCATTAACCATATAAATGGGGAACAAGAGAACAAGTCTGGAAAGGTTCTCAAGGTTTTGATCTAGGAGTAGTTATAAAACCAGAGCACAGAGCAAGGAAGGACTAAAGAAGTATTTACTAGGGCTCTGTTATATGCAAGCCATGCCCAAAGAGGAGCATATATTCTCAGAGCCGAAGTGAGACTCTTATCCTTGGGTCATTTAGGAGAGACATACAATAGCATCGTAATTGGCAAAATGGATTTGGGAGGCTATGGAATTCACTGAAGAAAGAGCTCAGGGAAGATTGGTGCGATCACGGCAGGCAGTAGGTGATCAGAAGGTTGGGGATCCAGTCTAACTTCATCCAGTCTAGCCTCTACCACTGTTTTTAAGATGTGGAAACTAAAGTTTTGAGTGAGACAGTAACTTGCCCAATGTCACACAAGAAATTAGACACAGGCCCAGGACTAGGGACGGAGCCCTGTTTCTGCTACCCTGGGCTCTGTGCTCCCACAGAGGCTGGAGTATGAAAGCTCTCTGGCATACTGTAGTCTCTCCACTGTACAACAGGGCCTTGGCTTATGCATTTTTTAAAAAAGATTTTATTTACTTATTTTTAGAGAGGGAAGGGAGGGAGATAGAGAGAGAGAGAAACATCAATGTGCGGTTGCTGGGGGTTATGGCCTGCAACCCAAGCATGTACCCTGGCTGGGAATTGAACCTGGGACACTTTGGTTCCCAGCCCATGCTCAATCCACTGAGCTATGCCAGCCAGGGTTAACGCATTTTTTAAAAACTTAAACAAATCTCTTTGAGTTTCGGTTTTCTCATCTGTCTATCATATACCCTCTTGGAAGCTCACAATGCACACCAAGTGTTGAAAAACTGGAAGTGAAAAAAAAACTGTTTAGGACTGCTTAAACTAATATTTTCCACAATTTGAGACATGCAGAAACCATTCTGATAGATGCAAAGCACATAACTTGGCCAGGGGTGGAAGATGAAACAAGTTAGGGATGTCTAATGCTTTAAATGTTTCTGGAGCAGTGAGTAGGAGTTACTGAGAAGGAAGTAGGAAATGGGGAAGGCCTTATGAGCAAAGGAAGCAGAAATGTGCCACAACATGGTACCAGCAGCATTTCACAGTGGACAGTGAGCGCAGGGGAGCAGAGGAAGATGAGCATAAAGAGGTAAATAGAGTCCACACCTGGAGGGGTTTGTAATACCGTAATAAAGAATTTGGAAGAACTTCTACTTCTGGCCAAAACAGAATAATAGAATAATAGAATAGAATTAATCCTCCCTCCTGAAACAACCAAAAATCGAGATGAAATATATTAAAGTGATTTTTGAAGACACTGAGCATCAGGCACTGAAGAACAGTGATTACTAATGTGGAGAGCTGTAGGGTTGCCCCCAGCTAATACCCTGAGAGTTTCCAGGACCTGGCACAGGGAGGGAAACCCAAGCAGAGTCTGGCAAATGCCCTGAGTTAAGGTGACAAGGCACACAAGGACTAAGGTGGCTAGAGTGTGCAGTCAGAAAATTGGAGAGGACAGGACTGAAGGGAGAAAATACTCTGGAGATCTGTCAAGGGTTCCCCTTGAGTGTTCAGCAGAGTGGTGATCAGTTCATGTATGTGAGAAAACTAAGAAGGGGGAAAGAATCGTCTGAGAGGATTAGGGAAAGCAGTGCCTGTTATTCGCAAAGGGCAGGAATAGTTCCTATTCCCACTAGCCAAACCGGCAAACCTCATAATTCACAGGGCATTTGGATAGAATACTCAGAAGAGACTTACTTCAGTAGTATGGAATAATTAGTCCTAGACAAAAAACTGATCTGGTCCCACTAATTAATTTAAAAGCAAGACCTGAAAGGACCAAACTATTTCCAAGTAACTTAACTGCATCCCAGGAAAAAGTTTAAGAACAATTAACCCAAGGGTAAAATTCTGACATATAATAAATGACTTCTATCTAATAAAAAAATACCAGACTTAAAAAGAAGCAGGAAAATACATTCCATAGTGAGGGGAATAGTCATAGCAAAATGAACCTAAAACTGATACAGATGTTAGCATTAGCAGAAAAAGACATTAAAATAATTATAACTGTATTCTATGTGTTCAAAACATTGAAATGGGAACATGAAAGAAATTAAAAAATGAACTGAACTTCTATAAATAAAACTACAATATCTGAGATTAAAACATGCATTAGGTGGGAAATATGACAAATCAGACACTAGAGCTGAAGAGGTTAATGGATTTGATGATACAGGAATAAGAACTATCTAAAAGGAACACACAGAAAAGAAGACACCCACCCATCCATAATAAACAAAGCATTTGTGAGCTGTAGGAAAACTGCAATAATCCTAATATAAGTGGAACTGGAATCCCTAAAATGGGAAAGTAATGTAAAAATATATTAAAAATGGATAAACATTTTCTAAATTTGATGAAAACTATATATGTGCTAATCCAAAATAATAACAAACAAACAAAAAACAACCCACCTCGATGAACCCTCAAGTAAAAGAAAAATAAAAAAAACTACACCAAGGCACATCATAATCAAATTGTTTAAAGTTGGTGATAAAGAGAAAATCTTGAAGGCAGTCAGAGTGGGGGGAAAACACATTAGGTACAGAAAAACCAAGGGAAGGATGAAAACAGTTTTCTCTTCAGAAACAACGAAAACAAGATGATGGATCAACATGTTTGAAACACTGGAAGAAAAACTTTCAAGCTACAATTCTTTTCTATCAAAATTATCTTTTCTAAACCATGGTAGAATTAAGGGTTTTCAGACACAGAAAGCTGAAAGAGTTCATTATTAGCAGGCTCATACTCTAAGAAATGTTGAAGGAAGTCTTCCAGGTAAAAGAAAATCAGTACCAGATGGATGTTTAGATCTACCACAATGAAATTAAGATGATCAGAAATGACAGTCATACGAATAAGTACTTAAGGCTATTTCTTATTATGTAAATGACTTTAAAAGACAAGTCACTGTTAAAATAATGTAGTGTGGGGTTTATGGAAAATGTAAAGGTAAAATGTATGACAAAAATAGTGCAAAGACTGAAGAGGGAAAATGGAAATATGCTATTTTTTAGGTTCTTATACTATACAGGAAGTAGTAAAATGTCACTTGAAGGTAGCCAATGATAGTTAAAGACATATGCTACAAACCCTAAATAAACCACAAAAATACTCCAGTGTCCTTTTATCCACGGGCAATATGTTCTAAGATCTCCAATGGATGACTGAAACTTCAGATGTATCAAACACAATATATACTTTGTTCTTTATCCTATATATATACACCTATGATACAGTTTAATTTATAAATTAGACAACTTCATGAATAGAAGATTCATTCTAATGTATATCTTAGCAACCTCAGCACATACGTTTTTTTTTCTTTCCTTATTAAATTGAAAATATTCACCTTTTCATTTAAAGGAAGCACTTATATGGCTTTTCTTTGGCATATCCAAATTGCCAGCATCACTGCTTTTGTGCTTTGGTGGTAAAATGAGAACGACTTCAACAAGCACTACAACACCACAATAGTCGAGCTGATAACCTAGACAGGTACTAAATGACTCACAGATAGGTAGCATAAATAGTGTGGCTACACTGAATAAAGGGGTGATTCACACCCATCACACTACTCATATGGTGCATGATTTAAAACTCCATTCAACAACAGAATGTATATTTTTCTGAAGTGCATGCAGAACATTTACCATGATAGACCATATTCTGGGCCATAAAACAAGTCTTATATATGTGACAAACCTGATAGAATCTGCAGAAAATCTACAAGAACTACTAAGTGAGTTTAGTAAAGTTGCAAGAGAAGATACAACAGCTTTGAAAGATTAAACATATAGGCACACCCAGGGATCCTCTTGTGGTCCATGAACACAGCAGACTATTTCCTATGTCATGTTGAACACTCCACCTAGAATGTTCGTGTTTCCCTTTTCCTCATGCTGTCCCTCTCCTGCCATGCACTCCAGACATCCTGGTGAAAATCCTGTTTATTTTTCAAGATTTCACTCAAATACTACCCTTTGAATAAAACCTTTCCTGACCCACCCTACCACTCCCCTACCTCAGAAGACAAAATTTGTACATCTTCTAAATACTGTATACACACACCTAAAATAGAAGCCATCTTTATCTTTTCAAAAGCCTTTTGAAAAAGGCTAGCCTATGACCTACTTGAAGACAGATTTTTCTTATTTAGTCCTTGAAGTTAAGTGGAGAAATACATCTTCTCCACTGTAGTAACTAACAACTGATGTCTAACTGTGCATGTTTCTACCTCCTTCACCAACTGGGGACTCCTTGTGGGTAGGTGTTGTGTCTGACTTTTCTCTTATCCTAACACAATGCCTGGCATATGGAAGACCCTTTAGGCATATGTGCTGACTGAATGCCTAGATAAGAGTGTGGGGAGGGTCTGAGGTTCCCTACCTCTGGAAGAGAATATTTCAAAGACCACAGGATAAGGTTGATAACAAATGAAAGCATGAAAGACAAAATAAGTCTCTAGATAGCAAGAAGATTACCTCCAGCAATCTCTCTTCAGAGGCAAATATTCCACCTTTGCTACCAACCTGTTGGTCAATATTGAGAACCTGTGGCAGGGACAAATCATGCTGCACTATCTTTTCTCGGCCAAGTTAAGAAATCTCTAGCCTCTCGATAAAATGTGAGATAGGAGAGAGGGGAATTCAATTTAGAAGGCCTCCATCACTCTTCACCGAGGCACTCCCAGGCACAGGACTGGGCAGGGGAGAGGAGGAGGCGTGCCAGCATCGATATCTCATCACTGCAGCTCTCCTGGCCTGAGAGGTCAGCACAGAGATGAGTGTCCCAGGGGAAATTTATCTTGAGAGCAGTGATTCTGCCTTTCAGCATGTCGATAGACTAACTCTGTTCACTCCTCTGACAAAAAAAAAATGGGGCTATTTATTTAGCCTAAGAAATTTCACAGCTGTGGGAGGGACCTTTAGACCTCATTGGACCCAACTCTCTCTTTGACAGATGAGGGGCTGAGGCCCAGGGAGCAGAGACTCAGAGGCAGAGGCTCTGCCAGGGCAGGATCCCGACCTCTGACTACCCTCCCCTGTGTCTCCACACAGATTCCATAAATCCTTTAGATTTTAGTGATGCCTAAAGAGTGAAGTCTAAATGTATGGGCATGTTCTTTGGGGCTCATCAGTCCTGATCCTAACAAAACCTTTTACTCTCATTTCTGACTCTTCCTTACCTGCTTTTCAGCCAGAGTGTACACTCACTTGCAGTTCCTGGAACATCCTATGTTCTGTCACACCCCTATACCTTTGCTTGTGTCATTCCCACTGCCGAAACTGGCATTTCCTTCTTTTGTCGTATGGAAATTTCCTACTCATCCTTCAAAGCCTAGTTCAAATGTTGCTTCCTCTTCAAAAACTTCCCAGATATTTCAAGGTAGAAGTATTTCCTCCCTGCATCATGCTTATAGAACTTTTTATATGTATCTGTTATAGCATTATGATGTAGCACAAGTATTTGCTATAACCATATATATTAATACATTCATGTCTACATGTAAGTTATGCTGTTTGAAGAAGTTGTCTCCATTTAAAATTATCAACAGTGTATGAAAGGCAGATACCTTACTCCTGCAGACCCACAGTTGGTCAGGTAGTGAGTACTCAGAGTGATATTACTGCCTCAAGAACCTGCACATCTTTCCCAAGTTGAATAGTCAAGTCATAACCACTTATTTATACCAGAAACACTAGGATATATAGCTTGTTTATGATGCTGAAAACACTTTTCACAAAATCATAAATAGAATTTTATTTAAAACATATTAATTAATATATATTCATTAAGGTGTAAATAGACAATGATGTATTTACTACAGAAACTCTCAGTAGATTGGTTCTGTAGTATAGGGTTGATTTTGTATGCACAATCTGGCCAGGTACCTGTATGTAATTCCAACATTTATGTAATCTCTGTTTGTAGCATGATCAGGGAAAGCAGAGGCCATGCAACTAAGGGGACTGTCTTGAAATAAAAAGTTCAAAAAATACAAATTTTCAAGCATACTTTGAATCACAAAAGACAATCATGGGTCTCATTCCCTGGCTCTCCACTTAAACCTAAATTTCAAAGTGCTGAGCCCAACACATTAAGGCTTTCCCAAATGGGCTGCTGTGCAAACTTCCCCTCCTCCATAACTCTGGCCCTGAAGAGCCATGTACCACACAGCCCTACTGCACCTCGAGACATGTTCTTCTTCCTCTCTCTTCACCTGGTGAAAACCAATGTATCCTTCAAACTTTAGCTGCAGTATCACCTCAGCTGATAACTCCAGACTGGTCAGGGGCTCCCTTTGGCCTCCCAGAACTTCTAGACTTCCCTCTGTCACAGCACAAACCACAGTGTGTGGTCATTTTCACATTTCAGTCACTCTCATTACACTGAAGATCTTAAAAGCAGGAATACAATTGGTCAGTTTACAGATAATTTATTAAGCATTTACTAAGTGCTGGGCATTATTTTAGGGGCTAGTGATATAGCCATGAACAAAATAAGGCCCCACTCCCATGGAGTTTATATTCCAACAGGAGAAAACAATCTTAAATGTGTTAACAAATTAAATGAAATCATTCTAGCTATTGAAATATGCCATGGAGAAAATCAAATGGCATCATGTGCTAGTGACTGGGTGGTGTATTTTAACTATAATGGTCCTTGCAAAGATGACCTTTACTAAGACCTGACTGATAAAAATTCTTCTATGGGAAGAGTGCCAAGTCTTGGAGAGAGGGATGAACTTGCCATATTTGTGTAAGAAGGTTATAGTATCTAGATCTTAGTGACTGAGTGGAGAGAGAAGTAGAAGTAATATGTATAGTCCAGACCAGGTTTTATAGGGTCTTGCTAATCATGGTAAGAACCTTAAGTTTTATTCTAGTTAGAAGCCATTGAAAGGTTTTAGGCAGGAGTAACACGTTCTGGCTGCTGTGTGAAGAAAGGACTCCAGGGGGCAAGAAGCAGGAAGATTAGTCAAGGGTTGTTTCAGTGGTCCAAGCAAGAGGTGATAGTGACATGGACCAGGGTTATGACTGAGAAAATGGAGGAAAGTGATTGGATTGCAATATATGTTGGATATAGACCTGGCAAGACTCATTAATGGACTGAATGTGAGACATGAGAGAAAGAATTTAATGACTGGCCTCTAGGTTTTTACCTGAGGCTATTCAGTATGATGGCGAAGACTCAAGTTTCTGTCATGAATATGTTTATTTTGACATGCCTATAAGACATCTGAATAGAGATCATGTATAAGCAGGTTTATTACACTAGTCTAGAGTTTAGGAGAAGTTAAGGCTGAAAATGTACATGTGGAATTCATTAATGTATAGTTGACATTCAAAGCTATGGGAACAGATTGGACTACCTGGAGAATGAGTATTGATAGAGGGAAGGGAAGGGAAGGGGAGGGGAGGGGAGGGGAGGCAGAGTGGACAAGGCACTCAAACATCCAAAGTATGGTAGGGCAGGAGCCATCAAAGGATTCTGAGAACAAATGCCACCGAAGAAGAGATTAAAGAAGAGAAGAAGAAAAAGGGCCTAGTAAGTGTGATGTCTTGAAATACTAGAGAAGAAAGTATTTTAAGAAGGAAGTTATAAGTTAATGTATGAAATGCTGCTGGGAGGTCTAGGAACAGGAAAACAGAGAAATGACCATCAGAATTGACACAATGTTGGTCCAAGAAGACCTTGACAAAGGCTATTTCAGAGGAACACTGAGGATAGAAGCTCAATCTGAATGGAATGAGAAAAGTGATGCATGGTGAGGGAGTGGAAAGGATGACTATAGACAGTAATTCATTGGAGAAGTCTTTGCTTTATAGTGGGCTATAGAAATGGGTTGTAGGCAGAAGCACTCTCTCTCTCTCTTTCTCTCTCTCTCTCTCTCTCCCCCTAGACACACACACACATGAATGATCAGGGAAAGCGAAATCCATGCAACTAAGGATATATATATATATATTTTTTTTTTTTCTCCATTAAGAATGAGAGGAGGTCATCAGCTAAGATAATCTATTTGACTCCATCTTCCCAGTATTTGGAACAGTACCCAGCATACAATACGCACTGTGTTAATGTTTGCTGAATATGATAATGACAAACAAAAGTGTGCAGGACCTGGCCCCATGAATTGGTGAATCTTCTTAACTCCAAAGGAAGAGCTCTTAGTCTTATACTAAAATCCTGGATCTGCTATTTGCCAGCTATAAGACCTTGGTAAAGATACTTAAACTCTTTGATCTTGAAGTTTCTTATCCATAAAATGGGAATGAAATGCCTACTTCATAGGAATATTATAAAAATCAACCAGATGCTATATATAACACACTTGGCAAGGAGTCTGGCACATAGTAGCTGTTTGATAAAGGGATATTGCCACCAATGGTAGATAATGTTATCATTGCTGCTACTCCTACCAATATTTGTCATCATCAAATTCTTCCATTTGTTTCCCAATACAGATTGAAAATAGCTATAAAGTAAAAAAAGACTGTCTTAAGTACCCTTCATATCAGGTTTCTGTGCTGATCAACCGCTTTGAGTGATCCAAAAAGAGAAAAAGCCCTTTTGGTTGCGTGGAAAGAGAAAGCTTAAAGCCAAGTAATTTGAAGATTAAAGCCAAACAATTTCATGTTTATCTGCATTTTAAAAAGTGAAATTGTATTAGTTATCCCCTCCTATCTCTACAAGAGCCTAGGGGTAAATATTTTTCTCTTAATTTTATAAGTAAAGAAATAGAGACTTAGAGAAGTTAAATGACTGGTTCAAGAGCTCAGTTAATAAAAATAGGGTGGGGATCTGATTTTAAATGCTCTGTGCCTCCCCTATACTCATATTTTGAAACATGTCATAGGAAGCACAAAAGAGAAAGAAGCTGACAATAGATATGAGGGGCCCACCTAAGCTCTACCTACCCACTTGACATCACATTATAGGATGGGGCTGGCATATATCTCCTTAAATGTCTTCTCTCCTGTTATTGGGCATATGGTTAGATCACATTTCCTATGGATATTCCCACTGTAGTGAAGTCTAGCCATGTGACTAACTTCTGACTGAAAATAATGTGTTCCACTTCAGGCCCAAGCCTTAAGGTACTGGGCTTTCTCTCTCTATCTTTTTTTTTCTTCTTTCCACCAGCTAGAACCTTAGGGATGTGAATTTGACCATGGACATACAACAACGCCAGAGGTGAAGGTGAAGCAGGACATTAGGAAAAACATGGGATCCTGAATAACTATAGTGAGTACAGCTGGCTGCCAACCTAGACTGCTCAATTCAGAACCACTTTGTGAAAGAAAATAAACTGTGTTTTCTTTAAGTCACTGAACTGTTGGTTGTCTTTGTTATAGCAGCTTGTCCTTACCACTAATAAATATATAGGAACATACACTTGAGAAGACAGTTGCAGGCCAGGCTCAGGGAAACATGGCCACTGCAATCCTTCCATGGCTCTTTTGAGGCAGAAGAAGGAGATAAGCCTCACATGGTTCCCAAAGCAAGCCAGGACAGACACATGACTGAGACCCAGAGACAGAATTCACTTCCATGAAGGAGGAGCTTCTTTTGAGTTGTTCTATGATAGAGATGCATGGCTTTCAATGTAATGAGGTCTCTGTCAGTTCAGGTGTGTGAACAGGGGCTGGATGACCTACTGATGAAAATGCTATGGCCAGGGCTCAAGCTTTGTTGTGGGGTTGAATGCGATGACCTTTAAGGCTCGTTCCATTCCTGACAGTCTAGACTACAGAGGAAAACAAATCTCATCCAATTAAGGGCCTCAGAAAAGCAAGTGATGACTCACTGATGTAGAAGCTGGCTGTGCCTGGAGTTCAATTGCCCTAATAATCATCATCATCACAGAAGTTCTATTGGCTTTTTCCCCCTTTGATTAAAGTCCTTAGAAATACCTTCAGGCTCCCTTCCAAACAAATGGCCCATTACAGAAACTCAATTTTAATCTGATCTCTCCTTCGGTAATTACATTCTTAGTCAGGGGAACAGGACATTCACTTAATGAAGGGGATGAGGCTCAAAGGATAAGCACTGCAAACGTCTAAAAGTGAAGAGAATGCATTTGGCATGACGTGCCTCCATCAAAGCACATCAGAAATATGCTGTGCAGTGTGGAAAAAGCCCCAGAGTGGAGGGCAGGAAGCCTGGGCTCTATTGTGCCCTTGACCCTGACTCACCTTCTCTTTCTCACTAGGTCTCTGCACCATTCCCCACCCCCACTAAATCTATACCCCACACACCAGCCTGAAAGACTCCAAAAAATCAAATATGATTAAGATTCTTTGTACTTTAAATCAAAATTCTCTGCTTTAAATCTTTTTCTGAACACCCATTTTTTTTTGTATAAATGCTAACATGATCTACAAGACCCTCAAGCCCCTGGATCTGGGCCCTGTGTGCCTCTTTTCAGCATCAACAGGGTCTGTCTGAGCCATGCTTGGCTTCTTTCAGTTCCTAGAAATAGACTCCCACTTTCCTCAGAGAACATTTCTCTGACTTCCTGTTTCTTTGGTTAACCTCTATTCATCCATTGGATGGCAGCTAATTCTCAGTTTTATTTTAAAATCCTTTATAAAGCACTTACCGTGTGCCAAATACCGTGCTTCAAAAATATTAACTAATTTTATCTTCATCAGAGCTCTACAAGGTGTTATTATTATTCCTATTTTAGAGATGAGGACACTGAGACCCAGAGACATCATGCGACTTGTCCAAGGTCACACAGCTAGTAAGTGGCAGAGAGAAGATTCCAACCCAGGTAGTATGGCTCCACCTACAGTCCATGTTTTTAACCTCTATACATGTTGAAGCACCACTTCCTTGGGGATACCTCCCTGACCAGGTTATCTCCCCTCCGTATATAGTCTATTCCACTGTGATCACTATATACCATTCCATTGTGATTAAGTATGTTATGCCACCTTCCCTGCTAGACTGAAAGCTCTGAGAAGACTGGGATGCCATCATACTCATTTGTTATGAAAAAGAGACATGTAAACAGCATTATATGCAGGTTCAGAGGCAGGAGTCATAAACACTGATTGAGAAGTGACAGGAGACTTCTTAAAGGAGTATTTGATCTAGGTTTTGAATGGTTACCTGGGCAGGGAATGACTACCTTGGGTAGAGTTTGTTGGCCTACTTTGATAGCTGATTTTCTCTGTCCCTTTCTGTGGCTTCGTTCACAGAGAGTTAAAATAATTAACATGGAGTTTCTGTTCTCTAGTCTATGGTGATACACTTGTTCTACCCATAAAACAAAAGGCTTATTTCCCAATATAATTGATCCCTTAATCTTCAGAGACTCAACATTCTGTCTGTACCTTCAAAACAATAGAAAATTAGAAAAACAATTTCTCTTTACCTTCTAAATCTTGGCAACCTAAAATAGGATGGTGAGAGAGAGAGAACATTAAGGTCTCATTGGTTTCACTTCTCAACAATGTAATGTGCAATTTTTTTCTCATTGGAATTTCAAGAACTCTTATTATTTAATCTGTTATTTATTCTGTTAAAGTACAGTCTTCCTTAAGAGCAAAGAGATTAATGGTTTCAAATTCTAGCACACTGACCTTTATTCTACATTAAAATGCTTATTTGAAACCATTCTGCCCAGGCTCCCATAAGCCATTTGGTATTGAACATTGAAGGAAATATAAAGTTTAACTTCCACTCCAGTCAAGAAGCAGAATTTTACAGATAAAAATAGGCTTCTGTAATGTGCATGCAGAGGTGCAGGGAAGATGCTTTGTCGAGCTTGTGCACAGACCAGGTGAGTAAACGCCTGGTTGGATTGGGACCTGTGTCCTCTGCTCAGCCTTGACCTGTGCCCGGAATGGACTGAAGCAAGGTCACTTCCTGCCTATTTCCCTATCATGAAGTGTGTACTTTGTCCTACAGCATGGAAGAGGGGACTAAAAGAAACACAAAGAATGAATGGATCAATGAAGCATCATGGATGTACCTGGAGATTATTACGCTAAGTTAAATAAGCCAGGCACTGAAAGGCAAATACCATATGATCTCACTTATATGTGGAATCTAATGAACGAAATAAACTGATAAACATCAGAGAAACAGAGACATGGATACATGGAACAGACTGACAGCTGTCATAGGGGAGTGAGGAGGGGGAACTGGATGAAGAAGGTGGATGGATTAGCCAAAGAACATACATGCACAGACAGAGACAACAGTGTGGTGATGGGCAGAGGGAAGGCGGGGTGGGAGCTGGGTGGAGTGAGGCAAAGTGGGGGAAATGTGGACAACTGTTATAGTGTCAACAATAAAAAGAATGTTAAAAAATAAAATAAAGTTGAAGATTTAATATGGGAGAAGAGGAAAAAGGAAAGATAATGCACACTTATTGACTACCTACTATGCATTAAGTATTATCTGGAAGCTGTTTATGTGGCTGTATCTGCAAACAGCCCTTGGCTCAAATAGGAGTGACCCTCCAACCCCCACTAAACTCTAGCTCCATACCAGTGACCCCTTAGCTGCATGGCCCTTCTCGCCTTTCATCAGAGTTACTCATGTATGAGTCTTGCTTCCCACATTAGACTGGGTGGCTTTCTTTCAAGGTAGGTACAGGTGATATCTTAACCATTTCTCTTTCCCCTGAGAGCCTGGTTTATATTTAGTGCCCAATACAGTTGAATTCTGTTGAAATTATCTCTGGGAGTCACCTCAGTCCTGTCTGCTCAAACTCTGCCCATCAGTTCCATTAGTAATACAGCCCAAACAAGACCCATTGCTTGGCTCCCCACAAAATTCTTGAAGCCAGATGTGGGCAGACATCCATCTCTCCTACTTCCCTGCTCTTCCCTCTGGGACTTTGGATTTTCTCTGAGTTGGCCGAAATTCCAGAGTCTCTGAATAGTCTAATGAATGAGTCCCTTATGCCATCACTTAAAGTGTGTGCTAATTGGCACCAACTCAAAAGACTAACATCTCATTTCCACAGTGTCTCAGGGCCTGGGCCCCCATTCAACCTACCTTTCTCACTCAGTATGACACACACACCCTTATGTGGGACTCTCCATATGAAATGATAGCTTTCTGGGCAGAGCTCCTATTGTCCACTGTCTTTTTTTTTTTCTCTCAATATGAGATGAACAAATTCAACTGGCAGGAGACTCCTAGTGTTGGACATATTGCATTCTCAGGGATAGAGTCAGAAAACAAATCATCAAGAGACAAAATCCTGAGAGTTCTCTGTGGCACTGCAGGTATGATGGGCATACGAGAGGGACAATGTTTTGAAAACAGCACCAGACTGAGTAGATTGAAGTGAAATAAAGTTACATTTCTCATAAAGCTAGACCAGAGCAAGTGCTCAATAAATGAGTCATAGTACCTAACATGTCACCCCACAAACTTAGAGAACATATCTTAACTATGCCAGGACACTGGGGAGTGATGAATCAAATCCAGTCCTTGCCCAGGATTAGTTCAACCTAGTAGGGAGAGAGTGGGACAGGGATGATACTGGGCATAAATTTCTGGGTTAGAGAGAAGCACAAAGCACTGAGGGAAACAAAAAGGAAGGAGGGCTTAACTCTGCCTGAGCAGTTAGTGAAGGCTTCAAGTGATGGGGACATTTAATCTGGGTCTCTAAGAATAATCAGAAATTGTTAGAGTGGTTGACCTAAGAAAAAGGCAAATGGGCCACTTGTACAAAGACAGATAATGTACATGTGAAGTTTACATTATCTCTTGAGCATAGTAAGCAGTTTGGGAGGGATGGCTGGCAGGCCTGGTGGTAATGGAGACAAAAGCGTTTGGAACAAGATGTCTGAGGAGTGCTGCTGCTTTTCATCTTGGAGTCCAAATAATCTGTTATGGGAATATTGGAAGTTATGGGAAGGGGTATGGGCAGAGTCAAGAGACTCAACACTTGAAACCCCCAGGTCACAGACCTTGAGCCCTGTCTTTTTAGGATGAGTATTATCTGAAAAAATGAACCAGGTATATTAGTGTGCAAAATTATATCATCCATCTGTAGACAAATGCAGGCCATTCATCAAAAACACAAAATTCAAAGTGACATTCAATCCAGTACTCTGAATGTCTTCCCAAAGGAACTAAATTTCAAGTGAGAAATAAACCATCAATATAATGGAGTAGAAAGCAGACATTAGAGGGAAGTCCAGGGCCCCTCTCTTGTGGTGGTCATTCAGAGTACAACTTTCTTGGTTGTTCTGCCAGAATATAAGAATGGCACAACCATTAGCGAGCCCAAGCTCCAGACTGAAACTTGGCTGTGCCAACTGCCTGCTCTCCTAAAAAGTCACTGGGTACAGGCACAAAAGAAAGACATACGGAGACACCAAGATAGAAATAGAGAGAGAGAGAAAGAGGAAGAAGGAGAGACAGACCAAAAGACACAAGTATGAGGAGGTGATAGCGAGAGTTATGAGGGAGAAAATAAACACCTACTAAGAATCTGCCATAATAATCTAGGTGTTATACTAGGTACTTAACACAGAGCATGTAGTCTAGTACAATGGGAAGAGAGATATAAGAAGTCTCAGTTTATCCTTACAGAATAGTCCCAACCCAGGGCTCTAGGAGATAGGCCTAGTCCTAGATGCCTATACTTAACCACTGTAGTTGCAGGTACCATTCAGGGAGTGCCATGCTATCCATACATAGCCAGAAAATATTCCTGACCTGAGCCCCAAGTTCAACTATTCCATCTGCTTTTACAGTTTAAACATTTGTCCCCAGTTCCAATGTAAACCCCTGGAGTGAAGGATTTAGGAGCCCCTTTGGTTGAATGGAAAAAGTATGACAGCACAGAAAACAAACAGATGAATATTTGAAGTTGGCATGCTTGTGGCAATATGGCTTGCTTGTTATCTTGGGGGTATCCAGGAAACCTCCACAGTATGTGACTGCAGCCAGCTCAGGCTCTTTTCTACTCATCATGGGTTCATTACAGTGCACTTAGCGATGCTGAGCAATGTCCAGGAATTCTAATGAGAAGCTGGTTGTGGCAGAGACAGAAGCTTTTCTAAAGGGCACTGAGAGTCTTGATGATCCAGAAAATAATGGCAGAACAGACATATTTTGAGAAGCCCTTTATTCTACAAAGTTGAAAGGGAGACAGCTTCATAAAACCAAGGCAACCATCCATTTTAAAAAGATTATAGGCTCACTCTCTCCCACTGAAGGAGATGCTTTTCTGAGTTTCCTCACTTCGCTGTCCATGTCACATATTATTGTGCCTATGGCTACCTCTTCTGCATCCTATTTACTGTGCCCTAGCTCTGACCCTTCTGGAAAGTTCTTGCTCCTTCTAGCACCTAGCCATTGCTTATACTGGAAGGCAGCATAGATCAATAAGCTGGGAGTTGAAGCACTTGGCTCTGCCTCTTGACAGAAAATAAGACTGGTCCTGGATGCTGTAAGACCCTGAGTGAGTCCCTTCTGTGTGAGAGCCTCAGTTTTCCAGTTTGAAAATACATGGCCTCTAGGACCCTTATAACTCAAAAAGTTGATTATTATATCACCCTTTGAGATCTAATTTAAGCCTTATATCCCTAAATAAACTAGGCAATCTCTGATTACCTGGTCAACTCCCACTTTGTCCTCCTCTATTTTTCAAGAAGGTTTTTATTTAAGTATGGTTATGTTGTCTTTATTGCTGGGCCCACACATTTGGATAATATTAAAGGTGGTGAAAGTCTTGACTCCAATGCAATGAAAGACCACTGAGGAAGCAGGCCTCCTTACCCTGTGCCATCCCACCCTTCTTCCCTATCCTCTAGTGCACAGCCCAGGGCTGAGTAAATATTTTAAAAATGAGTGGAAGGGAATCCTGCCAACTAGGGATGCTTTCTTTCTGGGAGACTGACTGGAAATGGCTTGCTAAGCCCTAGATTAGCAGTTTTTGGAACAGATTGGTGGGAAAGGGTATTGCAGGCTGAAGGGAGAGCATGAAATACAAGTCTTTTAGGTCAAGAGGTAATATGATATTATGTTTAAGAGTACAGGCTTTGCCATTTAATAGCTTATCTCCCTGTGCCTCATTTTCCCCTTTTGTAAAATGCTGGCACTACTACAAGTACCTACCCCATAGAGTTGTTAGGGTTATAAGAGTTAGTACACGCAAAAAGATTGGAAGAGTTTAATGTTCAATAAAGGTACTCCATCATTATTCCTGGATCATAGAAGCAGAGGTCAAAGACTGAGGAAGTTGAGGCTGAGTGCACTGAAAGGGCCAAGGTCATGAAGGGCTTTGCATAATCTGTAAAGGAATTTAGCTTTTTATTCATCAAGATAAATAAAAAAATGAGAATTAAATGAAAAACCAAAGATCAAATTTGATTGCTAGAAGATTCCTGTTGGGCTTGTAGAAAAGAAATGGGAGAGAGGTGAGAGTGGGAGCAGAGAGAAAAGTTAAAAGGTTGTTCAAATAATCTATGAGGGAAGTTTGGTAGCTTGGATCAGAGCTTCACATTTCCTCCTGGTGCTAAATGCCTCCAAATGTTATCTGCAAACCCGCCCTCCACTGGAAGATGGAAGGAAGCCAGGTTCTCACAGAGTGACCACCTTTTCTCCCAGCAACCTGCCCAGGTTGGGCAGATCTTTTCACATTTTTCATCCCTGCATGTCAGTCAGTAATGAAATGCCCGCTCATAGACGCCTCCTAAAGCTCTAGGTGCCCTGCCAGCCTGCGTGTGGCCCCGTTCTACAGGGAGCCTCCCTGATTGCTCCGTTGCTCTCTCTCTTGGAGCTACCTAGTTATAGATGACCAATACCTCAGGTGGCCATCAAATTTATCACCCAAGTCAGGACACCTCTAAGAGTAAAAGAGAATACTATTGATAATTACACTGAGCATATGCAATCAGTCTTTGCAGGTGGTGGAGACAACCTACTTCCCTGAGTCTTTCTGTTTCTAACACTTCCTTTCTTCTGCACAGTACTTTGCAGTTTACAGAAAACTTCCACTTCATTGTTCCATTGATCCTAACACCAGCTGTGAGAGTTAGGAGGGCAGGGACTATTTCTTTCATTAAAGTGGCTTTCCTTTGGTCTAATTAGCCAGAGGCGAGAACAAGACAGAGCCTTCTGCCTCTACTCTGGGGCTTGCTTTAGCCCTTCATTGTGTCAGGGTTTATGGGTAATTGATTTCATCCCCTCAGGTTGACAGTGGAGGAAAGGATCACAACACTCTGGTTCTTTCCCTTCATCTCTCCTCTCTCTAAAGCAGGGGGAATGGTAGGGGACTGAGAAAGCTGAATTGAGTAGCTAATAAAGAAACTATTGCAATGTGGCAAAATATCAATGAATAAATAGACTCATCACTCTAGAGATAATTATAAATAGTTATCTAGATGGTAGGATGAATTTTTTTATTTCTCATTATTTTTTCTATATCAGTGTGTACCAGTTAGTTATATAATTTTATAAAAAAGCTATTTTCATTTTTTTAATTCCTTTTAAAGAAAGAAACAACTGAGAGTCCTCAGTGAAAAGGAATAATCTTAGTGGAAAACAAGAAAAACATAGACTTCTGAGCTAGACCTTGGGTGTAATCTGAATTCTACTCTGTGACCTTGAGTAAGTCACATATGCCTCAGGCCTCAGCTCTCTAATTGGTTTAACAGAGAGCCCCTCACCCACCCTACAGAACTGTTGTGAAGATTCTGTAACATTCAACAAGCAAGAACCCCAGGTAAGGACCTGGTTCATGGCTGACTCTCAATAAATGCTCGTTCCCTTCACAGGGTGTTATGGTTGCAGCCTCCCAAGGCTTCTGACAAGCCTGCTGCCTCCTCTGCTCATGGCTCTGGAGTTACTGGGGATGCCTGTGACAGCTGTGCCCTTCAGCACACAGGCGGGGCCATCCGGAGATGCTGGGTGCCTCATGTGGGGAGGCAGTCCTGTCAGAATCACTGGGGGTTAGTCAGTCCGCCTTCAGGGTTTCTGACAGGATGTTTTGATAAAATAAATCTATTTTAAGTGACTGTAATGAAATACTAACCAGTTTCTGAAGGGCTTTTAAGATGTTTTTAAGAAGTTTCAGATCAAAGGCCCTGAGAAGGCTGGCTTTGTGCATTAAATATTTAGTACTGATTCAGTCACTTGAGAGCTCAGGCATTCTGACATTGCAAGGGGGAGAAGGCACACTCCAGCTGGGGCCATATTCACGTTAAAATACAGGTGACGGACTCAGCACCAAGGGGCCTGTCTTCTGGCTCCTATTGGCTGGAAGGTTAGAGGAGGTGACCTCAGAGGCTGTCTGCCTACAGATTCAGGATCTGATAGAATTATTCATGCTTTATAGGGATTGAGCAAAGAGGCCCCTCAGTGAACCCTTACAGTGGGGATCTGCCTTCCCAGCTGCCACCACAGGCCTCAGTGCCTGTCACTGAGGTTGACAGTGTCACTCTGCACATTGCCACTTTGAGTCTGCCAAGTACCTGACTCCTGCAATGTGCTTTGCAGTCCAGCTGGGAGAGACTATCCTCAAGACCACACATGGCTCAGAGTCCTGGCAGGTAAGGTTCAGAGTGAAGAAAAGACTCGCAAAAAACCACACTGCAAGTTAGTGGCATGGATGGGGCTGGTGTCCAGAACTCCTGCATGACAGTCCTAAGGTCTTTCCCATATGTTATAATGTCCCTTCAATGACAAAGAGCCACCAGCAGGTGGACATAAGAAGAAGAGGAAGGAGCCTAGAATGGGATGTAAAGTAGTAGCTCTTGATCTATACTGGGTCATAGCTACCTTCAGAAATCTTGTGGAAATTAGAAACCCTCTCCCAGAAAAATGCACACTTCTACATAGGTATACCACATTTACCACCTGGTTTGGGGGAATACAAGCAATCCTTCAGATTGCAAAACCTAGATTTAAGGTCCTAGGTTTGGGGTTTAGTGCTGACTGAATCAGTACTAAATATATAATGCACAGGAAGCCATTTAAGGCTTCCATATTGAGGAAGATCTCAGAGATGAAAACATTTATTGTTCTGGGCCATGTTCAGGCCCCCCTAGCAGAGCAAACTGCCTGTTCAGCTGTACTCATTTTTTCATTCCCCTCCACCAGTGCCATAGGCCTTGTCTTTTCCCACATGGCAAGTGGAGGAGCTGCGGTTACATCAAAGCCCACCAAAATAAGCAGAATATCTGGGATAAAGTTACCAGGCAGGGCAATAGGAAGAAGCAAAGTTATTAGCCCCTGCCTGACCCGGCCCAGCTCTGATTTTGCAGGCACTGTTGTCTCCACCTGGAAGATTACCTGTGCTCAGTTTCTGGGCCAGTCCTAACAGGGCAGGGAGTCCAGCAGGAGCCTTAGTCTTTCCTACAGGCGGGATCTCATTGTTAGAGGCTAGAACACACATCTGACTTGAGGCTCAGATTCCAGACTTGCCCACAGTGCCTTTCTTGGAGTGTGAGGTCACTCTCAACCTAAACCTGTGAAGCCCAACCTCAGACCCTCACCATCTCTTCTTCTGGAGACTCAGTATCCACCTGACTTAGAATACCAAATATTGCTTGGAAGTTTTTTCTGACATGACTGAACGGACCCCTTTAGAAATACACACGAGTTTGCCAAACACTTCTGGATACTGAGTATCCTGGCTGAACTTAACACATTCCCCAGAATCCTCTTCCTACACATTTTGGTGGCTCTGCTGTTTACCAGTTCAAAGAAGCCAGAAACCTAGGCATGGTGCTTAATTCCTCTTTCCCTCACCTATAACGTTCAATTAATCACATGTTTTGTGAATTCTAACTCGTACGTGTTTCTTGAATTTATCATTTCTTCTCCCTCTTTCTTACTTTTGCCTTACTTGTTTGAGAACCCTCTAACAATGCTGTCTGCCTTCTAATCCATCTTCCACACAGCACTTAACATAAAATAAATTTGACCTTGTCACTGCCTTGTTTCAATGACTACACTGACAATTCCACCACCACAAGAAACAAAATAAAACAGAACTCTAGCGTACCTTCCTTACATTCTAATTTCTCTTTGTGCCTCCCCTAGGTCCCTTGATTATGAGTCTTCAAAACTCTACCAATTATTCCTTCACTGTCTCCCCAGAAGGATGATAGGAAATATGACTGTCCCAGGTTGGAACAGGCTGCTGTGGAAGGCAGTGAGCTCCCATGCCTTAACGGGTGTGTGCAGAGCCTAAAAAGATGCTCATTAAAATGTTGTCAAAAAGCTCTGCTCTTGGATGGGAGACAGTTTTTATGCCAATATGAAGGCAGATTCTGTCCTGAAGAGACTTCCAAAGGTTTCAGAATAGCACACACCTTGGGGACAATAACACGTATTGACAATAATATTGGCATCTGTGTAAGGAGGCCCCACCTGGAGAAAAGTCACTTCTCCCCCAAGACGGACCTGAGCCACAGCCAGCTGGGTGGGGAGCTGTGCTGGCATGTTTTCCTCTGGGCGATGTAATTGGTGTGGACATTCCAAGGGAATAATTCAGGCCTCCTAAAATAAACCAACTGGAGCCAAGACTATCAAATGTGGTTGTCAACCTCAATCAAAGTAACCAGGAAAATACCAAATCTCACTCCCTTTTCCTGTATACACAGCTTTTTAGTCATTCCTTAAATGAGAAGGAGACAGAGTCTTAAAGAAAAAAAAACACTTTGCACTTGGGTACTTCTTTAGAAATTCAATATGCAGTTAAATTACAGTTATCAATTGAGAAACTAATGTGTGACAGGCAATATGGCAACTTCTTTATAGACCTTATCTTTTTTTAATTACAGGCTTTGGAGACAAATTGCATAGGTTTAGCTCCCAAGTCCCAACTCTACCACTCACTAGGCTGTGTGGTATTAGGCAAGCTAACAAGTCTCTCTGCGTTGCCCTTTCCTAATCTGTAACACGCACAGAGCAATAGGTCTCAAAATGGTGTTGTGAGAATTATATGATAGTCACATACCAAGAGCTTAGCCTGTACTGTTGTGGCACATATAAGTGCTCAATAAATGTTAGCTTCAGTTTATATCAGTCCTGACAAATACTTTGAAACTTAAGGGTTATTTTTCCAAATGTGCAGATGAAACAGGCTGAGTAATATAAAATAATTTGCTTATTTTGGTAATGAATTAGTGATGAAGCTGGGATTCAAACCCTGATCCAACTGCACAGCCTCTCCATGATCTTTCCCCTTGAGAGAGTGCCATGGTTAATGTTACTTCTATGGTTGTCATCACTATCATCATCACTGACAGCATTAATGATGATGCCCTTTCACACAGGCACAGGACTTTTGAGTTTTTAAAACTAAATGTAGACATTTTATCACAAATTTACCAACCTCCAGGCCTCTAAGTGACTACATGGAACCTCAGCCACACTCTCCACCTCGGGACAGGAGCCATCTCTGTGGCACGCTTCACAGGTGATCCATCTTTCCCAGGTGGACCTCATCAGCGTCAAGAGAAAATGACATGAAAGGGTCATTCTTGGGGGGAGCAGAGCTGGGCAGTGCAGAAACCCAGTTACAGGCAAGGCTTCCATATTGAGGAAGATCTCAGAGATGGAAACACATTTATCATTCTTCCAGGCCATGTTCAGGCCCCCAGACTGCCCAAAGGGAGGGTCCTGCAGCAAGAGGCTCCTTCACAGACCAAAGGAAGGGCGAGCCCAAGGGAAGGACAGCCAGATGAGCTTCACCCACTCGGAGATCACTGAGGAGCGTTAGGGGCCCAGGGTAAGAACTAACACCTAACAAACCTAGAGAGTTGTCTCATCGTTGCTTGTATCTTCCACTGGTACCTTGTTCCCTAGCTCTGCACATCCAGGGTTTGACAGAAATCCCTGAAATAGAAGAGGGCCTATGACTTTGTTTTCTGGGGCAAAGATGTGGAAAAGCTGGAAGGACTGAATCAGCCTCCCCAAGAAGGCTAAAGACAGGAAATGCAGGAGAACAGGGTAGGAGCACAGTCATAAGGAAGACAGAGAGGTAGGCTGGGAGGCAAGTCAGGTGAAAGGCAAAATAGAGCCCCAGAGGCAATTTTGCCCCAAGAAAGAACCCTGGAGACTTAAGAGAATAAAGCCTTTCTCCTAGTGATTGCTCCCATGATCCTATTAGGTCTCCATGGCAGCACAGGGTAGTCAGTGAAACGATCCATGCAGAATAAAGAGCATGCATTTTAGAGTCAGTCAGACCTGGGTATAAACCCTGGTTCTGCCACCTATTAGCTATGGGAGCTAAGGCAAGCAAGCTAACCTGAGCCCTGGTTTCTTCATCTGCGTAAGGGAATAATAATAGCAACCTATTATTAGGTCTGGAGATGAAAAGATGGCGTGATATGAGGTAAAAACAGAGCCTGACACAAAGTATGGGGAGAAAATGGTAGGTAACATGAGTAAAAGGGATCCTTTTTGTCAAAATACACAGCATGCGAGATTCCTAATCAGGAAACCTAGGGACTCCTAGAGACTACAGAACTTCCCTTTTTAGGCCTCAGCTGCCTTAGCAGGAAAAGGAAGGTGTTAGAAGACTAATCTTTCAGGATCTTTCTAGGTCTAAACTTCCATGGCTTCAGCTGTTTTCCTCACAAGCATCATGAATGGGATAAGAGAGATGAAAACTCCCAGCCATGTGTCTCCCCTCAACTCCTGTGAAATGGAAGCTTGGACAAACAATATAGGATTGAGTAATATTCTGCTGACCTAGTTAGACAAAGTTAGGAAACTTTTAAATATGTATGAATATTATTGAATAAAAATAGGAGGCTGATTCAAGTGGCTGCAGTGCATATTAATGTCTTATTATTACCCACTTTAATGTAGGAAATATACTAGAAACTGCCTTTCCTATAAAATACAATTTGGAGAAGAGAGTACCTCCACTCTCTTCTCAGCAAATAATTATCTTTTAATGCCAAACTGTGGTAAATGAGCCAGAAAACTCAAATGATATTGGGGAATAAAGTTAAATAATTGAGAAAAAAAGAACCCGGCCTTTAATAAATTGACACAGTCCAAGGCATGATAGAAAAAACAGAGTAGGATTCTTGCGTTCCGTTTTCTGAGATGAAATCTCGTTGGGAAGGCAAACAAGGAATTTGAACATTTTCAGAAGTTTCCCCTTTTAAGAAAGATATGAATTAATGTATCTATCCAACCTGCTGTGAACCCAGCAACTGCACTGCCAAACAGGAACAAATTCCATGCTACAGCATGAATCAGTACTATATTGCTGAGTAACATTCCATTACATAGATATACAACATTATTTATCTATTCACTTACTGATGGACATTTGGTTGTTTCTACTTTTTGCTATTAGAAATAAAGTGGGTGTGAACATGCAGGTACAAGTCTTTGTGTGAACATATTGTTTTCAATTCTCTTGAATATGTACCTAGGAGTCAAATTACTGGGACATAGGGTAACTCTATGCTCAACATTTTGAGGAACCACGAAATGTTTTCAAAAGCAGCTGCACCTTTTTAGTCCCACCAGTAATGTATGAAGGTTTCCATTTCTCCACATCCTCCCCAACACTTGTGATTGTCTGTCTTCTTTTATTACAGCCATCTAGAAGTTGAGGTGGAATATCTCACTGTGGTTTTGATTTGTATCTTCCTGATGGCTAATGATGCTGAGTATTCATTTATGTGCTTATTGGCCATCCGTGTATCTTCTTTGAAGAAATGTCTATTTAAATCCATTGCCCATTCTTCAGTCGTTTTGTGTGTGAGTGTGTGTGTGCCTTTTTATTGAGTTGTAGGAATTCTTTATACGTTCTTGAAACAAGATTCTTTTCAGATACATAATTTAAAAATATCTTCTCCCATTCGGTAGCTTCTCTTTCCATTTTCCTGATGGTATCATTTGCAGCACAAAAGTGTTTAATTTTGATAAAGTCCAAGTTGTCTTTTGCTCCTTTGTTTTAGGTATCATACCTAAAAAGTCATTGCCTAACCCAAGATAACAAAAATGTACCCCTATGTTTTCTCCTAAGAATTTTATAGTTTTAGCTCTTACAAATAAATGTACATTTAAATAATAATTTTTGTCAAAGGAAAATAGAATGGGGAAGCAGAAGTTGGCAACATTAGAGGAAAAGAAATAGCAGCAACACTCACATTGAGAGAATGTCAAACCACAGGGAGGCCCTGGAAGGTAGCATATAACCCATTTCCCTCCTGCCCTCACCCCCCACCACCACTTCTGGTAATAATCATAGAGAGGTAAGCAGAGCCCTGGCATTACTGTAGCCTCAGGCATATTACTGGCTAAAGGATTCCCTAGGAACTTCAACAGCTTGCTCTGGCAAGGGACACAGATTCTAGCCAGGAGCCATCAGTCAACTCTCACCTGGATTTTCCAATTTCAACGACACTGCTTTGTCCCTTTCATGGACTGTGCACATGTCCCAACATACTGTTCCCAAGCCATCACTGGCTGGCACAGTCACCAAAAGTTAACACAAAACAAACTTTTTGAAATTAAGATTACAGAACCTGAATCATTTCTTTGGCCAAAATCATGTTGTAAGTTGCTTTAAGACCTTCATTACGCCAAATAAATACAAAAAGGCCAAAAGCGTAGCCAGTGATCTGTTTTATAATACTGAAACACTAATTCCCTAAATACTAATAATAGGATTCTAGGAAAATGTCCAGTTCATTTATCAAGTCTCCCTGCAGCAGGACAATTTTGTTAGAAAACAAATTATAAAGTTTAGCAGCTAATTCTATTTTATTTTCCCTAAGAGGCTTTAGGAAGTAACCCCACCCCTACCCCCTGCCTACCAATGCCTACCTTTCTGAGTTTCTAACCACTTGTAATACTTTTGGCTTTTAAGAATGGCCAAGAGATAATGTCAGAACTACTTGATGAAAAATTTTGATTCCCTTTTCCCTGCCTCTCTTTTCCCTTTTGTACCCAGGAGTGATCATTTGCTCTAGGCAGGGATGATCCCTGGGGAAGCTCTAAGCAGCAGCACTGGGGACTTATTCTGGGACCAACCATCAGCCATGATGTTCCCCAAACTGTTACCCTCAACAGACCTAAGCCTTTCCTCTCTGTATGCCAAACCTCCTTTTCCACAGCCTTTAGCCCATTTTGAGCATGACCTTCTAGATGGCTTTCCAATCCGTACCCTCTGCTACATCACCAGTATACTGTCCTTTCACCTAGTAAGTAGCCTCCGAGATAGAGTTCAAATATTAACTCACCCATACAGTTCTTTCTGATCTCTGAGCTTGGGTTACAAGCCTCTACCATGTACCTACAGTTCTTTTTCCCACTCCCCACCAGTCACCTACACCTTGATTTCTTCTGTACAGGTATTACCACTTATAAATAGTATAACCTTGGAAAAGTTACTTAACCTCACTATGCCTCAGCTTCCCTATCTGAAAAATGGGATAATGGTAGTACCTGCTTCATGGGGTTGTTGATACTGATTAAATAAGATAATGAAGCAGCTAGAATAGTGCTCAGAATGTAGTAAACACTCTAAATGTTAGTTTTTGTTCATTTTTATATAACAAATGGTATATGGTAGTCTCCACTTACTCAGAATTTCACTTTCTGCTGTTTCAGCTATACCCCGGTCACCACAGTCCAACTCTATTACATGGAAAATTCCAGAAATTAATGCTTTATATGTTTAAATTGTGCACCATTCTGAGTAAGATGACAAAGTCTCTCTCCATCCTGTTGTGACCCTCCTGGATAGGAACCACCCCTTTGTCTGGCATGTCCACACTGTAGATGCTGCCAGTGCCCCCCTCCCTGTCCTCACCCCACCCCGTACTGTCAGTCATTCAGTAGTTGTCATGGTTATTACATCAGTGTCATGATGTTGCAGGGCCTGTGATGCAGACACTGGCCCCCAGTGTCCATGTCATTATGGATGAAATGAGACATTCACATGAACTACTAAGTACAGTAGAAGAAAAGGGACAGCATGGCTTTTTCTCTCAAGGGGAGCAAAAGCCTTGGCCCTTTCTAAGACCGGCCTTTATTGGGTTTCTTGGCACATTACATGATGGTCCTCATTTACTATGCACAGGTTCACTTTAGGTGGTTACCTTTTACAGAAAACAAAGGAGCCAATGCTGCTAATCACATCACAGAAGAGGGGTATTTGCAAATGAAAAGGCAAAAGTGGCTGAACTGGTTACACTCATCTTGGGAAGGTTTAGCATGGATTTGAGGAAGTTACTTTGCAGTAAATGTCCTCAGTTCAGGGTGAGGGAGTTTTTTAGCAAGAGCAAGACTCAAAGCAGCCTAGGCTACATTGCAGGCCTGATTCCCCATAGGAGAACCTATCCGTGGGCGTGGGTCCTGTGCATCTCTGAGTGGGAGCTGGACCCATGCCACACAGAACAGTCTCCTACAGGCTTGTGTTCAAGTCACCCTTATTTTATTGTTATAATTGTTCTATTTCACTATGTTATTGCTGTTGACCTTTTATTTTTGCCTAATTTCTTAATTAAACTTTATCATAGGTGTGTATTTGTAGAGAAAATTAGTATATATAGGGTTCTGTACTGCCTGCCATTTTGGCATCCACTGGGGTTCTCGGAATGTACCTCCTACAGGTAAAGGGGAACCACCATATTTTCAGGGAACTTAGAGCCTGGTAAGGCAAACACAGCATTACAAATGCATTATACCCAAGTCTTTATAAATAACTCAATAGGCACTTTCACCTCTGCCATCTAACATCTGCAGAAGCCTCTTGTCATGACAACAACACTAAAGCTAAACCACAATGCCTAGTTTGCAGATGAAGGGTGGAGAGGTTATTTGACATATGAAAGGTATAAATGGCAGAGTCAGAATTCAAACCCAAATATGGCACTAGCCCTGATGATCTTTCTACTTAAATTATGACTGAATAAGGAATTTGTCTGGATATCCGTTAGGAGTGAGGGAATTAATGTATGAGGAAACAGATGAATAGAGAGGGGAAGTCATTGGACCAAGGTTACACAGCTAATGAGCAACAAAGTCAGGGCTCTAAACCATGTTGCTCACAATACTGACTTAAGCACCTAATTTCCTTCCGACTGGCTTGTAGGCATTCAATTAATGTCTGCAGAAAGGGGAGACAAGGAAGCAAACCTTGCAGGTGGGCCTAGGAGTGACAGTCAGTGGGCCACAGGGGACAATCTAGAAGTCAGCAGTTGGGCTTCCAGCTAGCGTTGTCTCACTAACTCACTGTGTGACTCAAGAAAGTTACCTCCCCTCTCTGGGCCCCAGTGTCTCAAGCTGCAGAAAGAGAGGAAAGTTTGCCAGTGTTGTTAGCATCTGAGTCCTTTCTTCAAACCATGTCTATGGGGAAGGTCAATAAGTAAGGGCTTACACACCAGAGAGGACAAGAAAGGCCAGAGCCCTGACTTCTCAGAAGTCCCTCATTCCTCTTCCTCCCCACTAACCCAAATCCTTCCTTAGGGAAACAGGGAGCATGGTTTTAAAACCCTAGAACTAAAGGAACTTAAGATTATTCTTGGCTTTGACATTCTGTGACTTACATAAAAGAAGTGACCTTGTGCCCTAATGTTATATACCAATGATTCAACAAAATGGAAATGTGGCTGCAGAGGAAGTGACAAAGAGTGACCATCCCAAGGGGTACCAACAAAGACATTTGGCTATAACCACATGGCATCTCCACCTACCTCTAGTCCTATATATACCCAAATACAAAAATATTCCCTAAACATACGACAGAGGAAGATACATATTGAATGAATAATCAGAAGACTAGTAAGTGTTTTAAAGGAGAAATAGACAATAAACACATGTAATGAAGGCTCTCACACTAGTCTGGGAAAGAGTATATCAGGAAAAAATTACACGAGGAAGTGGTATTTAAATTGGATCCTGAATAGAGTATAGGAAGTTGTTAGGCAAAGGGCCATAGAGAAAGGACATTCCAGGTCAGGGAGAAAATCCATGGCTCACAGAAAGAACTGTAGGAAGGCCAATGTCACAGGACATAGACTGAGAGAGGTATGAGAGAGGTTGAGGAAGCAGGCAGAGGCCAGATTATGCAGGATCTCATAAACCATGTTAAGAATTTGCTAT
The DNA here is from genome assembly GCF_004126475.2 of Phyllostomus discolor. Taxonomy (NCBI): domain Eukaryota; kingdom Metazoa; phylum Chordata; class Mammalia; order Chiroptera; family Phyllostomidae; genus Phyllostomus; species Phyllostomus discolor. The sequence goes on from NC_040907.2 coordinate 34,425,920, forward strand.
TTTGTTTTAAACTACTGAAAGGCCATGGCGTTCAATGGGTCATTTGCAGGGATACTAAAATTACATAATATGGTGGCAGTAGTGTAGTGGAAAAGATAAGTAAGGGCCAAAGTCCTCCATGATTAAGGGAAGTGTCCAACAGGTCACTTCAAAGTGACCTTCAAAACATGTCTTTTTATATGATGTCTTTTTATAAAAGTGGGAAGAAAGAATAGTCTAAAAGTAGTCCTTTGTTAGCAAGAAAGATGCAGTCTGCCAGCCTTGCTGGGTGGTGTTCAATGAGGCAGTTGCACTATCTCTTGGTCAGGTATGACAGCGTCAGTGAGGAGGTGATGGGAGCACAAGGTTAGGAGCAGGGTGGGAGTTCTGGCAGCCACAGAATACAGAGAGCCTGCAGGCCTGTTTGCCTCACATCTCATACCCCTTAGCCAAAGAAGTTGTTGTAATCCGCTGAGAGATGCTGACAGTCTGAACTAGGGTACTGACAGCAGAGATGAAGAAGGGATAAATACTAAGGATATTGAGTGTAGCCTTGATCATGCTTGACCACATATGATATGTGAAGAGTGAATAAAAAGGAGTTAAATAGGACAGGTTTCTGGCATGGCCAACATGAACAGTGTTGACTCATTCACTGAACTAGGAAAGCCCGTTTTGGAGCAAGTGTGTGGTGGTCTGGGTCAGCCTCTGCAGCCTGAGGTAAATCAGACACGTGCCTCCTATTCTAGCAGAAGGAGAACTCAGGGTCACAATCCTAGAATCTCCTTTACAGGCCCTGTTTTACCCACATCTGAGGTTTGCAATGAATGGACCACCTGCATCAGTATGGTAAGCTGGAAGCCCCTCAGCCAGATGTTGAGAGGATGTATCTGCCTCCAATTAATTTGGACTCTTTTCGAAGGGAATAGCAAAAACTATGCCAAGAGAGTGGTGACTGATGAAATGGCCTCTTGGAAGGGAGCCAAAACACTAAGCTTGTTTAATTTAGAGTGTCTGATCAGGACAAGGTTTGGTGCAGATGGGGGTCCATAGAACTCTCCTGAGAGGTGTATTAGGGGCTGAAAATTGAGATTACTAACTTCCAACAATTATTCGATTTAAAACTCAGCCAAAAAGATGTAATTATTTTTCATACATTTGTTTGGTTGTGTAGCCCGCTGAAACCCTATGATGTTTTACTTCAAAGAGGCAGAAAGAACAAAGGGGAAGGAGCTGAAAAATAACAGAAGGGGTCTACCTCATTTTGAAGTTATTATGCCAGGCAGAACAGTGCTCACCCTCTCTAGCCTCTTTTCTGTGGTGTTACTGTCTTCTTTTCCTGATTTTCCTGCCCACAGGGTCATTGGTTCCCTCCAGCCCCTTTCTGAGATCCTGGCTTTTCTACACAAGTCCACACAAGGACTACAGTAGAAGCTGCCAAGCTCCAGATCTTAAATTCTTCCAGATCTGCTTGTACTTGTCCAGTCTGCTCCTCCTCCTCCTTACCTCAGCCTTCTGGCTTGCTTGGATTATTCCATGTCCTCTATTCTCTTCACTTTGGTTTCATACTTTAGCTTCCATTTTTCTGTCTGCCCTCAGATTCATAATTTGGTTTGTTTTATGAAAATCTTTCAAGAGAAGGCTTTCAGGACCTTCCCTTTGCCGCCTGACCATTCTCACTATGACTTTGCTGAACTGGGAGCCAAACAGCTGCTGAGCTGTGCCAATCTTGAGAGAATGGTTGGAGACCCAGCCGGGGGGTCCTCACTGTAGAGCCTACACCTAGCCAGAGCCTTCTCCAGAAAGCACTCTTTTCTAAAATTTGCCCCTTGCCATCTGTTCCTCCCTCAGTCATCATGGGTTTGAACCATCCATGAAATATACATTTACACATGGTCCTTATGTACTACATGGAGGAAAGGGGGTAGAGACTACATCTTGTTTATTTCTAGATCTCTCACAGTATGTGATACATAAGAGTAGTAACTTAAATTGAACTTCACTGAGTTGTCTGGGAGGCAGGAAAAACCTTGTTCACTTAGGTGACTTATGCTATTGGCATTAGAACCATAATCAGATCCAGGGAACAATATAGAATTGATATAAAATACCAATCTAGGCATTCCAGGGAAGTTGCTAGTAATATGCATACATCTGTTCTTGCTTTTAAGTCTTATCCTATTAAATACTTATGTCCTTGACTTCAATCAATACTTTAAAAATATGTACTTAAAAAATTCTGAATAAAGTCAGAATACTAATACTAATACTGCGGATAAGAGCATCCACGAATCAAAATGACCACAGCAGGCTAGAACAAAGGACTGCAACCAACAAGTTGAAACTTAGAATAAATGTAAGAGGTCACAGTTATACTTAGAAAATCCATTATAGGCTAACATGGTATGCCAGATTGAATCCTGGGACAGAAAAAGGACTTTAGTGGAAAAACTTATGGAATCTGAATATAGTCCTGTAGTTTAGTTAACAGTAATGTACCAACATTAATTTCTTAGTTTTGACAAATGCTCCATGATTGTGTAAGATTTTAACATCAGAAGAAACTGGATGAAGGGTATATAGGAACTTTCTATATTATCTTTTCAACTTTAATGAATTTAAAATTATTCCAAAAATAAAAGGTTTATTTAAAAAGAACATCAGAGAAAAATAGCTTTATTTAAATAACAGCAACAAAAAATCAACTACAGGGAGGTCTTACTGTTTAAAAAATAAAAGCTAATGCAAACTCTGGCTATATTTCTAGAGATCTAGCACCCAAAGCAAGAGAGGCAATAGCCCTATTCTACTGTAGACTACATGCTTAATCACCTAAGGTGTTTCACATTCAGCCCTGACATTCTAAGAAGGAAATTAACAACCTAGGTCATGTCTAGAGAACAATAATGAAGGTACAAAGTTTAGAAACCATGAGATATGAATAAATGTAGAATTGCAAGGGAAGAGGGGAAAAAAGGGAATATTATCTTGAAGTAGAGAAGACTCAAGAGGGGGTATGGCTACTGTCTTGCTATCTTTGCAGACCTGTCCAGGGGCTAAAGGAGGGCCTGGAAGGTTGAACTAGAACCAAAGAGAAGGACAATTACAAAGAGGCAGTTCCTTCTGGTGATGGTAGAACTTTCTTGTCATTGGCTACCTCAGAAGTGTTTGAGGAGAGGCTGAAAAGAAACATTTCTGGAATGTTAAGATTCTGGTCTATACAGTTTAGGTCCTTGCCCATAAGAGATGCCTAATATATTTGTTAAATTTGAATGTTACCCCTATAATCTTTGCTCTAGAGATTGTATGACGTGTTAAGATGAGAGAAACCAGCAATTCTAGGTATTTCTATTACATTTTTATTACTGCACATGATGTCTCGATGGTAAGTTTTCCCCCTGGTACTCTCAGCTCAGACAGACAAGAATTAACCTTACTTCTAGATCAGCTGCCATCAGCTGGGACAGCTTGGAGATGGGTGGGTTAAGTACCACAACAATCTTGTTTTCTCTTGCTTGGTTCCTCACTGCCCTCAAGACTGAGTCTGGTCCTAGCTGGGTAACTGATTTAGTCAAAACACTGAACTGATACCAAGGTTGTGGGTTCAGTTCCCTGTCAGGGCACGTACAACAATCAGCTAATGAATGCAAAAGCAAGTGGAACAACAAACTGATGTTTCTCTCTAAAATCAATACAAAAAAATGTTGACAAAATTGTAAAGAGAGGAAGAGAGAGTGAGGAAGGGAGAGAGAAGGGGAGGGATGGAGGGGGGGGGAGAGAGAGAGAGAGAGAAAGAGATTGAGTCCAAATTTTTTAGCTTAGTATTCAAGGCCCTCCTGTCCAGTCTTCACCTGTCTCTACTCCTTCCCACCTGCTTCCTCCACAACTCCCCACATTCTTCTTAGACTGCACCCTGTGCTTTTGTTATTTGGAACCACACAAAATTTTCAGGACTCATCATGTGTCTCAACCTCTGTATCTATAGTTTGATTATGAATTCATTACCTCTCTTTTGCTCCTTCTCTCCCTACTATCTCTATTGTATCAAACATCTTACCAATACTGCCATTATTAGTTTTTACATCTGTGTTGCCCAGTAACTACAGTTACTGCGTCTAAGAGGTAGGGTATGTTTTTTCATTCATCTTACTGTCTCCAACATACCCAACGAGCTTGACAGACAGAAAGTACCCACTAGATATCCACAGTATTGAAGGGTGACTTTGTAAGGATTTAGTAAATGACCATGTAGTGAATAGAATATTTGCCTACCCATGACTGGCTTAGAGTCTATTCTTTGGACTTTACAAAGGGTTGGCTTCAAATCCCAACTTCATGATACAATTTACTTAATCTCATTGTATCTCAGTTTTAAAAATGATAATGGGAGAATATAATACTTACACATCTCAAAACTTAAATGCTTCCTTCTAAGTAAAATCTTTATCTCAACACTCATTCCCTTTCCTGATTTAATTTCTCCAATCTTGTCTGTCTCTTCCTACTAGAATGTAAGCCCCATGAAGGCATGGATTTCTTGCCTGATTTCACTGCTATATCCCTAGAGTCCAGAGAATGCTGATTATCAATAAAAGTAGAACAGATTAGGAGGCAACATCACATACAACACATGTGTGCTGAGAACATACAGTCAGGAAGACATGAACATTTGAATCATAATTTATGTTAGAGTTGGAAGGAAAGCATGAAATAATCTGGTCTTATTTTCTGAGGCCCACAGAGGGGGAGTGTTTTACTTAACGTCATAGAGCTAGCCAGTGGCAGAACCTAGGCAATACTATTTTCACATAAATGATTTTCCAGTGCTTCCCTAAAACATTCTATCAGTTTATTTTCTTTGTTAGACACTTCTTATTGAAGTATCCCTAAGTATGGGAATGGTTCTCCACACCTACTTCTTTCAAAATACACACACATACACACGGCACACAAATACACATTCAGAGTTTTGTTCATTTAGTCTAGTGATATATAAAAATAATAGCCTATTTTACTATGTGACAGGGCTACATGATTTAAAAACTAATGTTTGCCAGTTAAAGTCTTCCTCTGGCTATGTTGAAATGGGATTATAGGCAAATCCTATCCTCAGAAAACAAATATAAAGCTGGACAAAACTGATACAAACAACCATTTCAGCATTTTTGGAAACAGCAAAAGTATAGAATAATCTTAAACCTATTATGCTTAAAAAACTGCTGACCTTTAGGTAATAAGAATGGGAATCTGTGGCATTCTGTCCTGGGGTTGTTCCATCTTCCCCCAGGCTTGGCAACTGCAGGTTTCTGTTAGAGCAGGCCAGGCTGGGAGGATTGGCTGATTCTCTGCCATAGTCAAAGGGACTCAGTTAATTTGGAGAAGTGGGCAATGCTCATACCCATCAGCACTGTCTGTGGAAATACTTATCACAGAGGTGAGCTAGTGAGGAGGGCCCACAGTTGAATAGCTGAGACAAGAAAATTCCTGGCTGAGACTGAATGCAGGCTCAGCAGAGACCTGAGAAGGCTCAAGCCAGCCACACATTTCTGAATGAAGTTGAGACTGCACAAATGCACACAGGAAACAGAACACAAAGGGAAAGTAAAAGCCAGGGCAGACATGAAAACTGTCCAAACTTTGACCATGACCCCCATACAGATCTGCTGCCAGAGGATGGAAGCCTTACTGGCTCACGGTGGGTGAGCACCAACTCAGCCCAATCATAGCTGACCAATACCCTACACAAATGAAGGGCTGACTCCCAGGGAATCCAGGCTCAACAATAGAAAAGAAAAGTTGAACAGAAGTATCAGACAAAGTGCCAAGACAAGTTATGTGTAAAGGTTAGTTTTTTCAATAGGTGGTGCTAGGACAATTGCATATCCACGTGCAAAAAAAAAAAAAAAAGTTAATTCAGGTTCTAACCAAGATAGAGGCATAGGTAGAAATTCCTCACACAATCAAAAGAAGGATAACGAATTTAAAAACAATAAACAACCAGAAGTACCAGAAAATCAAACTCATGGCACTCAGACAACCAAGGATTTAAAGAAACATTCATCCAGACTGGTAGGAGGGGTGGAGACAGGCAGCTGGGTGGAGAGGACCCTGTGGCAAGGTGGACCACGTGGACCAGGCAGGGCTGGCTGACTAGGGAAACTAAAGACTCAAACCTCTAGCTATAAAATCCTGGGGGGTTGTGAAGAAAGGAGAAACTCCTAGTCTCACAGGAGAGTTCTTTGGAAGGTGGGACTAGAGCGGAGTGAGCAAGCAGCATTGTTCCTTCTATGACCCTTGCTGCACAGATAGCGCCACACAGCAGCAAAAAAGGTTGCACCACCCTGGTGAATACCTAAGGTTCCACCCCCTTAAGACATAACAGGTGCACCAAGACAAAGAAATATGGCCCAAATGAAAGAACAGATCAAAACTCCAGAAAAAGAGCTAAGGGATGAGGAGAGAGACAATCTATGTGATGCAGAGTCCAAAACACTGGTAATCAGGATGCTCACAGAATTGATTGAGCTGGGTTACAAAATGAAGGAAGAAATGCAGGCTACACAAAGTGAAATAAAGGAAAATACAGAGGGAATCAACAGTGAAAGGAAGACTCAAATTAACGATTTGGAACAAAAGGAAGAAATAAACATCCAACAGGAACAGAATGAAGAAATAAGAATTCAAAAAAATGAGGAGAGGCTTAGGAATCTCTGAGACAACTCTAAGTGCTCAAACATCTGAATTATAGGGGTGCCAGAAAGAGAAGAACAACAGCAAGAAATTGAAAACTTATTTGAACAAATAATGAAGGAAAACTTTCCCAGTCTGGTGAAAGAAACAGACTTCCAGAGATTCCCAAAGAAATTGAACACAAGGAGGAACACACCAAGGCACATCATCATTAAGTTATGCAAGATTAAAGATGAGGAGAGAATCTTAAAAGCAGCAAAAAAAAAAAAAAAAAAAAAAAAGAGGAAAGAGTTACCTATAAAGGAGTTCCCATTAAACTATCAGCTGATTTCTCAAAAGAAACCTTGCAGGCAAGAAGGGGCTGGAAAGAAGTATTTGAGGTCATGAAAGGCAAGGACCTACATCCAAGATTACTCTATCCAGCAAAACTATCATTTAGAATGGAAGGGCAGGTAAAGTGCCTCCCAGATAAGGTAAAATTAAAGGAGTTCATCACTGCCAAGCCCTTATCATGAAGTATTAAAGGAACTTATCTAAGAAATAAAAGAAGATCAAAAACTATGAACAGTAAAATGACAACAAACTCACAATTATCAACAACTGAACCTAAAAAAATAAAAACAAACTAACGAAAAAGCTAGAACAGGAACAGAATAATAGAAATGGAGATCACATGGAAGGTTATCAGTAAGGAGAGGGAAGGGATAGAATGGGGAAAAAGGTACAGGGAATAAGAAGCATAATTAGTAGGTACAAATTAGACAGGGGGAGGTTGAGAATAGTATAGGAAACAGAGAAGCCAAAGAAGTTATATATACAACCCATGGACATGAATTAAGGGTGGGGGGGATACTGGAGGGTGGGGGATACATGGCAGAGTGGGGATAAAGGGAAGAAAAATTGGGATGATGGCAATAGCATAATCAATACAATATACTTTAAAAAGGAAGTTAAAATAAAATATAATTTGGAATATACAAAGGAAGTTAATTCAAAATGTATCATAAACATAAATGTATATGAAAGCTATAAAAGCATAGAAGAAAATACAGGAAAAAATCTTTGTGGCCTGGAGCTGGGTAAAGAGTTCTTAGATAAGACTCCAAACGCACGGTCCATAAGAGAAAAAAACTAATAAACTGGACTTCAAAATTTAGAACTTCTGCAAAGAGCATAGTTAAGAGAACAGGTGAAAAGGTAAGGCATAGATTAGGGGGAAATATTTGCAAAGCATGGATCTTAAAAGGACTTGCATTCAAAATATATAAAGAACTTTCATTATAAGAACACAAATAACCCAATTTGTTTAAATGGGCAAAAGATTTAAACTGACACTTCATCAAAGAAAATATACAAATGGAAAATAAGCACATGATAAAATAATCAACATAATTAGTCATTAAAGCAATAAGAATTAAAACCACAATGAGATACCACTACATACCCACTAAAAATGGCTGCAATAAAAATGTATAGATAATTCCAAGTAAGCACATAGTGAAACTGTGACCCTTTCCTATACTGCTGGTAGGGATGTAAAATGGCACTACTAACTTAGGACACAATTTGACAGGGCTTTTTTTAAGTTGCAAATGAACTTACTATATGCCCAATGATTCCACTCTAGAAATCTACCAGGAGAAATGTAATCACATGTACACTTAAATATATGTATATGAATGTTCATGATGGCATTGTGCATAATAGCCCCAAAGTGGAAACAACCCGGTGTCTATCAACCGGAGAACTGAGAAACAAAATGTGGTATATCTTTTCAGTTGAATAGTATTCAGCTCTAAAAATGGATGAACTACAGATTTATATCACAACATGGATAGATCTCAAAAATATGCTAAGTGGAACATGCTAAATGCAAATGTGACTGCATAGTAGATAGTTTCATTTATATGAAGTGTTCAGAATTGGCAAATTTACAGTGTCAGAGAGCAGAAAGTAGTTGTCTAGGGAGTAGAAGTGGGGATTACCAAGGGAATTTGGGGGGGATGATAAATATGTTCTAAACTTGAACTATGGTAATAGTTGTAAAACTATCAACTTACTAAAAGTCACAGAATTAAACCTTAACAATGGGTGAATTTTATGGTATGTAAATTATACTTCAACAAAGGTGCTAAAACAAGAAAATGATGTATTTATTTTAAATGTAGGATTGGGGCTTTGATGCATGTATAGAGGGATTCTGTTTGGTGGGGTTAGAAGAGGTCACTGCTGAATGACAACATAAAATGCCATTAGTATGTAATTCGTAGCAGTAGCAGCAATATCCCTGGTGATTAATAGTTTCAGCACTAGAAATTCAAAATCTTGCTTCTGCTGGATCTTCCTAAGATCTGGATGTTGGCATGTTTAGACTTCCCACTTGTAATTATCCTCCCTCCACATTTGAATAAGGATTAACTAATTATAGTGGTGTCTTCAGACATAACCATATCAAACGCCCTGGTAACCAAGAATTGTCCTTATCTGCAAAAGTATCTGTTTTGAGACCCAGAATACAGGGACTGAGCCAACCCATAGAGCTTCCCTAATCTCGTTTGGCTATCACAGGTACACCCTGCATTTCCATTATCTTTGTTTTCTTAAGGTGCTGCTTTAATTATGATAATCCTTATTTCACATATATACCATGAGTCTCAGTAGGTCCAACACAGAAAGTAGCAGTGGATCTATCAAAGCACCAGGACACAGTATTAGAAGCCATAGGTTTCAATCTTGGCCTTGACATGAGCTAGCCTTGTGTCTTTATCCAGGTAACTTAACTTTTTAGCCTTAGATTATATAACCCCCAAACTGGGATAATCCCACCTATTCCATAAAACTATTGAGAAAAATAAGAAAAATAGCATGTATTAAGTGCCTGACCCAGCACCTCTGTGTTCAATCTGAATAAAGGATACAGTCACAAATTCTTAAGATGACAATCAAGGCTCTCTGGAGCCTGGCCCCAACTTTCTCATCTATCCTAATCTTCCAGTAGGAAGATGCCCAGTTCCAATCAAATCAGACTTCTGAGCAACCATCACCATGCAACAACTCAGGCTGTCTCCTGCTACCTTCTCCCCTACCATATTCAGTAATCCTACTCACCTTTCAACACTTGGCTTAAAACCCATCTTCTCCATGATCTTTAGTCTGACTATTAATTCCTTAAACAACTCATGAGATACTTAATTATACACTTTAAAAATATTATATCTGTTTGAACACGTCTTATTTCCTCTCATATAGAATGCACTCCTGGAAGTGCACCAAGACTTGTGTGCCTCGTAGCATATCCCCACAAGGCCTCTCACAGGATCTGAAGGAGGATGGGAAACTCAGATTTTTTTCTAACTCAGAAATTCCTCAAAAAATAATTTAAAAATCTCTATTCAAGTCCAACTTTCTCATTTTATAGATGGAAACACTCGTCCCCAGACAGAGGAAGTAACATCCGAGGCCATCCGAGTGGTTTGGCATTAGCGCTGGAGGCAGAGCTCAGGTCCCCTGGAGCAGAGACCAAAGGCTGTCCTCTGATATCAGTTCTCCTCCATAAGTTCCAGGTGGCCAACTTTTAGCTGCAAACATGTCACCCAGAATGAAAACTTTACTTCTCATCCCCCCTTTAGGTAAATGTGGATAAAAGTAAAAGTGCCACATAACTGCATCTTCTCTTTTCTCCCCCTACCTCCTTCATCCTGCTGCCCAGAACATGGATGAGATGGTGCAATTCCACATTAAATCAAGAGATTGAGAGCCACAACCCAGAGATGGCAGAGCAGAAAGTTGCAAGAAACTGACACCCCAAGGGCTTTGAGGAACGGAGCCAGTATACCAGCTCTGGATTGCCTACATTTAGATTTTTATACAGAAGAAAAATAAATTTCTACCTTATTTATATTGCTGTTATTTTAGATATGTGTTTGAGTATTATTGGCAGCTTATCTTATCCTATTATCCCTCCCATCAGCTTTTTGATGCTCTTAGCTCTTCACATTGCCTCTAGACATACATCTTAAGACATTCTTTCATTCATTCAATAATTCATTAGATACCCATTCAATGTGCATACACATTCTGTCTGGCATAAATTAAAGGGGGGCTACAGTGTACACAGGAATGGAATGTACAGATCCTATCCTATACTTAAAAGTCATGGATATTCAATGAACTTCTCAGTCTCTTACTTGATATTACAATTCTTATGTTTGGCTAAGGTGCATCTCAGAATTTCTCTGACAATCCTATCTCAAATAACCTCAATATATCACTGTTTCCAGTAATATTGTGTTGATCAGACCATTTGTGCTTAATATATTCTATTTGCTTCTCTACATCCACTCTCTTCCCTTATCCACTGTTTTCTTTGCCTAGGGAGGCTTATTTGTATGGATTTTCTTTGCCCTCTGATTTCTGCTTGGGTTGGTCATAAAGAACACCCAGAAAGAGATCAGAGAGATGTAACAGAATGAGCTCTATGTATTTATTTTCTCAGCTTCTTCTCTGTGGGGTCATTTCAGGCTGACTTTATTCCCCAACTGAAGGTCACTGTTCCACTCAAGGTTGCCACTACATGGCTCTTTACATTGTGTTCTGGTAACCATTCCTTCCCTTCACACCCTTTGAGCTGTTACTAGCCCCAGGGAAGTGCGCTATACCCTGTGGTTTCCATACACACTGTACACACCTTGTAAATAGCCCATTTATTAAGTCTTCCTCAAATTACCCTAATGTGAGGCTGCCATCTGTTTCCTGCTAGCATGCTGGCTGATACAACATGTGTCCCAGTTTTCAGTTCAAAATGTAGGCACTAGATACACGTGGCACCCATCAGAAGCACTGTTAAGAAGCAGGTAGAGTAGAGGAAAGACATTTAGCAAAATTTAGTGTATAGAGACTCTTAGCCTATAAGAACAGTACCGTGAATGCTAGCTTTGGAGTCAAGATTTGACTCTCATGTACCTGAACCATGCAGAAGTCCTCTTTATTTCTTTCTTTTTGGAAGTATCCTGGCCTAGGCTATGTCTTTTAAGCAGTCTAGTCTTGAAAACTTTTATTTAGAAGTAGAACCCATTACTATGTGGAACCCACAGCCTCTAGGCGGAGTCCATTTTTCCACCAATACATAAAGGAACTCAAGTATGGTATTTTCTGCAAATTCCACCAGTGTCTTCACTTAGGGCCTTTAAAGTACCCAATATACCTATTTCAGAGGCACAATCCATACTTCTTAAAGAGTGAACATAAAACCAAAATATCATCTGTTTATTGGGTACCAGTAACCAAAGTATTGCCGACTACAGAGAACAAAACCTATGCATCCGATGTGAAGAGCAATTTCAGATCCTGGGTTGTGCAGGGCGGGAAAGAGGAAAGTGATGGTAGACAGAACAACACACCCCACTAAATGTCTAGGTTCAAATCCCTAGAACCTGTCAGTGTATTACCTTATATGACAAAAGGGACTTCATAGACATGATTAAGTTAAACACCTTGAAATGGAGATATTGTCCTGGATCATCTGGGCAAGCCCAACATAATCACAAGGGTCCTTACAAGTGAGAGAGGGAGGCAGAAGATTTGATGTCAGAGTGATGTAGCATGAGAAAGATCTAACCACCCAATATCTGGCTTTGAAGGTGGAAGGGAACCACAAGCCAAAGAATGCAAGCAGTCTCTAGAAGCTAGAAAAGGCAGGGAAATGAATTCTCCTCAAGAGTCTGCAGAAGGAATGCAGACCTGCTGATATCCTGATTTTAGGTCAGTGAGACCAGCTTTGGACTTCTCCTGAACTGTAAGATAATAAATTTGTGTTGTTTTAAGCCATTGAGTTTATGGTAATTTGTCATATCAGCAACAGAATACTGATCCACAGTGTAAGACTGAAAGGTCCAGACCCAGAGAACTAAACCGGGAAGGAAGAAGGGGTGGAAACTGATGGATGGCAGAGTCAGAACACATTGTGGGCAGCGCATCCAAATTGCACACCACCTGCTCACCTGCACTGCAGGCAAGTTAAATTCACTAAAAAACAAACCTACTCTTAATTACAGAAGCTCACTTTCATAAAATGCTTTCATGCCCTTTGTGACACCCAGTAGAAGCCTTTTTCTTTCCTCTCAGTGTTTTTGGAAATTAGCAGAACTTCTGTATTTTGCTACAGAGATTTAACAGCTTCATTCAGAAAGATAAACATCTGTCATATCTTATTCTGTGACTTCTTGGTAGCCATATTATAGCAAAGAGTTACACATTAAAAACAATAATTTCTAAAAGTTCCAGAGCATATAGTCTACAGAGCACTAGTATTCATTATGTGCATTCTATGAAAATCCATTGCTAAGCCCCCATGGAAGTTCTGAATGGGCCTTACCACGCTCTGACCCAGCTTCTCCCGAAAGAAATAATCCATGTTCCTCTTTTGCAGGCTGTCAAGGTAATGCTGAAATCGAGTGTATGTGTATGGGTAGCAGTAAGCAAATTGGTAAATATCTTCTTCTCGGTCAAAACAAAATGCAAAGGACATCACATAATTCTTCCTATGGTCCGGGCAGCGGTAGTAGTAGACATTTTTAGGTGGCAGCCTTTGCCTGAAAGATACAAAGAAAGAAATTGGGGCATATTAGACAACCATTCAAGCTTCAAAAGGTGGTAATTGGGAATAGGTACCCAGGAAAAACTGTAACATCAAGGACCCTGGGTACTAGCCAGGGACGACAACACATATCATCTGCCATCAAAGAGACAGGAGTCTGGCAGTGCTTTACTCAAATTCCAGCCCTACCCTTTATCAACTGCTTGGACAATACAACATCAAACAAAGATGAACAAGTTTTATTTATTATTTATTCTTATTTTGGACACTGCCCGGGCAGCTGAACACTGCCCAGGCATTATGCTAGATTCTTGATGTGTAATAGTAAGTAAGATAGGCAAGATGCTGTCCTCCTGAAATATATATTGTAGCAGGGAAGAAGTCAATAAACTATTAAAAATTAACATACAATATAGTTATGTCCTTTCAAAATGCTTAAAGAGTGTGATGTTACAGTGACATAAATAATGCCTCCTTTTCAAGGAAGTCAAATTTTTGTGTTACATGACTAATTTAGACCTATTGAAAGAATGTGCACTATGAATATTCAAGGAAGAAACACTTTTTAGATTTGTACTACTATTAGATGATTACCATTAATTTATAGATTACTATTATTTTTCTACAGAACATTTCATGAAACTAGTTTTCCACAGAAGCATTTTTGGAAATACTGTTTCAAAATACGCTGTGCAGGCAATTTTGCTAAGCCACCACGCTCATTCTCCAAGAAGGAATACTAAAACACATCTGTGAAAAAAGGCAAAATATTCCAGTCATAGTTCTTAAAATGTCTTTACATTTACCCACTCCACAGGTTCACAGCACCCTGTCCTGCTGTTTGATATCCAGACCATTCTCACTTACAGAGAAAGACTCTCATTTCTGTCTCTTCAAACTCTGTTAATTGTACAAAACCTGTATCAAACTGTGCATTTTCCATGATCGTCCATTGACAATTTCAAACCACTTTAACTCCCATGTTGTATAGTAACTTGCTTTTGTTTTTTATTATTGTTCAATTACCACTGTCCCCATTTTCCTCACATTACTCTCCCCCTACCCTACCCACCCCCACCTCCCATCCTCAATCCTCACCTCCAGGTGTCTTTATCCCTGGGTCTTTTATACATGTTCCTTGATGACCCTTTCCCTCCTTTCCCCCATTATACACCTCCCCTGTCCCCTCTGGTTACTGTCAATTTGTTCTTTATTTCCATGTTTCTGGTTCTAATTTGCTCACTTGTTTATTTTGTTGATTAGGTTCTACTTGCAGGTGAGATCATATAGTATTTGTCTTTTGCCGCCTGGCTTATTTCACTTAGCATAATGCTCTCCAGTTCCATTCATGCTGTTGTGAAAGGTAGGATTTCCTTCTTTCTGCTGCATACTATTTCATTGTATAAATGTACCATGGTTTTTTGATTCACTCATTTACTGATGGACATTTAGGCTGTTTCCAGCATTTGGCTATTATAAATTGTGCTGCTATGAACATTGGGGTACATAGGTTCTTTTGAATTGGTGTTTCAGGGTTTTTAGGGTATAATCCCAGCAGTGGAATTGCTGGGACAAAAGATAGTTCCATTTTTAGTTTTTTTAGGAAATTCCATACTGTTTTCCATGGTAGCTGTACCAGTTTGCATTCCTGTCAACAGTGTACTAGGGTTCCCTTTTCTCAACAACCTCACCGGCACTTGTCGTTTGTTGATTTGGTTATGATGGTCATTCTGACTGGTGTGAAGTAGTATCTCATTGTGGTTTTAATCTGCATCTCTTTGATGGCTAGTGATGCTGAGCTTCCTTTCATATGTTTCTGGGCCCTCTGTATGTCCTCCTTGGAGAAGTGTCTGTTCAGGTCCTTTGCCCATTTTGTAATTGGATTGATTGTCTTCCTGGTATGTAGTCATGTGAATTCTTTATATATTTTGGAGATCAAACTCTTGTCTGAGGTATCATTGGCAAATATATTTTCCCACATGGTTGGTTCCCTTTACATTTTGCTGATGTTTTCTTTAACCATGCAGAAGCTGTGCAGAACTTGCTTTTTAAATGAGCACTTTCTAAGTCTTATTATCCATTAGTATCAGTTTGGAAGCTTCTTAAGGCAAATATGTTTCTGAAGATTCTGGCAATAGTGGCCAGAGCATATAAGGTTCACCTGTACTGTTTTGGCATTGAACTAAGAAGCCAAGGGGCACAGAAACACATGGAGGAAAATGTGAGGAGGAGGGCTATCAGAGATGAGGTTGAGAAAAACAAGAATGGTGTTGGGTCCAGGGAGGGCAGTCTGAAGAAAATTGTTAAGAGCCTAAAGATCATTATAACATGCCCTTAGTTTATTGCAGAATCTTGTTTCTACCTTGGTGTCTTTCTGAAACTGTCTAAATAGCCAAGGTGGGTGGTGAGGCTGGGGGCTTCCTGTGGAAGAGCAGAGGTTACATGACACTGATGCTGTAACACAGAGTGGCTTGTATTGCTTTTCTGTGTCCCTGGATGTTTTGAATCCCACCTAAATATTTTCAGTGTAATGCAGAGAGGGAAAAAAAAAAACAAAAGAAAAAAAGAAAAAGAGGAAAGGAAGGGCTGAGAGAAAAGAGAGTGGAATGGACAGGACATACCTAGGGATCACTTTGTACCTGGTTTAACACAAAGAGCTATTCTGTCAATGAAGGTACTGTTATTCCACCTTGCAGAAGTGGTTATGGAGGTTCATAAAAGTTAAAGAGCTTCTCCACAGTCTCAAGCAAGTAAATGACAAAGCTGGGATTCAAATCTTCTCTATCTGATTCCAAGTTCTGTAATACTTCTCCATGGTTCCTCTTGATAAACTATGGGCTCCTGGAGTTACAGATGTGAGTGTAACAAAGGCCAGGGGGAAAGAGGGGACAAGTGAAATAAATGTTAGGATGACAAGAAATTGATCATGGCTGAAGCACAAAGGGTGAGAAGGGGGATATGTCTGAAGAGAAGACAGAAACCTGATTAGAAAGGGACTATATAAACCATGTTAGAAAATTTAAACTTTATCCTGAGATCACAGGCTATGTTTCAAGTAAATGAAAGAAGTAAGGCACTGTGACTGTACCAGTCCAAGACATAGATGAGAGTGGTCAGAAGGAGGACAGGGTAGAAAAAACAAGACCGATTTTTTATTATTAGAGAAAAGTGGATGAAGTGATGGGTCATGGAATCTAAGATGGGCAAGAACCTGAAAATGCTGAAATAGATAGGACAAAGAAAGAACAGCATAAGTGACAGAGGAACAGGGCTTTTTCCTGGAAAGTCAGTGGCAGTATCAAAGGCTATCTAGGGTGCTAGGCCCATCAATAGAGGCCATTTGCTTCCTACTCCCAAAGACTGGAGGAATGGGCATGCAAGTAACAACAGCCTTCTTTAATATACAGGTAACTAAGAAAACCTCCTTAGCCACGCCTCTTTTCTAACCAGGTTGCTACCCTAAACCTCCCTATATTGAAATTTTGGAGATGCCAGTGATAAGATAGAGAAATAATGGCCTGGGAGGTGCGCAGGGAAAGAAGAAGAAAGTTGTCCCCTTTTTGTTCTTCTGTACACAGAGTGCAAGAGGATAGGCAGCTCACACAGGAAGTAATAGCCTCCAAGATAGTCAAGCTTTAGTTTTTGTTTTATTCAGCAAATTTTGTTAAGTATCATGTACCAAGAATGATACTTGGTTAAGGGAAGAGGAAAAGGAAGCAGTGGGCTGAAAGACTGAGGATCCAAGTGAGGTTATTAACCATAGTGCTGTTTCAAAGGAGAAAGTGGAAAGTGGAAAGTTTCAGATACAGAAGGAAGCAGTGGGAAACCAAGAGAAGAGAGAGAAGGGACCATTGCAGGGATGAGGGTATAGGGAGAATAGATAATGGTCTACATTTGTGATGGGATTGAACATGCAAGAATGTGAAGCTGGTACAATAAGCTAGTCTCAGGGTTCCAGACTTGTATTCAGGGAGATTGCCAGTAAAAGTGGTCTTGAGGTGCCCAGACAAAGGTCTGGAACAGTCACTTTAGGCCCTGACTCAGAGGTCTGAGTCTGAGTCTCCTATAGCACAAAGTGAGTGTGTCTTCATGCACAAGTGATTCCTACAGTCAAAAGTCCCTCAGGTTATGATTCTGATGTTTTCAAGTCTTCATTTGCTAGTATATCCAATCACGTTCCATGTTTTAAATCCAATTACCCCAGCTTTTTCCTATTCTAGCCAAGTTTAGCAACTTGACTCTGACAGCCTACCATCTCCACCAAATTTGATTGTGTACTACCAGGAGAATTCATCTGATACCTGCAGCTGTCCCAGCTCCTCCCTTGAGTGGATCAGATGCCTAACCCAATTTGCAGACAGAGTGAAGGTAATGGGCCCTGGGTAATCATTCAAGAAGCTGAGATGCTGCTCAGGGCTTAGATTTTCCAGACTCTGCTACAGATACAAACAAAAATCTATTTGAGAAGGACTCAGGAGGAGAAATCCATGAGGTCTTTCAAGTAATGCAAAGAATAAGGGAAAAGAGGGCTGGAAGTATGTGGGAGAAATGTGTCTCTCATTTGGAGTGCACTTCTGGTTTTTCTCTTATTTTTGCTTATTATGTTTTCACTATGTCTCAGGCATGGTGTTCAATGTTTTATATGCATTATCATTTAATCATCACAACAACCCTATGAGCTAGGGCCTATTATCATCCTGTTTACATAGATGAGAAAACTGAAGCTCAGAGAGGTAAAAATTTCCCTAAGTTTGCAAGGTTAGTAAGCAGCAGATTCTGTATCAGCTGCAGACTAGTGTAACTCCAAAGTCTGTGCTCATAGTCCCTATAGTATCTTGCCACCTACCTTTCTCCCCATGTCCCCCACCCCCAACTCACAGCATTACTTCTGCTTCCAGAAAAATCTGATCTCACAGTACTCTCCCTAAAAACTCTCCAAATATCTCCATTCCCTCACATTTCAGTTTGGCTAACAACACTTAAGATCACCCTGTAATTCCAAAATCATCAGCCATTTTTCTCTCTTTGTACCCTATATGAGGAGTGACTCAGATATTTATTCATATGAGCAACTTACATGTCCCTAACACAATTTTTGGTCATACCTCTAATACCTCTGTGTCTTTGTATTTGATACTTTCTCCCCATAGAGTCCGTCTCCTGCCATCTTAACTACTTGGTAAACTCTGACTCTGACTCAGGGTTTAAAATTTTTCATGAATTCATTAATTAATTAACAAAATAATGTATAAATGCCTATCCTTTAACATACCTCCTCTGAAGCCTTCTCTGACTACTCATTCTTTATTAATTTTTCTCTACTTTAACATATGATGTTTAAAAAAAGTTTTGTCACCTGGTTTGCCTCTTAACAATGGGCAACAATAGTACATGGAAATTTCTTCAAAGAAAAAGTAGGATTCTTGAAGATGGGATGAGTGTCACATTTTTTCCTCTCACTAGAAATGGTACAGAGAAACATCAAATAATACTTGCCTATTTTAAAAAGCAATGATAAAAGGAAAAGAACACTCATGTCCAAAGATAAATGGTAGGCACATAGGGAGGTAAATTTTAGCTCAGCATAAAGACTCTGTAACATTCAGTTGAAGGGAAAGCAGAAAGGCCCACATTACAGGGGAGTACAAGTTTGGGAAGTTAAAGAATCCCTTAAAGAAAGTTCCTGTGCTTGATGTTAGGTTACAGAAGGCAGCCTTCTGATTTTGTTTAACACAGATAGTCTGAGATACCAATGGAAACAATAAAACAATAATAATAATTATTATTATAATACTAACTCCTAATATGTATATATCATTGACCATATATGCTAGGCCATTCTAAACACTTTATAGTGTATTAACTCCTTTAATTCTCACAGCAATCCTCTCAAGTTTCCTATCCAAATGATATTATAAAAATGGAGGTAGGGTAGGGTCAAGAGTGCATGACTCCCCAGAACTCCAGAAAGAAAAGAGTCTATCATGCCTGATCTTGCCAGAGAAGCAAGAAGATTCCAAGACTTGTGTCCTCAGAACTCAGAGACTGAAGGCTGATCCAGCTCTTGGAACAAGCCATCATCCTGGTGACCGAAGAGGACATCCACATGTATGAGGGAGACCTATAACTCACATCCTCAGATTCAGCTGTGTGTGTACATGTGAATGAGTAAGCACACACACACGTGCATGTACATACTCAACACATTCACAATCACAGAATATATACCTTTCTATTATAGCTTCTATTTCATCATACTGATTTGACTACATGCCTTTCTCCACCATTAGATTGAGCCCTCCTTGAGAGCAGGGTTCATATATTGTTCATCTTTGGTTCCGTAGGATCTACACAGGGCCTTGCATAAAGGAATTGCCCAAAAACAATTATGGATTGGGTACATTAATATATTTGTGAGGGAAATTTAAGAGATTAACAAACTAAATAATTTCAGCCACACCAACCAATATTGTAGATTGTATGCTCTCCAAGTGAAGCTGTGAGTCATGCCCTGAATACATTATCTTCTCAAAACCCTCCCTGCCTTTTTACATGTTGATCTGTCTTAATTGCCTTTCCCGTGCTTTTCTACATAGTGAATTCCCATGTAGAAAAGTGAGGCCCAGCTCATATGACATTTCTTCTTTGAAGCCTTTGTGAGTAACTCCAGGATGAACTAAGTGCTCTAAATACTAATTACAGACACTGCTGTATTTCTGATTCATCTCAAAATCAGTAGCACTTAGCACAGTGCTTGGCCCTGAAGAGGAGCTCAAAGCATGTTTGTTGAATAAATGAGTGAATTTAGGACTAAATGAATGAATGATTCCTTTCCATTTACCATCCTCTCTACCTTCTCTCCAAAATGTCAGTCGAATCCCCAATGCACTGTTTTGGAGGTTATGTGAGCATAGAGGAAAACAAACCTAAGACCTAAAGGAGTACATAAGGCTGTCTAAAACAGCAGCATTCCCTAGCTTTCCTCAGGAGCCCTGAAAGACAGAAGCCCTCATTTCCTCTCCAATCAGGCAGAAAACATGGATATGAATAAAATGAATTCCAACCCTAGAGACTTCTTTGACAGTAGACACAAACTTTTTTCTTCAAATTATCAGAGAGGGAACTAACAAAGAATCTATCTTCTTAGGCAGTAACTCCTAAAGGAGGTACGCAAAACAAAGTCAATCAGACATTTCCATAAGGAGTAACATATGTAAGCACCTGCTGTATACCAATAATATGCTACTTATTTGATGTGCACTATGGTCTGACTGATAAACACATATTCTTCTCACCACACCAACGCTACGCAATCTGATATTCATTCAACAATTTCAATTGCAGAGACAATTGCAATTTGAGTTTCTTGGCTCTCCTACTTTATGTACCTGGGGATGAGAAGCAAACTGGCATCTGGTTTCACAAGTATATTTGAAATGAGGTAAGATTTTAATTCCTTTTCCCTCCATGAGGCATGGTTTGCCATCCATGCCAATACACAGCCTCTAGTTGACGTCTGGCTGGAACAACACAGACCATCACCTGGTTTGAGCCCATGGACTCCTCCTTTTCTTTTATGACATCTGGCACAGCCAGGAAGCTGCGATGGTGCCTACATTATAAATCCACCCTCCCTAGGCAAGCAGGATCTGCTCCTAATTCCAATCCTATCTTCCCCCAAATAATTATGGTAGGGCTCCTGTCACCAGTATAACTATTCTTATCTTTCTCCTCACTTTGTCACAGCTAATCTCTTGGTGAGTCACCAGAAGGGGGAGGGAGTGAGGGAGTGCTCAGATGGAGGCAACACATTTTTACACCCAGTGTCTAATAAGATTACCATCTTATCAGGCCGATGGGCATGAGTGGTGGGAGGAGAGAGATAGTGCCACATATTGCCAGGGAGTTTTTGATAACAAAAAGATACTGCTTGATTTCTGAATTACCCTTTTTGTCCTACACACTCTATTGTTTATTTTTCAGAGTTTATTTTATGTGTAGGATTTTGTGTGTGTGTGTGTGTGTGTGTGTGTGTGTGTGTGTGTCTGCCTTCTGGAGAAGGACACCTACACACTGTGGCAGCAGCTGCTTCTATTAATTTCAAGCCATTAAAAAAATTAAAATTAAACCCAATTACTTTGGCTGGTTTAGAGCCTGGGAATAGCTGAGACTGATTATTCCCCTGGTCATGAACAGCAACAATATTCCTGCCTACGTTCGGCTGCTGGCAGAATGCTAATGAGGGCAGAAACTCCAGGGAGAGGCTCTCGGCACAAGGAAAGACTCGAAAGTTATGTACTCTGTCTTCTCCAATCCAGATTCCTGAGAAGCAGCAAGAAGAAAATACTGGACAAGAACTAGGAGTTGGGTTATAGTCCAAGCTGTAGTCTTGAGCAGGACTCTTTCCCTTTTGGTGCCTCTGTGTAAAATGTGGTTACAGAAATGTGTCCCTCTTATGGTTGTCATGACTCTTAGACACAAAGATCTGTGTTTTCAAAACTAGAATTTGCTGGGATATAGGATGGCTTATGAGGCAGTCTCAGAATGCTGGTGCTCTAAGATGGGGTGGCAGGCTTCAGCTGCAATGGTTCAGATTTGCACTGAACTTTTGTATCCAAGTTGCTTTGTTGCTGCGTCATGAGTGGAATAATATAATAAAGGTTCCAGCTCTGAAGTCACTACGCTGAAATCTCCCTGTAGTCCTCTTGTATACAGCCTAGTGTACAGAAAGCATTCAATAAATATTTTGACCAAATTAATAAATAAGTCAAGAAGAACTGGGATTTCAAAGAATAGACAGATCTGTGTTCAATTCCATCTTTGGATGCCTTGACAGCTAAGGTGGGGAGGGGAAAGGGGTGAAGGGATTGATCAAAAATGAAAAATAACTCATGGACAGGACAACAGTGTGGTGATTGTGGAGGGGGAGGGTTGGTGTAAGGGGACCCACATGGTAATGGAAAATACAATAAAAAAAGAAATGTAGTTATTGTACAGTAGAAAGAATGTGGGCTTGGCCTCTAATCCAATTCCATTACGTGTAAGTCATGTAGCCTTGAGTCTGGGTTTCCAGATCTATAAAAGAAAACAATATTTAGCTCATGGATTTGTTCTAAAAATTAGAGATGAGATTAGAACCTGAAAACAAAGTAGATCCTCCATAATGGTAACCATGATTATCACCATGCTCTGTGCAATGGACAGTTGGCATCATACTATCTCTTAGTTCAGAACAATAATTTCCAAGTTACACTATGTATACTTAGGATATGAGCTAGGCAGAGCAAGTAGGGTAGGGGAAAAGAAAAAAAAAGTGACAAGGAATGAGAAACCATTTAAATACAACCGTCATGAAAAGAAATCAATGATAACCTTGTTTCTCTTCCTGACCTTTCCCAGATCCATGTAACCAATACCCCCCTTTCAAGGAGATATGCTCTCTGATAAAACTAAGTTTGTCCATCCAGATACAAAAAGGTTTGTCAGGGATGTGCTCTCTGATAGAACTAAGTCTGTCCATCCAGATACAAAAAGGCAGTTAACTCCTGCCAGTTCCAAATGGGGGTGGGGGAAGTACTCAAAGGTGCTGCCCTACAGCAGCTTGCTGTAGCAGCCAATACTGCAGTAGCCCATGCAGCAACTCTCCAGACTCATGGCCTTCCAGGCCACTAGTTGGTGGGATCATAGGACAATGCGGAAACTCTAGGTTAGGTGAATGGGAGGTATGTTAAGAAACAGAGAGTGGAGCAGTCCCTGCCTGTAGAAGATAGTCTGATTGCTCTTGGCATATTTATCCTATGGTGTAAATCTAAAATTATTATTTTATTTTGGTTACATTTTACAAAAAAAACATACTGCAATAAACCATCAACTAGCTCAAATGCAAAAGTGGCATGTTTTAGGAAACTTAAGGTACTAACTTCTATTTTTTGGTGATGAAAAATGTACCTTGTATAAAATGTTTCTCAGTATTTATGATCCTCTGAAGGGGTGTACTGATAACATGACCATAAAAAACCAGAAGACACAAATCTGCTCATAAACATCAGCATCTACTTGATTTACAGTTATTTAAGAAAACTTATGCCCAAAGGCTGTAATTTACACATGTAAAAGTAGAAGCACAGGAGAAAAATGATTGAAATATTTTAGAACAGTCATGTACTCTAAGTGAAAAGCCACCACTTCAGGAGTGATGTGTAGTATCCTTGTTATTTAGAGTACTGACTGTTCCTCTAATATAGTTTTCAATCATTTTTTTTAAACCTGACCCAGGATTTTTTTTTTTCCCATTGCTTTTAGAGAGAGATGAAGGAAGAGAGAGAAACACCAATGTGAGAGAGAAGCATCAATCGATCCTCTCCTGTACACACCTCGATTGGGGGATCATATGTACCTGGACCAAGGGACTGAACCCACAACCCAGGTATGTGTCTTGACTGGAAATTGAACATGCAGCCCTTTGGTTACAGAATGATGCTCCAGCCAACTGAGTCACACCCAGCCGGGGCTATTTTCAATCACTTTCAATTCCAGGTTTTCTTGTATATAAAGTGGTAGCTGATAATGTGTGTTTTTTGTATTAGCAGAACTAAAACCAACAGTTTTAATCAGTGTCATCAGATGTTTCAATAGAAAATAATTTAACTTAATTCCAATGCAATTCAATTACTTTCACCCAATTCATGGACTCATAGTTGAACTTTTATAAATTCATTCTTTTGAAGGTAAAATACTCCCTTAGTGGTAATAATGCTGATAATTCAGTTTTTAAAAAGTTTCAATATTAACATTAAAATTATTTATTTTTATTATTATAATATAAATACAAATTTTGGTAAAAGCAACATACTTGTTAAATCAGCAATCCTATGGAGTAGAAATTTATTTTAAATTGGTTGGGGGTGTCCATGTCAAATGTATAACTGCATTCAAAGAAACTTTATTTTCTACCTTCACAACAGGAGTCATAGTTCTCAAAATTTACACAAAGTAAGAGAACTATACAATTTTTATGAAGTTAATGCTAAACCACATGCAAAAAAATTGTTTTATGTTTCAGGAAGGCAGACCAAGTATATTTCCTTTATGATCTGTCATCAATGGGATTTTAGAGATTTTGAGCCTTTAATAAGCTGCTTTGTTAATCAATGTTGATTTTGCTTTTGTTGTTGGTGTTTTGTTGCTGTTAATGAGACCCCTAAATTTTGTTAATGAGACATCTAAAAAATAAAATTTGGTTGTATTTTTCTTAAAAATCAATGGGAAATCTTTAATGAAATATTCAACAAGTGAAGCGCCAAAGTATTTCAGCTTTTAAAGCTTATATCAAATTGCAATTATTGAAAGCAAAGCTTACAATCAAGAAGACATGGCATTTATCTCTACAAAAGCAAGGGAGGAACTGCACAAATTAAATGATGAAAGCACAACTGGATACAAGATTTAACTTTGAAATTCAATGACTATACCTTGGGATATTTTCTTTTCGTTCACTGATGAATAGCCCAGCATCTGACACAGTACCTGACACATGGTAGACCTCGCAGTGGATGTTTGTGACATGAACAGAGTGATATATACAGATGAGGAGATAATGATAGAAAGGTACAAAGGCTGATTGTCAGTGGTCTGCATGGGACTAGAAGTTCTAAAGCTACAGATGGCTAGAATGTTCCCAGCAGAGCTGGAGCAGGAGAGGGTACTGTGATAGGGGAGTTTCTAAGCTGTCTGTCCTATGGGAACTTTGCAGGAGCTTCACACAGCACTTCTTTTCAGTGAAAAGAAAAAAAGACGTTTAATTGTCCAGACAAAGCCTCTGCCTTCTCTCTTCTCCCATATAAATTAGTACCCTGGTTTGTTTCTGGAGCCAATGATGCTCAGCCCCACCATGTGAGGTGCCATGGTGAGGTCTTCCAGACTAAATGTAGAGCTTGGACTGCTTCACTAAGCAGTAGAGCTCTCATCATAATGGCATCCCACTACAGAGCAGTTACAGCCTCTGCACTCACTGAGTAGAGTACTACAAGCTAGGCATGACCAAGGTTGAGATGGAGCACTTAGCTGTAGGTAAAACATATAGGGAAACAGGACCATCTGGAGCATTGTCTGGTTTGTCATCACCTCCCCACCCTCAACATCGCCACCAAATCCTAGCACAGGGAGTACCTGTTTATTCAGTGAAATAAACTGAGGCCCCAGTGGGAAAGACCGAGGAACAGATCATAAGAGGAGATTTAAGTGACCAAGAGTCCAAGAAAACCGGGAACTGGCCTAAATTCCAGGTTACCAGATATAGGGAGCTTAGCTAAAAAAACAAAGTGAGAAAAGATCTGGTCCAAACACTAGGTTTCCATGTTCAAAACAATAGGGGCTGAAAGACAATCATGTTGTAGCCAAGACAGCATCAGCAGCTAAGGAAGTAGACTGCCAAGGAGAAAAATAAGGAGGGTCTGAGGGGATGGGTAGCAAATAACTTTCAGCTCTCCAGGGCAGAAAGTTTCAAGTGGACAAAGATGTGATCAGAATCAGTGAAAAGGAGGAGAGTACGATTCCTTAGTAGAGATGAAGTACGTACCAGGTTCCAAGCCAGCTGTCATGGAAACGATTCTTTCCTACTAGTTAGTATTACAAAGGGACTCAGAAGTAAGATCTACCTTGCCAGGAATGAAAGACTGGCATGAATACATTGGGAGTAGAATGGGAATCTTGAGGGACATTCCCTTGGATATCAGTCTCCAGACAGTGGATGAGGAAGCCAGGCCAGGCTATTGCCCCACATGAAAAGTGATAATGATTTGATGACCTGTGGATGCTTGAGGAATGGCAACCTGTGAGGTGTGGGATTTGAGCTGGAAAGGCAAAGCACGGACTGAGATATGGCACAATCCTGGGAAGGCCAGCTACAGAGAAGGGCAGGCACCCCTCATGGAACCAGAAGAATTTCTGCAGTAGTGTGGCAGCTGTAAAACCCCAACAGGATGAATTTAGCAATCAGCATTAGGTTATCAGGGTCAGAACAGGTTGGGGGTGGGCACTGACACAGGAGCCAGAGGAAAAGGTAAAGCAAAAGTCCATCATCCTGGATAGAAGGCCAGTCAGGTCAGGACTTAGATGTGATTCTGGGAACAAATGCTGAGATTGGGAGGAAATTTTATCTTTTTGCTAGCACCTCTTACCCACTATCTGCAGGATAGGACTGAGCTCACTCCATAGCTAGGACTAAGTCTATAGGTGAGCTGAGTTGTCGAATCATAGGAGCCCCTAGCAAGTGCCTATTATGTCTAGAGTTACTTACCTTTAGTCTCATTTCCTATGGCAAATCCTCTCTCCACCTCCCCTCTTTAGGTCACCTCCCTCCCCGCTGTGATCCTCGTACTACCCTATGTTAACGTGCATCATACTTTATTATAGGTTAATATCACTCTTCCTCTTTCCATTAGAGTGCAGCATGTCTCTATTTGTACATCATAAAACCCTAGTGGTTAACCCACATCTGGTACACAGTAATAACTAAATAAATAATTTTTATTGAATAAATGGGTGAGTAAAGGAGAGAGTGAATGTCAGGGAATAGCAAAAGATGAGGTCAAAAAGAGAAAATGGGGCCAGATCATATAGTACCTACAAGCCATGCTGTGGAGTAAAGACTGACCCTAAAAGAAGTGAAGAACCATTAATGGATTTTAAGTATTTTCTCAAGTGACTCCCTATACTCAAAGGCCATTGGCTTCTAAGGGGGCACTGGCTATGTTTATTAGGTTATCCCCTCACAATGTAACCAGTTAAAATGCAGATTCACAGGAGTGGGCTCGACATTTTGGTCTTCATCGCATGAAAGACGGTGTCTAAGTCAATTTCCCAGTGCTGACCATCTGCCTGAGAATATAGCACCATTGCCTTTCTACACCACTGATTGTCACAGTTAAAAAGTAATGTGAAAGAGTTTTCATCCTTCAGTGGGCTTCTTAATCTTAGAAACTCTGAATTCATGTATTTTACAACCTCCCAGTTTTCAGGGTTATTATGCTAATTAAAATAATAAAATGGACTCAATAAAGAGCTTTTGGTCATTGAAAAGAGTAAGTGAACTTTGCAAGTCATCCACCAGCTTTCTGAAATTTGGGAACCAGAAGTATAGGACTGAAAACTGTTTATTTCTTTCCAATAAGAAAATCTTTGAGAGATTTTCTTTGTGGTCTACCTGGGAGGTCTATACACCCTTTACACTGACACAGCTATACACTTTTATAGAGAGATGGGGCTCCAGCGATCATCTAGTTCAGTGTCTTCATTTTTTAGTTTTTTCAAAAGTGCTTTTTTCAGGAGAAAGCAAGCAGAGAAACACAATATATACAAATGAAACAGTTAAACAGAACTCAGATGGTAAGAAACAGGGTAAAGAAGGGTTGGGCGTAATCCGATTCAACCTTTTCATTTTATAAATGAAGCATAGAAAAGGAAATGATTGGTCTGAACACCACACTGGTAGTAAGGTTGGGGGGAAGCTGGGAACTGCTCTTCTAATTATTTGTTTTTTCATTCATCAAACAATTATTTATCAAGCATGGTTCTTGATGCTGGGGAAAAATTAGTATAAACAGCAAAGTTTCTGTTTTTATGGGAGAGAACAAATAGATAAATACATATAATATGTCAGGCAGTGATAAATGCTATGAAGAAAAAAAGCCTAAGGGAATAGTAAGTAAAGGAGAGGTTGATAAGTTTGTCATACAAGGTTGTCAAGGAAGACCTTTCTGATGAGCTAATATCTAAATAAAGTGAAGGGGTGGAGAGAGAGTGTTACAGGCAAAGGGACTAGCAGTGCTAGTAATGTCCCCCTGCATCTTCTGCCCCTCCAGGATAGACCTACTAGGTGCCATGAATTGCATTAGTCCCTTTACATGCATGAAGGCTTGGAGTGTTAACGAGAATGCAGATTTTAGAGGCAAATAGACCTGGCTTGGGATTCTGGTTTTGCCAGGCAATTGCCTTATCTTCTTTTACCTTCAATCTTCTGATCTTTTAAAAATGGGAATGATATTATTTTCCTTGCAGATTTTTTTCAAAAAATCTAATAAGAAAATAAATGTAAAGTTCCTGACCTATACCGGTCCCCTATAATGTATTATCTGCTTCACTTTATTTGGATAAAGGATTCTTGTTATAGTGGGCATTATTTCATTTTGACTGCTCAGCATCTATTTCTTCTTCCCAAGTGCAAACTATTTTCTATGCTTAAATGAGTCCTTACTCATTGAGTATAGTTTAGTGGAGTTACAAGGAAAGGCCTTGCTGTCTCATGCCAAAGCCAAAGGCTGATCGGATATGACTTCTATGGAATCTGTACCTTGAAGAGAGAGGAAATAATGAAAGTCTTTGTGTTGCTACATGTCCTGACCAGACTGTTCTACTCAAAGGTCACTTTTGTGGCTTCCTCTCCCTGGTGCCAAAGCTCTTCGCTTCTTGCACACCCTCAAGTCCAGGTCTCTCTCCACCTCCCATTAATTCTGACTCCCCAATACCCTTCAAATGCATTTCCTTTTGCCCAAGTTAAACAAAATAGATTTTTATTTTTAGTAACTGAAGAAACTGTATCTCATACACTTATACAGAATCAATTTACCTGGAGACAGTGAAAACACCACTAAACTAGGCTATATTTGCCTTCTACAAGGGGACTAAATGGTAATGGAAAAAATACAATAAAATTTAAAATAATACAAAAAAGAAGAAAAAAAACTTTTGAAATACATATATGGTCTTTGCCAACTCATTCACCTCTCTGAGAAGCAATTTCTCCAACTAAAAAATAAGAAGATTAAATTAAAAACAAAACAATATTAAACTAGCTTATCCTCAAAGGATATTTATGAAATGACATTCTAGGATTCCAAAGTCTATGAGGTTATGACTCCAAGAATTTCATTATAATGTTATCAGTTTTTTTTAAAGATTTTATTTATTTTTAGAGAGGGAAGGAAGGGAGAAGAGAGAGAGAGAAACATCAATGTGCGGTTGCTGGGAGTCATGGCCTTCAACCCAGACATCTACCCTGACTGGGAATGAACCTGCAACACTTTGATTCACAGCCCACGCTCAATCCACTGAGCTACGCCAACCAGGGATGTTATCAGTTTTATAAGGTACCTTTAAAGCTTTAACCAAAGGCCAAATAAGAAAACTTTTTCAGATTATTTGATAGCCTCAAATCATACTAAGTAAGCACCTGCCTATTTCACTTCTTCATAGGGGTAGCTCAGACATTCAACTGCTTCTAGGGTTGAATAAGAAATAAAAGTGTGGTAGGAGTGTTGTAGTGGCTTCATCGAAAGATATCACTTAAGATCACACAGCTAGTCAGGGCTTGAACTCCAGAGGCTAACACAGAACACTGCTCTACCAAGTAATGTGGACAATCACAGGAGACATAGGTGGGGTAATCAGGGGGGATTCCTGAAGAGGCCGGCTTCAATCTGAATCTTGACAGTGGGTTAAAATGCAGTTTCTTGGAGGAAAGATTTCTCAGACAGATGGAGTATATTTGACAAAGACTAGAGATGAGAGTACACAAGATGTATTCAAGGTAACTGGACCATGCAGCTGAAGCACCGGTTTTCTGTGGGAATCATCAGTGAGGAGTCTGAAGAAGAGATGGTACTTAGTTATAGGGAACAAGGTGACCTACTAGGAAACATTATCAATCAAATACATTTGTTCTACTTTTCTCTAAGTAACTTTTCCTGCATTGCATCTGCACCCTCTGCCTTGACTACCATGGTGCCGAGAGAGGGAGAAGACTCAGGTAGTGCTATCAGAAGCCACGTGGTGGACTTCAGAGCAGTGTCAGCTAAAATGGGAGAAATGGGTAGATTTCTTTTCCAGGCAGGGCTATGGACCAGCAGCCAGCTTCATATCCTAACCTCTCACAACCCAATCCTTTCTGGGAGAGTTCTAGTGGGAATCTTGAGCTAGGTCTGATTTGGGGGAGGATGTGGGACAGTGGTAGTTGAAAAGAGAGGGCTGGGACAGTAGAGTGGATAGGGAGGCCAGGCATTTCTTCCTAAGCTGGTTTTCTGTCTTGAAGCTGAAGACTGAGAAAGTGTTCTGCAAGCTGACAAGTTATTGCAATAAGGTAAAAAAGACGTGGAAAAAAATCCCTTGAGGTGAAAACAGAGGTGATGGCATCAAGAGGCAAAAAGAAAGAGAGAGGCCTTGATGGAAGATTTATTAGAGAGCATGGCTTGCACTATTCCCAGAGGCAGGAATGACTTGGAGAATAAATTCAGCAATGGTTCCTGTCCTTTTGGGCTGAGACCTTATAAAATGTGTTATTTCTCAAAAATGAGTCCCAGTCCACCCCCAGGCTTCTCACTTGCCAAAGACAGATTCCCAGCATTGTGAATGGGTATTTGGGGGAGTAAGAATGGGAGTGGCAACTTTGCTTTTCCTGGCTTAGTTGTTTTGTTTTTGTTTTTGTTTTATTTTTCTTTCAGAAATTGCATCTCTAGTTACTTGAAAATCAGTCAGAATGTAGCTGTACCAGTGTCCATTTCAGTGGGAGCAGTAAAAATCTCAGCTGATCAAAAGTGCTTTTGTATGCCCAACTGCAGGCCGCTGCAGGCTCACGTGTGTGCCCAAAAGCCCACACAGGCAGCCTGCAGAAAAGAGAACCGCTTCCCTGTCTATGAGGTTCATATGCCCCACCTTGCTACTTCCAATTTCAAAATTTGGTTAATTCTCAATTTTCTTAGAAAAAGACTTAGTAAAAGCAAACCTCAAGCACACATTCAGCACCTTCTCTGTGTGAGCATTTTTCTAAGTATAAGAAAGGTACAGATAACTAAGATATAACTCTCTCTACACCAAGATATTCAGTCTTGCAAGAAATACATACATCTTGTCCATAATAAAAAGTGTTCTGAGTGCTGTGTTTAGAGGTGTGTGTACATGTAATGGGACCACAGAGAAATCATGCATGATGTGACATGGCAGGTCATCCAGACACATTTGAGCTGGGTCTGGATAGATGGATGGTTAAGAGCTCAACAAGGGATGAAGGGATGATGAAAAACTTTCTCAGTACAGAAAAGCATAGGAAGACAGAGCTGGATTTTTTATAATGTTTAAGGGAACAGGTTTTTGTTGTTTCTTTTTTGTTTTCTTTTCCATTTGATAAATGTTTAAGCTTATTTTTCATTTACACTTGACATACACTATTATATTAGTTTCAGCTGTACAACATAGTGAATAGACATTTATATACCTTATGAAGTGATCACCCCAATAAGCTTGGCATACATCTGACACCATAGTTATTACAATGTTATTGATTATATTTCCTATGCTATACTTTACATCACTGTGACTGTTTCTATAACTGTCAATTTCTACTTCTGAATCCCTTTCTCCCCCAACCCCTCTCCCATCGGGCTATCATCAATTTTTTTCTCTGTATCTATGAGTTTGTTTCTGTTTTGCTTGTTCATTTATAAGTGGAATCATATGATATTTGTCTTTGTCTGTCCTTCACTGACCATAATACCCTCTAGGTCCATCCATGTTGTTGCAAATGGAGAGATTTTACTCCTTTTTTGTGGCTGAGTAATATTCCATTGTATATATGTACCACTTTTTCTGCAATCCTCTATCAAGGTTGCTTTTGCATCTTATATACTGTAAATAATGTTGAAATAAACATAGGAGTCCAAATGTCTTTTCAAATTAGTATTTTGGATTTCTTCAGAGAATGCCCAGAAGCAGAACTGCTGGATCATAGAATAGTTCCATTTTTAATTTTTTGAGGAACCTCCATACTTTTCTCCATAGTGGCTGCATCAGTTTACATTCCCATCAACAGTGCACTAAGATTTCCTTTTCTCCACATCCTCATGTTATTTATTGATTTATTGATAATAGCTATTCTGATAGGTGTGAGATGATATTGGTTTTGATTTGCATTTCACAGATGATTAGTAATGTTGAGGATTATTTTATATGTCTTCTGTTAGTCATCTGTATGTCCTCTTTGGAGAACTGTCTATTCATGTCCTCTGCCACTTTTTAATAAAAAAATTTTGATGTTGAACTGTATGAGTTCTTTATATGTTTTGGGTATTAATCCCTTACTAGATACATAATTTACAAATATCTTCTTCCATTCAGTAGGTTGCCTTTTTGTTTTGTTGATGGTATCCTCTATGATGTAAAAGATTTTTAGTTTGATGTATTTAACATTAGATCTTTACACACACATGCTTAAAAACTTCTACTGCACATAAAAAAAAAGGTTAAGCTCATCATCATGAGGCCACCTCCACCTGCTTTATTTGGCACTGCTTTCTTTCTCTCCTTCTCAGCTATAGCCCCATGAACCTTCTTTCTTTTCTTCAAATGCATCATGTTGATTCCTAACACATGTTCATTCACTGTTCCCTCTCTCTCGAATGCTCATCCTTCAACTCCTTATCTTTTGGATCGTATTCCAGATGGCACCCCTGCAAGAAGTGTTTCTGGACCACTTAATTTAGATTTGACCCTTGACTGCAATCACTCTTTCATTCCCCTATTTTATTTTCTTCATAGCACATTCCACAATCTGAAATTTTGTTTCCTTCCTCTAGACTGTAAGCTCCTTGATGGTAAACACTGCGTCTATATCTACTTCTTCATTGGCTATACATTCCTCACACAATAATTGAATTGAACAGAGGATTCAATGGTGATAAGAACCTTGCACTGGGTATGCAGTCACCCAATAAAGGCAGCTATTAGATATAAGGGTAGATAAGACTAAAAACAGTGGTTATTATAATAGTAATATCAACCAATTAGTAAGCATTTTCTGTGTGCTGGGCCCATGTTAAGCCCACTACCTTGTTTGATCTTACGTAGTCTTGGGATATAAAAACTATTAGCCAACTTTTAAATACAAAGTATTTGAGGTAATAGAGAGTTCAGTAATATGCCAATGTTATATTGCTCTTGAATACAAGAATTAGAACTGAAACCCATTCTGTCTGACTACAAAAATCAACATCTATCAATTAAATAAAAATGGGTGATTGAACTACAATTTCCCTCCAGACTCCTCAGAATCTTGCCATTTCAGACATCTGCTGCAAATGTATGATTATATGAGTATATTATTACAGGAGAAGGAGTGTCTTTCAGGGAAAATTGAGGGGACAAGACAAACCTGGTAGTAAATCACAAATCTTACCCTCTATAACCACAGATGTATTTACTTAAACTTTATGTCCACTCACCCTAGATAAAACACTGTGTCAATAATATCCACCTTTACATTAAAAATCTAGAGATAGACTTCTGGCAAGATGGAGGCATAGGTGGACACACCGTACCTCCACGCACAACCAAGATTGGAACAACAACAATTTAGAGGCAGAATAACACCCAGAACTGACAGAAAATTTATCTGAATGGAAGTTGGACAGCCAAGAAGTTGAAATAGACCCGTTAATCTAGGTAGGAGGGGCGGAGACAAGCAGATGGGTGCGGGGTCGTGGCACGGAGAACAGGGAGAATTGGGTGCATAAGGCAACTGGGAGCACGTAAGGCATCTGGGGTGTGCAAGATTGCAGCAGGTGGACGCTGAGTTCGCAAGCAGCAGCTGGCAGACCCAGTGAGGCTGCGATTGTGGAGCAGGGCAGAGCTCGCGCAGCCCAGGATCCCAGGGAGGGGACTGGGGTCCCACGGAGAACAGAGCTACTGCCATTGTTCCCTCCCAACCCCGCCCCATATACAACATCATAATCTAGTGACTGGGGCCCATCCCTGGTGAATACCT
Source organism: Phyllostomus discolor (assembly GCF_004126475.2). Lineage (NCBI taxonomy): Eukaryota > Metazoa > Chordata > Mammalia > Chiroptera > Phyllostomidae > Phyllostomus > Phyllostomus discolor. Next base: position 34,459,993 of record NC_040907.2, read on the forward strand.
AAGGCTCTGCCCCTCACCAAAACAGGAGTGACCAGACCAAAAAAAAAAAAAAAAAAAGAGAGAGAAGAGAGAGCGAGATGGGTCAAACAGAAGAACAGATCAATGCCCCAGAACTCATCCTTTTGAGTGACCAAGAGATGGCTAACCTATCAGATGCACAGTTCAAAACACTGGTGATCAGGAAGTTCACAGAATTGTTGATTTGGTCACAAATTAGATGAAAAAATGCAGGTTACCATAAAAAATGAAGGAAAATGCACAGGGAACCAACAGTGATGGGGAGGAAACTGGGATTCAAAATAATAGAGAGGACCAGAAGGAAGAAACAACCAAACAGGAAAGAATGGAGAAATAAGAATTCAAAAAAACAAAACAAAACAAAAACAAACAAACAAGGAGAAGCTTAGGAACCTCCAGGACACCTTTAAACGTTCCAACATCCGAATTATAAGAGTACCAGAAGAGGAAGAGATAGAACAACAGATTGAAAAAGTATCTGAACAAATAATAAAGGAGAACTTCCCCATTCTGGCAAACAAAATAGACTTCCAGGAAGTCCAGGAAGCTCAGAGAGTCCCAAAGAAGTTGGACCCAAGAAGAAACACACCAAGACACATCATAATTACATTAGCCAAGGTAAAAATGAAGGAGAATCCTAGAAGTAGCAAGAGATACGGGGATAGTCACCTACAAAGGAGTTCCCATCAGACCATCAACTGATTTCTCAAAAGACCTTACAGGCAAGAAGGGGCTGGAAAAAAGTATTCCAAGTCATGAAAGACAAGGACCTACATCCCAGATTGCTCTATCCAGCAAAGCTTTCATTTAGAATGGAAGGGCAGATCAAGTGCTTCTCAGATAAGGTCAAGTTCAAGGAGTTCATCATCACCAAGCCCTTATTTTATGAAATGTTAAAGGGACTTATCTAAGAAAAAGAAAATGAAAAACATGTGTGGTAAAATGACAGCAAACTCACAATTATTAACAACCACACCTAAAACAAAAACAAAAACAAACTAAGCAAACAACTAGAACAGGGATGGAACCACAGAAATGGAGATCACATGGAGGGTTAGCACCAGGGGAGTGGGAGCGGAGAGAGGGGGAAAAGGTACAGAGAATAAGTAGCATAGATTGTAGGTAGGAAATAGACAGGGGGAGGGTAAGAATAGTATGAGAAATGTAGAAGCTGAAGAACTTATAAGTATGACACATAGACATGAACTAAAGGGAGGGGAAGTGGGTGGGAGAGGGTGTACAGAGTGGAGGGGAGTGAAGGGGGAAAATGGGACAACTGTAATAGCATAATCAATAAAATATATTTTTTAAAAAAGAGGAAAAAATCTAGAAATAGCCCTCACTGGCATAGCTCAGTGGATTGAGCTCGGGCTGCAAACTAGGCATCACAGGTTCAATTTCCAGTCAGGGCACATGCCTGGGTTGCAGGCCATAGCCCCCAGCAACCACACATTGATGTTCTCTCTCTCTCTCTATCTCTCTTTCTTCTCTCTCTCTCTCTTTCTCCCTCCCTTCCCTCCCTAAAAATAAACAAATAAAATCTTTAAAAAATCTAGAAATACTAGAAAAAATCTATTTGCTTTAGATCAAATACTTGGATAGAAAAAGATTGATCTAGTAAATTTCTTGGACCTTTGATCTCATGATGGCCAAAAATGACAATTTGTGTGCATGTGTTTATAGTTTTAGGTCCAAAATAAATTTGAAGTGACTTATAGAAATATATGTAAATATAAATAATAAACAAGAGGAATTAAGACAAGAAATCATGAAAAATGAAATAAAGTTTGAAGTAAGATAGTATAAACAAATCCATACCATAAAGTCCTGTGAATTCATTAGCAATAGGCTTTAAATTTGAGCTTCCTAGTAGACATACCAAAAAAGGAACAAGTACAAATAGCGCATAAAATTAAAAAGTAATACTGTTGGATGGGGCAAAAATAAACCAGTTGCTCACAATTTTTCCTGATCATGAAACTTGACAAATATTTATCATGCTTTCATAAGTGTTTTCTAATTTCCTTTAGAATGAATTCATTATGCAAGTTCATAAGACTATGTTTATGGAGTCCCTCAAAGCAAACCAAGGGGCATTTCTACCAGAACACTTCTATGAAGCATGAAGATAACGGAGTCCAGTTATGCAGCTATCACATTACCTAGTATAATTCAAGGACAGGGAAACTAATGAACTGTGTATCACTGAGCAGGTTTCCATTAATGTTATTTCTTGCAACTAGACTTTTATTTAGAATAAGATAGCAAAAACTTTGAGGTTCCACTTTGTGTCAAATACTTGGAATACAGATATTCCACTCTGGTAATTAAATGTATAATCTTTTATTATTACAGTCAACTAAGCAGAGGATAATCTGATGTGCAATTTTGAAAATTAAAACAAAACTAGGTACCAGAGTAGATGGCCAAGGGAAAAAGATGTAAATAGGGCCAACATTAATCATGAAAAAATATACAAGATCTAACCTAATACACTGACAACTGACATAAAATTGTGGACTTTATAGCTTTCAGTTTTAAATAAGTCAATGTATTTATATGAATCAAGTTTAATAGAAATAGGAATCAAATTTTCATAGGAATCAAATTTTGTTGGCTATTGTGTTAAGCACCTCAAGAGCTTCCTTACACTTCAAAGAGACAAACTCTTGGGAACAACTGTACATTCACTAGGAAGTGCATTTGACCTGAGCTCTAAAATGCCTCTTTAAAAAAAGGGAGTCTGGAAAAGTTCTCTGTTCAGTGCTTGTGTTTTAATAAGTAAAAAGGTAGCTGCAATAAAGAGAAAGCAGCACATGGGATAAAAACCCTACAAGTAAATTGTCTGCAGAGTGTTAGGTAATCCCCTTGGCATGTGCTTCCTAGAGAATGATAGGACGTTTGTCAACACACGTAGAGCAAATGATAGGATAAAAATCCCATATATAATTTATCTCTCTATCAAGTTAAGTACACAAATACCTCAACTGTGGGTTGGCACAGACTAAATATTTAAAAGCTTCCCACAGTGCTCCAGGTTCCCGTCGTTGCCATTCCAGACAATGCCAGGAAACAAGTATTTCCCTCATTTTGAGTCACTGGCAAGCATTCCTCTTCCTTGGTCAACAGGCATCACTATTTTATCCTGGCTGCTAGTGCTCTCCTTGGCCAGAAGCAATTAGAGAAAGAGTCTAAGCTAGAGGGAATGTACCCAATTACACCATAGGTAAGACTTCTTTTTAAGTTAGTTATAGGATTCCACTGTCCCCATTCCCTGAAGAGAATTTTTTTTAACTTTTTTTATTGTTGTTCAAGTACAGCTTTCTGCCTTTTCCCCCCACCCCTCCACCCACCCTAGTCCTCCCCACCTACATCCCCTGTTTCCATCCGCCCCCTTGTTATTGTCCATGTGTCCTTTATAATTGTTCCTGTAAACCCTTCACACTTTCCCCCTATAATTCTCTCCCTTCTCCCCTCTGGTCACTGTCAGTCTGTTCTCAATTTCAGTGTCTTTGGTTGTATCTTGTTTGCTCGCTCGTTTTGTTGATTAGGTTCCTGTTAAAGGTGAGATCATATGGTATTTATCTTTCCCTACCTGGCTTATTTCACTTAGCATAATGCTCTCCAGTTCTATCCATGTAAGGGTCAGAGCTCTAAATAGATTTTTTTATCATAATGTCTATATCACTTCAATGAATTGTGTGTGTGGTTCCTCTCTGAGATATAAAATACTTGAGAACAGAGAGCTTTCCTTATTTGTCTTGGTATACCCAGACCTCTCACATATGGGACACCTGAAAATTGGCAATGAATGAATAAACACTGAAAGAATAAATACTAAAAATGAATTAATAAAAATATTTAGTATTTGAGTGCTTAACACCATCACCATCACCTCACTAATCACTGTGCTCTAGCTTACTGAACATTTAGGATTTAAATCATCAAAGGTACAATGAGAGTACACCCACACAATATATTCTGTGAGATTTTTACACATAATTTCACATTTGAAATCCATTTCTATTTATAAAACTGAATGTCATACAAATATTTTAAAATCATAGTTACTATGTAAGACCAGATGAAACTTCAGACAAAAACTGCGTTGAGTCTTCCACGTACATTTGCAAAACAATGGTGAAAATTAGTCAAGTACTTGAATGATGACTTATATTAACTCAATAATTTCCAAATCACTTCTTTGACCAAGCTGTTCTTTCAAAGTCAATTTCTTTCTTTTTAAGATTTTCTTTAAGAAGAACACATTAAATACAATGAAGGCATAATTTATGCAAATAAACAGTAATTAAGGATATATCAGTTATAAAAATAGAGTCACTCTCTGCATCAGATGAGATATTGTAAAGAGCTGAAGAAGCAATCATTTTGCTTCCAAATTTATTAATTCTCAAAGATGACCAAGAGGAGGACAATGGAGGAGAGGGGAAGGGGGAAAGTACTGAGTTTTAAATATTGATAAGTATGATAATTTTAACATTTATTAAGGGCTCACTATGTAATAGGCACTGTTATATTTCATTCATTATTATTATGTCCTTTTTTAAAGTTAAATTTTATTTTTTACACTGTCAAATCAGTTGCTTTAATCTACTCTTTTCCCAACAAACCATTATTATTTTTTATTGTTATTCTATTAGACTTGTCCCAATGTTTCCCCCTTTGCCCTCCTCCACCCATCCAACCCCACTCCTACCGTCAATTTCCACATTCTTGTCCATGTCCATGGGTCATTCACACATGTTTTTACACTAGTCCCTTCACCTTTTTGCACCATTATCCCCCATCCTCTTCTGGTCACTGTCAGTCTGTTCCATGTTTCCATGCTTGTGGTTCTATTTTGTTCATTAGTTTATTTTGTTCATTAGAATCCTCCCTATAGGTGAGATCATATAGCATTTGTCTTTCACTGGCTGGCTTATTTCACTTAGCATAGTATTCTCCAGTTGCATCCATGCTGTTGCAAAAGGTAGGAGTTCTTTCTTTCTGTTGTGTAGTATTCATTGTGTAAATGTAGCAGTTTTTTGATCCACTCACTTATTGATGGGCACTTAGGCTGTTTCCAGCATTTGGCTATTGTAAATAGCACTGCTATGAACATAGGGGTGCATAAGTTCCTTTGAATTGGTGATTTGGGATTGTTAGGCTATATTCCCAGCAGCAGAATCACTGGGTCAAAACGCAATTTCATTTTTAGTTTTCTGAGGAAATTCCACAGTGTTTTCCACAGTGGCTGCATTAGTCTGCATTCCCACTGACAATGCACTAGGGTTTCCTTTTCTCCAGATCCTCACCAGCACTTTTTGTTTGTTGATTTGCTAATGATGGTCATTCTGACCGGTGTGAGGTGGTATCTCATTGTGGTTTTAATTTGTATCTCTCTGATGGCTAGTGATATTGAGCATCTTTTCATATGTCTATGGGTCATCTGTATGTCTTCTTTGGTGAAATGTATATTCAGGTCCTTCGTCCATTTTTTAATTGGATTGTCTGAGTTCTTAGTGTTGAATCATATGAGTTCTTTACATATTTTGGAGATCAAACCTTTATTTGATGTATCATTGAAAAATATGTTCTCCTATATGGTAGTTCCCTTTTCATTTTGAAAATGGTTTCTTTAGCCATGCAGAAGCTTTTTAATTTGATGTAGTCCCATTCACCTATTTTTTCCTCTATTTCCCTTGCCCTAGAAGATATATTGGCAAAAATATTCCTATGTGGGATATCTGAGATTTTCCTGCCTATGTTTTCCTCTAGGACTTCTACAGTGTCACAGCTTATATTTATATAAGTCTTTTATCCATTTTGAGTTTATTCTGGTGTATGGTGTAAATTGGTGGTCTAATTTTTGTTTTGTTTATGCACCCAGTCCAGTTCTCCCAACACTATTTATTGAAGGGACAATTTCTACTCCACTGTATGCTCATATCCCCTTTGTCAAATATTAATTGACCATTGAGACATGGCTTTATTTCTGAGCTCTCTATTCTGTTCAATTGATCTATATATGTCTGTTCTTATGACAGTGCCAGACTATTTTGATTACAGTGACCTTGTAGTATAGTCTGACATCAGGTATTGTGATCCCTCCTACTTTGTTCTTTTTTCTCAAGATTGCTGATATTGTTTGAGGTTTTTTTGACTCCATATACATTTTTGAAATACTTGTTCTAGATTTGTGCAATACGCCATTGGCATTTTAATAGGAATTGCATTGAACCTATAGATTGCTTTGGGTAGTATGGACATTTTAATGATGTTAAGTCTTCCAATCCATGAATGATATACGTTTCATTTATTTGTATCTTTCTAAATTTCTTTCTTCAGTGTCCTATAGTTTTCCAAGTACAGGTTTTTTACCTCCTTGGTTAAATTTATTCCTAGATATTTTATTTTTCTTTTTGCAATAGTAAATGGGGTTTTACCCTAGTTTCTGTTTCTGATATTTCATTGTTGGTATACAAAAATGCCAATGGTTTCTGATTATTGACTTATTTTCCTGCTATGCTGCCAAATTCACTTAATAGGTTGAGTAGTTTTCAGTGGAGTCTGTAGAATTTTCTATGTACGTTAGTACATTATCATGTTGTCTGAAATAATACAGCGTTATTTCTTCCTTTCCAGTTTAGATGCCTTTTATTTATTTTTTCTTATCTGATTGCTGTGGCTAGAATTTCCAATACTATTTTGAATAAAGTGGTGAAAGTGGACATCCCTATGTTGTTCCTGATCTTAGTGGGGAAGCTTTGAGATTTTTCCCATTGAGTATGATGTTGGCTGTAGGTTTCTTGTAGATGGCCTTTATTATGTTGTGATGTGCTCCCTCTACTCCCACTTTGCTGAGTGTTTTTATCATAAATGAGTACTGGATATTATCAAATGCTTTTTCATCATCTAATGGTATCATCATGTGATTTTTGTCTTTCTTTTTATTTATGTGGTATATTACATTTGTTGATTTGTGAATATTGTACCATGCTTGCATCCCTGTAATGTATCCCCCTTGATCATGGTGTATAATTTTTTAAATATATTGCAGAATCCAGATTACCAATATTTTGTTGAAGCTTTTAGCATCTTTGTTCATCAGAGATATTGGCCTGTAGTTTTCTTTCTTTGTTGAATCTCTACCTGGTTTTGGAATTAGGATAATACTGGCCTACTTAAAAGAGTTCAGGAGTCTTCCCTTTTCTTGAATTTTTTTTGGAATAGTTTGAGAAGGATAGGAGTTAGTTCTTTAAATGTTTGGTAAAATTCATCTGTGAAGCCATCTGGTCCAGGGTTTTTAGTGCGGGAATTTTTTTTTTTATTTCTGCTTCAATTTCACTAGTTGTTATCAGTTTATTCAGGTTTTCTGCTTCTTCTTGATTCAGTTTTGGAAGACTGTATGTTTCTAGAAACGTTGTCCATTTAACCCAGGGTGTCCAATTCCTGGCATATAGTTGTTCAAGGAATTTCCTACAACACTTTGTATTTCTGGTCAGTTAAATTCTCCTTTTCATTTCTGATTTTATTTAATTGGGTCCTCTCTCTTTTTTTCTTGATGAGTCTGGTTAAAGGTTTGTCAATTTTGTTTACCTTTTCAAATAACCAACTCATGGATTTACTGATCCTTTGAATTGTGTTTTTAGTCCCTATGTCTTTTGATTCTTCTCTAATCATGATGCCCTTCCTTCTACTCACTCTGGGATTTGTTTGTTATTGTTCCTCTAGATCTTGTAGATGTAGGGTTAGGTTATTTATCTGAGATTTTTCTATCTTCTTGAGGTAGGCCTGTAATGCTATAAACTTCCCTTTCAGGATGGCTTTTGTTGTGTCCCATAGGTTTTGGGTTGTTGTTTATTCATTTTATTTGTTTCCTGATACTTTTTTATTTTTCCTTGATCTAATTTTTAATCCATTCATTATTTAATAACATGTTATTCAGTCTCCATGTATTTGAATGTTTTTGAGTTTTTTCCTTGAGGTTGGTTTCTATTTCAATCTATAGTGATCTGAGCACATGTTTGCTATGATTTCAATTTTCTTGAACTTGCTGAGGCTTGTTTTGTGTCCCACTATGTGGTCTATCTTTGAAAATGTTTCATGTGCATTTGAAAAGAATGTATATTTTGCTTCTTTGGGGTGAAAGATTCTGTATATATCAATTAATTCCATTTAATCTAGCATGTTGTTCAGTGCCACAATATTCTTGATTCTTTGTTTGAAAGGCCTATCCATTGACAGTGGAGTGTTCAAATTCCCTATGATGACTGCGTTGCTGTCAATATCTTCCTTGATATTCTCGAAGACTTTCCTTATAGATTTAGGTCCTCCTATGTTGGTTGCATGTATGTTTACAAGGGTTATATCCTCTTGTTGGACTACTTGCTTAGGTATTATGTAGTGACCTTCTTTGTCTCTTTTTATGACCTTTGTTTTGAAGTCTATTGTATCTGACATAAGTATTGCTACCTCAGCTTTCCTTTACTGTCTGTTTGCTTGGAATATTTTTTTCCATCCCTTCATTTTCAGTCTGTGTAGATCTTTTGTTATGAGGTGGGTCTCTTGTAGATAGCATATATGCAGGTTGTGTTTTCTTATCCATTCAGCTACCATATCTCTTTTGAATGGAACATTTAACCCATTTACATTTAAGGTTATCATTGATAGATACTTATTCATTACCATTTTTTCTATACCTCTCTCTCTGTCTCAACCCTTCTCTCTCCCATCCCTCCCCCCTTTCCCTTCCTCTCCCTCTCTATTTCTTCTCCTTATAGAAATCCCTTTAGCATCTGTTGCAGTGCTGGCTTCAGGGATATGTACCCATTTAGTCTTCTTGTGTCTGGGAAACTCTTTATTTTGTCTTTCATTTTAAATGAGAGCCTTGCTGAATAACATAGTTGTGGTGACAGGTCTTTGCTTTTCATTCCTTGAAATATTTTGTGCAAATCCCTTCTGCTTTGTAGTGTTTCTGTTGAGAAATCAGCTTATAGACTTACCAGTGCTCCCTTGTATGTTACCTGCTGTTTCTCCCTTGTTACCTTTAAGATTCTCTTTTTCTCTTTAAATTTTGCCATTTTAATTATGATGTGTCTTGGAGTAGGCCTCTTTGGGTTCACCTTGATTGGGACCCTCTGTGTTTCCTGAACATGCATGACTTTTTCCCTCACCAAGTTAGGGAAGTTTTCTGTCATTATTTTTTTTCAAACAGGTTTTCTATCCCTTGATTCTTTCTTTCTTCTGATACTCCTATGATACAAATATTGTTACATTTCACATTGTCCTGAAGCTTCCTTAAACTATCCTTATTCTTTTTTAATTTATTTTTGTTTTGTTGCTCTGACTGGGTATTTTTTTCTACCTTGTCTTCCAACTTGATGATTTGGTTCTCTGCTTCATCTAGCCTGCTTTTAATTCCTTCTAGTGCATTCCTCATTTCAGATGTTGCATTCTTCATTTCTTCCTGGTTCTTATTCATAGTTTCTATGTCCTTTTTCATGCTGCTGTAGTTCCCACTAAGTTCCTTATAGCTTCCATAAAGTTCCTTGTAGTTCTCACTGAGTTCCTTGAACATTCTTATAACCATTATTTTGAATTCTATGTTTGATAGAATGCTTGCCTCAATTTCACTTAGCTCTTTTTACAGGTATTCCTCCTTTCCTTTCTATTGGGGTTATTTCTTTGTCTCCACATTTTAGGTGACTCTTTTTGTTTGTTTCTGTATCTCAGATTGCTCTGCTTTGACTGCCTGTCTTCATGGTCTGGCCTTCTGTGATAGGATTTCTGTGGGACTCAGTGGTGCAGTCTCTTTGATCTGTTAATCTATATGTGCTAGGGATGACCTTTATTCAATTTATGTAGGCTCTGTTGTGGTACTTGGGCTTTCACTATTGGTTGTTCATTCACTGGCAGTTTCTCCCCTCCAGCTGGTTGACTGGGGGTCACAACTCCCACCATGTCTTTTATGTGCCTGTTGTGAAGCATCTTCTGTATTCCTTGGCTCAAAATGTTATATCAGCTAAGATTCCATGGATTGTTCAGGGGTTTTTGTTTTGTTTTGTTTTTCCAGAAATTAGCTAACAATCTGAGTTGGGGGTAAGAGTAAGTGGACTCAGCTTCCACTTTCTTGGCCACCATCTCTACTCAGCAAGTCCTTTTTAAGAATAAGGAACAGGTTTGAAGAGTTCTCAAGACCTTCAGAATCAGAGTCCTGAAGTGTATAACTCCAAGCCTGGGCTGGTAACCTATGCTTTACTACCTCCTGACCAGTACTCTGCATCATGTGCTAAGGAAGTAGCTAAATACAAATGGTAATGGTCCTGTCTCACCAGGTCCCCATACAATAATATCATGAGAGAGAAACAACAGAGCCTGTGAGCTCTCTAAAGACCAGAATGCATTCTGTTCCTGTTCTATACACTCTGATCCATTTATGGAGCTTTAAAATCTGGTTAGAAACTGCTAACTCTCAAATTTGTATCTCATGTCCTACCTTTCCCCTGAACTTCAGCATATATTTAATTGCCTACAAGACATCTTTACTTGGATATTTAATGGCATATCAAATCTAGCATGTCTGGGAGAGAATTTTTTATTTTTTTTTTCCTTTAAATGCACTAACCATTCTTTAAGGCTAAAAACCTAGCAGTCGGCTCCCCTCTTTCTATAATACCTCACATTAAATCCACAGGCACATTCTATGGATGTTATCTGAGAAATATATTCAGTAACCCATCTCTACTACCTAAGCCCTGCCACCTCCTTCCTAGACCACTGCAGTTGCCTCCTTACTCCTCTCCCTTTCACCACTTTTTGCCTTCTCATGGGCCATTGCAGCCTTCTTGCTGCCTGAGGACCTCCTCCTCTTCCTCCTGGGTTACTGCAGCAACCTCTTCATTGATATCCCTGCCTTCACTCTTGCTCTTTCCCCTTCACTGGCCCCTTTAGTTTGTCTTCTAGCCAGCAGCCAAGTGATGTTTCACACATATAAATTAGATTCACATCACTTCCCTTGTTAAAAGCCTTCAAGTGGCTTCCCATTAAAAATTTAGGGCAAGATTATTCCAAAATCCTTACCATAGCCCACAAAGTTCTACATCTGATTCAACTCCCGGCTATTTCTCAGGTCTTATTCTCATTACATGCTCGTTCTGCTCAGTGACACAGGTCTCCTTGCTTGTTCTCATCTTGGGGCCTTAGTCCATGCAATTCCCTGTGTCCAGAGTGATCTCCTCTAGATCTTTAGATGGCTTGCTCCCTTATTTCATTCAGACACTTGCTCAAAGGTCTCACACTATCAAAAATAATCCTCCTTCTATGAATCCCTACTTCTCCTTGCTTTACTTTTCTTCATTTCACTTATCAGTGGCTGATATTATTGTATATATTTGTTTTATTATATGCCTCACCCATGAGAATAAAAGTTCTATGAGGAAAAAGACTGTTTTATTCAGGTGGTATTCCCTCCATATAGGACAGAGCTGAACACACAGTAAATGATCAATAAAAATCTACTGACTGAATGCTGTTTCTCCTGGGTCCAGCAAAAGGCATGGAAATATTTATTAAATGAAAATGGACATAGATACCAAAGGGAGTGTAGTAGGCGAGTGAGGTCTGTTTGGAGGCAGCCAGAGTCAAGTTTGCATGGCCACTTTTTCCCCCAGCTTTACTGACAAAATTTCAATATGGTTAAAGTGCACAACATGATGATTTGATATATGTATATATTGTGGAAGAATTCCCACCATTGAGTTAATTAAAACATCTAGCACCTCACATATTTACTTTTTTTTTTTGAGAATACTTAAGTTCTACTCTCTTAGCAACTTGCAATTATGTAATACAGTATTATCAACTATAGTCAACAGGTAATACATGAGATCCTCAGACCATATTCATCTTATAACTGAATGTTTATACCCATATACCAACCTCTCCTTATTTCCCCTACCCCCAGGCAACCACTTTTTGACCCTCTTTTATGAATTCAACATTTCTTTTTTTAGATTTCATAGTATAAGTGATATCATGATGCAGCATTTGCCTTTCTCTCTCTCTGCCATACTTTATTTAGCAAGGCCACTTTTAAAGTCTAATGAAGGGATAGCAGAGAGTCCAGGTGGGGATGGGTAAGTAGACCAAGAAATAGGCTCACTTTAAACTCCTATCCCTTGCAGTGTGGATACTACTAGAGAATCCTGTCCAGTAAATTGATTCTGTCTTTAAAAATGGTGAGTTGGGTCTGGCATGATGAGGGAGAGGATGAAATCTCCATTCATCTAGACTGATTTTTCATGGCCAGAATTTGCATTCCTGCCAAGTAGCGCCCAACTTGGGCACCCTCCAGTGCCTTAAAACTCACTGACACAGTTATGAATGTGACAGATTTAGCATTGCCTACTCTATCAATTCCCCCAAATCATATATTCCCCTTTGACAAGTGCAGTGCTACACAATTCGTAAAAGAAAGGAAAAGAAAACCAATGGTTTCAAGGCTCCTACTATTAGCCAATAACTGTGCTAAATGCTTTACTCAGATTATATTATTTAGTTCACATAACAACCTTAGATGCAGAAGTTATGACCCCCATTTTAGAAGTAATGCCATTAAAGTCTAAAGAGATGCTGAGATTTGTCTAAAATTTAGTACTAAAACTGAAACATTTTCATCATTTTGTGGAAAAAACCCACCAAACTGAGATGAGAAGAGAAAGGTAATATGCGGGGACTCAGGACTAAACTAGGTGGCACACTCAAACTAGCTAGCAGGAAGGGAGTTTAAAGCAGAACTATTTTCAGAGGCAGAAGCAGAATGTAGGAAAACTAGAATGGGTAGAGTGGTACCCAAGGCTAGATACAACCTCCAGGCCTGAAGGGGAAAAGGCACAGAGTGTTCACCAGTCCGTAGAAGCTGAGGGTCTGTGTTGAGAGGGGCACTTTATAACACCTGCAACTTCAATTAAGTTACATAGCCAATCAGTATGAACTGTCAGGGAGAAAATTGAAAAAATAAATACCACAACATTACTGATGATCTTTTAGCGGTATCCCTGATTGGCTGACCTGCAATTGAAAACATATGTCAAAGGAGTCTATTGATGTGATCAATACAGATCAGCCTCAGGGCAAGACTGAAGATACAGCAAAAGGACAGGGGGGATGCTCAGGTGGTTCAAATGGAATATACCCTACATACTCACTTACAGAATGTCATGGAAGGTTTTAAATATACCTGAATTTGAATTACACATCTTTGTCTAAACTGCCACATTGTATGTGTACGTTTTAACCTGCCAATTCTTGTTTCGTTCACTCTAATGCTAGAAACAAAAGATTCTCTTTAAGTGACTATTATTTTGCCATTACAGCCCAATTTAATGAAAATTATGTGCTTTTTTCATATTAATTTCTCTGAAAATTCCTTTTTGCTACTTCATGTACATTGCATAGTTCTTTCGGCATTTATATAGCCTTTTTAATTGTTTCTCTAAAACAATTAGAATTTCATTATTATATTTGAAATTTTAATATAGTCATTATAATGTCAAAGGAAACTTCTCTGAGACACATTCATATTTTCATATTAATGGAAGTACTATTATAATGTTAATAGAAAAATGGGTTTAATCAATTATTTAATTCATTCATTAACTACACACTACCGTAAAACTCAAGGGAATGTAAAATAAACAACTCATTTAAAATAACAAAAAGACTGCACTTTAGAAACTTTAGTCAATAACTTGAAATCATTTTAGGCTGGAATGACTGATCCCATAGGTACAGAAAGAGTATACCTGTGAAGAGAAGGTAGCCCTTTGTATTAGAGGGGCCTGGAGTAAAGTCCCAGCTCTACAGTTTACTAGCTATGTGATTTTCAAGAGTTTTAAAGTCTTTGGAGTCTGTGTTTCTTTGTCTACAAAAGGGTGAAATTATATATATCTCATAGTGTTTGAGGATTGGGGTAATAAAATGCATTTATTCTATGACAGTGTTTGGCACCTTGAAGATGCTCTTGGAAATATGAAGTATTATCTATTCATTTTTATTCTTGAAAAGGGCTTCTTTCAGATGTCCTTGCCTCCCTTCCCACTTAAGGAAGGACCTAGGACCTTTTGCCTTCATCTCTCACACTCCCAGACCCTGAAATTAGCCCTAAGCAAGGAGTCCTTTGCTTTCTCTCTTCTGGTCTGGGCCCTGCCCATCATTCTTGACTCCCTAAGACAAAGGCACTGGCTAATAAGACAAAGAACCTGCCCCCTAGCTTGCAAATGCATTACTCTGTCTTAGCACAGAAAAGGAAAAAGAGGCCAAACGTTGGGGGGATTTTTGTGTGCCTTCAATAGGAAAGAAAGAAATCACTCCCAATTATCTTTCTAGTATCATCATCAGACTAGCCTGCAGTTGTCTATTTTCATATCTGTCTTTCTTACTAGACTGTGAGCAACTCAAGGGCATGGGGCCCACATCTGCACACTTCTGCATTCTTAGCTCTCAGCACAGGAAAAGTCTCAAACATTTATTGAATTAAAAGAGTAAAATAACTCTGTCTTTCTCTGAACACTGCTCTGGCTCTCCAATTGCTTGCAGCCACCTGAGTGGTACTTGAAGTTTACTCTGAAGAGGAGAGTGGCAAAGGAGGCCCTTTGTAAAGATGACCTTCAGGTTTTGGGCCCCATTGAGGCACCTTTTCCATCTTCTGCTCTTAGTTTCACAGGAAGAGAGATGGGATGAGACATCAAGGGAAAGGACAACAATCCTGGAGAGCCTAGAGTACAATTTGCACCTCCACAAATTGCCCTGAGGAACTAAAATTGCAACTAATTATCACCAGTAATTAGGGTTGCTCTTTAGAGAGGCAGAAATAGTGTCCTGTAGAGATCAATCACCCCAAGTCCCTCAAAGAGAAATTCAGGTGGGACGATGTCCTCTCCTCCTCCGCATATACCCTGGTGAGTTTGCTTCAGTGACTGACTTAGAGATTTACTGCCTGCACCCGCCCCCCCAAAATACTAATGACAAAAACAATAATAAGGTATCTCAAAGAGTTCTGAAATTTTAAAAAAGCACTTTCATCACCAGTATCTTACTAGATTCTCAGACCAGTCCTGCGACAAATAAAATTCACTCATTCTTCTACAATTACTATATGAAGTTTATGATGACACACCATAATACACCTGTCTTTATAGAATGTAAAGACCCATACAAGAACAATAAGCATGTCATTGCAGTTCAGTGTGATCAGTGCTATAATTAAAGTATAGGTATATATGTTACATACACATATAGCCCATATTTTGCCATGTGTAATGTGCATCCATGTTTATGGCCCAAACTTTCAGGAAAAAAATCTTTCATTTTAATTTTTAATTCAGTATTATTTATTTTTTATATTTAGATACTTGTTTTGTATTATAATAGAATTTGGATTTATTTTTAACATATTATGTACAAAAAAATTTTATATAAGAAATAATTACAAAACATAAGAACAGATATAAAGTATTTCAGGTACTACCCATGTGTAATGTGCATCCTTATTTTTCCCTCAAAAATTTGGGCAAAAAATGTACATTATACATGGCAAAATACAGTGTGTGTGCATACACACACACATTACAGAAATGGTTATGTGTCTAAGTAACTTGGAAGACATAGCATTTGAGCATCACAGTAAACACATGAAGTAGTAATATCTCCATGGTAAAAGGAAGCTGAAGTTCACAGAAGTTACATAACTTGGTCATGGTTACACAGGACACGGAGACACCAAAACCTAGGTCCGTCAGCTTCAAATCTCCAGCTTATTCTAAGAGAACACCTGTATTCAATATTAACTATGCTTATTCAGCTTTCCTAAAAATATTTATCTAGCTTCTGTTTGAATACCTTTGGTGACAAAATGTTTATTATCTTCTAAGGTATCTTATTTCTTTGTAGAAGAGCTCATTTTTAAAAACATTCTTCCTTAACAGAAATAGCAATGAGGAGGAAATATTGTGCTTAGAGTGGGAGGGGCTTGGGTAACTGTAGATAAAGAAAGTATGACTTTCCAGATAGTTTGTGAGCTACACAGGAAACAAGAGTTCTGGCTAAAGCAAAAAGAGTGCAATAGGCTAAGATTTGATGAGGACATGAGCAACCAGAATTCTCATACATTGATGGTATAAGCATCACTTGGTAGTACTGGCTATATTTATAAATGGAATGTGTGTGTGTGTGTGTGTGTGTGTGTGTGTGGCTGAATATCCACCTCCTGATCCCTGGAACCTGTTACATTATATGCCAAAAAAAGACTGCAGATGTGATTAATTGGGAATCTTGAGATGAGAAGTGTATCCTGGATTATCTGAGTGAAACTGATATAATCATAAGGGTTCTTATAAGAGAAGGCACTGTAAAGACAAAAGCAAAGAGATTTGAAGATGCTATGCTGCTAGCTTTGATGGAGAGAGGAGTCATCAGCCAATGGGTTAGGGAATGTAATTCTGCAAACTAGGAAAAGCAAGGAAACAGATTTTCTCCTGAAAATTCCAGACGAAATCAGCCCTGCCAACACCTTGAGTTTAGCCCACAGATTCATTTTGGACTCATTACTTCCAGCACTGTATGAGAATAAATCTGTGTTGTTTTAAGACACTAAGTTTGTAGGAATTTGTTGAAACTAATACTATATGCATACTCAGTGCCTGATTCATATACCCAACAGAGATACATATGTGCTCCAAAAGACATCTACAATAATATTCTTACAATACCATTTGTAATATACAAAACTACAAAGTACCCAAATGCCATGAATATGGATAAATAAGTTGTGGAACCTAGTCAGGGTAGTAGTTATTGGGAATGGGGAACATAGGAGTGCTTCTGAGAGGATGGTAATATTCTGTTTCTTGACTTGATGCTGGTAACATAGGTGTGTTCAGACTGTGAAAATAATCAAACCATGTTTTCATATGTTCAGTTTTATGTTTGTATATTATACTTCAATAAAAAACTTAAAAACACACCAAAGTTCTGACTCACCAATGTACCTGGATCCTTGGAGAGTCACCCATGGAGTTCACAGTAACAACAGTATTCGCCTAGGATCCAGTATTTGAAAACTGAAAACCCTTTGGCTCTAAGCAGTTATTTAACAGTCTGCTTCAGGCATATTCCTATTATGGACTTCCTGACTCTATACACATATTATTCCATCTGATTGAAAAATTCAGCATGTTTTGAGCCATACTGGAGTTATGTGATTGACTCCACAAGAATGGGTCTGGGAGGCTTGAATTTTGACTCTGTCACTGACTTGCTACAGTATGAAAAGTCACTTCACTCTAAGATCATCTATAAAATAGATCTAACTATAATCTGTAGGAATTAAACATAATATGTGAATACTCCCAGCCTGGTCCCATGCCTGGCCCACAGAAGACAAGCATACATGTGTTGTGTCTAAACAAGGGAGGAAGAATTCACCTGGAAATGCCTTTGGAGGGGAGGAAATGGAGTCACGTCTGTCCTTATTGTCTGGTGACACTGAATAAGGAACACAAGACAGCCCTCGGAAAGTTCCAGAGGCTGAGCTGGTTTAGTCCAGGACTGTAGACCCTGAGATGTGAGAACAGATATAATCTGAGGACAGAAACATGCTAGAAAAAGTGAAATCATTTGCCATATCAAAAGGGGAAAAGTAAGGCCAGCAATAGTTCAGGAAGAAGGGATTCCATGAGGCACATAAAGAATAGAGCATCGGATAGGCCAAGGGGAAGGTTTCAGAACATAGCCGTGTATACTTCTCCAGGGCTAGGGGCTCACTCCAACCTGACACTGGCTTAATAACATGAGGATGACCATGTTACAGGGGCAATGCTGGACTAGAGAAGCTGGACCTTGAAGGGTTTCAGCAGGAAGACTTCCCTTTAGCTAAACCCTTCCCAAGTGAGGCTGGAGCTTGGCACACTGCCTCTCTCCCACAGATGGCTTTAGGCATTTGCAGACTAAAGAAAAGTTCAAAACTCTATTTTGATACCTGGCAATATGCTACCCAACGGTTTTCTGTTGTGTTCTATGACCTTTCTGCTGTGTGTCTGTTTTGCTATTGATTTTAATTACGGAATATAATTCCCGGTTTGAGGACTCAGGCAGCTCCCTCTGGCGGGCCAGGTTCCTGCCAGAGCCTCCCAGAGGAAGGCTAATGGCAAAGCGCTATGGCTTAGAGCTATGTGCAATTCCTTACAAAGGGCACAATGGGTCTTTTTCGTATAAATGTCACTGCTGTGGCCTCATGCTTCTCTGCCCTCCCACTAAGTGTGAGGGGGGAATGAAATGTGGGAATAGAAATACTGCCCAGTTGCTGGGCTCATTTCAGCAAAGAACAAAAAAAACTTGCAAAGCACAACCTGAAATCAGGTCTATGGTGTGCCTAAACTGTGAGGGACACAGCCAGTTTCCCAAAAGTTTAGGTCTGAAAACAATACTAGCTGATGGGACACACACGTACATTTTACCCTCTTAAGGCAAAGTGCATAGTGCAAAAAGTCAGAGTGTAAATCTGGAGACTTGAGTTCTGGTCCCAGCTTGGCCATCAACTATTTATGGGACCTTAAGCAAGTCACTTAAGGTCTCAGACCCTCAATCTCCTAACCTGCAAAATAGGTGATCTGATTCAATAACTGTCTCTCTGTGCCAGACATTATACTATGTGCCCTCATTTAAGAAGCAGAATGACTCTGCCAGGAAAACATTACCATCCAAGATTCTTGGGACAGAAACTTGCACTTATCACTGCTTACTCTAATTTATTTATGCAATATCTGCCTATCACCCTACGTAGTGCTAGCTTTAGTGCAAAAGCGGGCTAATTTAGCCTTGTGTCCCTAGTGTTGAGGGCCTACCAGAGTTAAGACACAGGCAAGAACAAAAGAGGTTGTTCCAGATGAAAGTCCAACTAATTGTTGACTTCACTCAAACACAACCGAGGATCAAAAAATTGTGAGAGGGTCTCCTTGTGACTTTGGCTTCTTTGGTACCAGAGCAGAAAGGCTCTGTATATCTCTTTCACAGTCATGTGCGTGAGCGCATGCATGTGCACGCGCACACACACACACACACACACACACAGTGGTATCCAGACTGTAGGCAGGAACAGTCCAGAGTCTGCTGGACAAGGATAGGACTGATAGTCTGATAGTGTTGGGAACTGAATGCAATTTGAGGGGATCTTATTTATGGACCAGGAAGCGAAACTTCCAGGAAGTTCTTCCTGAAATGGAGATTAGTCCTCAGAATATTTAAGGAGTATCCCGGGACAAGGAAGACATAAGCCAACCCTGGGAAAGGTCAACACCTATAGCGGGGAGGGGATGGAAGAAGAAATACTCATGGATAGAGGGAAAGTGAGCTGTGATGCATGCCCATGGGCAGCCTCGGCTACATGCTTGGGGAGCTCAAGAGCTAGAAAGACCTTTCAGAGTTGTCCCAGTTTGGGCCTCCACAGTCACCTTATCTGGAATCCCCAAGGAGTATGGCTCTGGGTTGGGCATTTCTCTGTAGCTGAGGCAATCCTTGAAGGGGCTCGTGGGCCTACAACTGAAGGCTGTCTATCAAGAGCACTTCCAGGAAATGAGATAATGAGGCTTCCTTTAAGAGGAATTTAGATGATGCCCCACAGTGCTCACCACAGATCTCAAGGTCACGACGTTTGACTGGCAATAGGTCAAGAGGCATAAAGTTCCAGCAAAATTGGACAGCTGGTCGAGAGGGGTAGAACACATGCCAGGGTAGAAGCCCGGTCAGGCAGGCCACAGTCCTGGCAGCTGCATGATGGGGCCGGGGATCAGAAGGCCAAGCTGGCAGTGGCTGAAGTCCAGGAGTCAGGCAATGTTTGCAGAGTCAGGCAGAGCTCCACAGACACAGCAGACACAATTTCATAGCTAGTAGCTGAGGGAGTTCCAGGAAATAACACTAAGGAACTGGCAAAGAAGGAAATTACTATTTATTGAGATCCCACTCTGCGCTAGGCATTTTGCATAGTTTATCTCCTTTCATCCTAATAATTGCAAATTAAAATGTTATATTTTCCTGTGTTAAAGATAAGGACACTGAGGCTTGGAAGATTTCAGTAAGAGGTCTTAATCAGTAAATAGTGGAGCTGACATTCAAATCCAAATTGTTGTTTAGGAGAAGAGACAACTAAAAGTGCTTGGGCCCTGGGCAGTGAGAGCTTCCTGTGTGCAGGAGCTGTTCACAGCCCCAAGGAAAGAAGCAGAGGCCTGCAGGTTCTTGTGTGTTGTGTTTGTGCTACCCTGGGTGAATCACCCTTTTATGGATCTCAGTTTCCTCATTTTTCAAATGAAATAAATGACCTCCAAGGAGCTTTTCAGTTCTAAACATCTACTGATATATGACCCTGATACTACCAGCACAGGTTTCCAAATAAGACTACTCTATATAAAACGATGACATGGGTTTGGGAGTCAGGTAGACCTGGGCTGAAATCCTAACTCTTGACCATGTAAAATTGTGTGTGTGTGTGTGTGTGTGTGTGTGTGTGTTGCATTTGAGGCAAGATGTTTTAGAAACATAGAAAACTATGAGAGAAACAGAGTTCAGAGGATTTTCTATTTTTAGTTTGGGGCTTATCAAACAGGCTTCTTTTGGGCTGCCCCCATAACAATGACTTCGTCCTTGTGGGATGTGAGCAAAAATTAGGAATTCCCATATTTCCCCATGAGAGGACTCAGCAGTTAACTGAAAATATGGCTGGGAGTTTGCTAGTGCAAGGTCCTCATTGCAGGGGAAGACCGCCTGAGCTAGACCACATGAGAGGCAATGAAACTATGAACTCCAGAGAGGACTTGAGGCCTTGATCGACTAATGGAGAGAAGGACTAAAGGAGGGAGGTAGGGAGGGAAGAGGAGGGAGATAGGGAGGGGGGAGAGAGAGAGAGAGAGAATGAGAACCAAGGACACCAACAATAAATTTTAGCAGTTTAGCAGTAGATGCTGCTATGGACTGAATGTTTGGATTCCCTCAGAATTCATTTGCTAAAGCCCTAATTCCCAATGTGATTATACTTGGAGGTGGAGCCTCTGGGAGAAAATGAAGTTTTAAGGATCGAGTCCTCTGAATGAGATCAGTGCCCATAAAAGAAGAGACATGAGAGAGAGAGTTTCTCTCTAACATGAGAGAGAGAGTTTCTCTCTACCATGTGTACACACAGTGAGATGGTGGCCATCTACAATAAAAACCAGGAAGGGGTCCTCACCAGGAACTTGATCTTGGACTTCTAGCCTCCAGAACTGTAAGAAAAATCATGTTTGTTGTTTAAGCTACCCAGTCTACGGTATTTGTTATAGCAGCCCAAGTTAACTAAGACAGATGCCCTCAGCAGGGCTGGTGTACCTTGGGGAATTTCTGCCTGAGGAGTAACCAAACCAGCCACTCCCCAGCCAAGATGAAGGAGGATCCAGAGAACATATTATGGATTTAAAACTCCAATGTCCCCCTCTTGCCATGAGGTCAGTACCACAACATATTATTTTTGAAAGGAGGGGGGAGAACAGGGGAGAAAAGCAGAAATCTGAGATACCAGGTGGTTTTAGCTAAAGAGCAATGCACACATAAAGAAGCAGTTTGGTTACAGTCAGGACTAAGTTAATTAGTTTGGAATAAAATTCAGTGTTATGCTTATCTCTTTTTAAGCTTCCCAGCACATGGGACCTCCTGAGGAAGACCAGAGCTGCTTTACAGGAAGGAAGATACTACATTTTGTCTGTGTGGTATGAATAAAATTTCTGGACCCACTATAATAATATGAAATATTAACATTGTGATTTATAATCACAATGTGATTTACAGTATTGAGCTTTGTATGTCTTATTCACTGTTGTATCTTTAATGCCAATACAATTATCAACACATGATAGGATTTTAGTATTTGTTGAACAAATTTAATAAATAAATGAAAGAATCCAATTTGGAAACTGAGCTTTATAACCCTCTGTGAAGTAAATATTATTATAATGCCCATTATACAAATGAGAAAAATCAAGGCTCACAAAGCTTAATTGAGTTGTTAGAAGACATGTACAACTTGGATCTAATTGTACTGAAGCTTGAACATGGGTCTTCTGACTTCAAGGCTGTTTCTCCTAAAACAAGATTCTATCACTTATCCTTACTCACTCCCATGCCAGCTACAAACCCACTGATAAGATGGTAAAGGACAGAAAGAAATTTTTGTAAGGTCCACTCTAGGCCTAGGGCCCTACCCTCTGACTCATAAATCAGATCCCTATTCTGTCATGGGCATCTATGATTAGCAGTCTCAGATATTCATGTCTGACATAACTTTCTACAGGGTTCCATTTAGGATCACACAAACCACCTCGTTTGGTACCAACTTCCTGAGGTGAAGCCAGTATCCCTCAGCATTTTTAGCTCCTTTCAGTCAGTGCTAACCCAACAATGTCTGTCTTTTGGGCTCCAGATTGAGAATTCAGGGGTAGTCCACTGCTGAAGGCTTATGGTTTCTGTCTCCCTGTTTATAGTAATTCTCTTTGCAAAACAGAAAAAGAGGTCCTTTAACCCTGGCCTCTTGGGATGACGTATGCACAGTTCTGAGATTCCAGATAGGTAAGAGGGTCAAAAGTAAGACCAAAACCCAGGAAGAAGGATTAGATTTTGAATACAGCACCTACAAGAAAAGGCTTGGGAACAGTTCTGACATGTGAATTTAAAGTGTTAAAGCTGCCAAAGACCTCAGAAATCACCTGGTCCAACTGTTCATGTGGGCAAGTCCTTGTGGAACCAATAACTGGCATTTGTTCTGCTAAAGAGATTCTATACTTTCCATTTCAAAGCTCAGGGAAATTCAGTTCTAGAGAATTGAAGCCACTTGCCAATGGTCACCAAGCAAAACATGATATATGACTGGTATCCTTCTGACTTCTTATATTCAGACCCCAAAATCTCCACCATTCATCCATGTATGATGCAAGATCATTGTAATCTCCCTTCCACTAAAAACAAAATTGTGTTAACTCTCTACTACTTACAAAATAAAATCAGAATTTGACTTTCAAAAGTCTCAAAAACTCATCCACAAGCTAATCTGGGCCCTCATCATTCCACTGACCCATGCTCAGCCTACTGGAGATTCCTCATCGTCCAGGAACGTGACGTGCTGGCACATCTCCAGGCCACTGCGCATCCTGATCCCTCTGACCCCACTTTCTTAAGCACCTTCTCCCTCTTTCTTCATCTGCTGTGTATTCTCGTCTTGCAAGGCTCTGAGAGGCATTTTCTGCATCCTTATGATGGCATTCAATGTTCATTCCTCTGTGTCTCCATATTATCCTGCACATGGAATGCATTTTAAGTAATTTTAATTATTTAGTAATGTATTTGAATTCAGTATTTGACTGGATCACCTGAGGGCAGGGTATGATTCATGTTTATAAAAGGAATGAACATCACCATACACAAAATGAGAAGCAGGTATTATTATTTTACTTCATAATCAGGAAGGTGAAATAAAGCACTAGGATGTAGAAGATGCTTATTAATAAATATTTGTTCACCTTTCCTCTTCATTTCATGATGATACTAACCCCTTGAAACTTTTTCTTCACTTTATAGCAGAAGAGGAGTGGGGATTCTAAAATTTAAGTAAGTTGATCATGTTTACAGAGCTCAAATGTGGCTACCTGGAATCCCACAAAGGTCTTCTGAATTCAAGTTCAAGGGCTTCTTCTGTTGCACTTCTATTGTGTTCCATACACTCACATCAAACCTCCAAGAAAGTTCAGGGAACTCCAAACCTCCCCTCCTCTAGTAGGCTACTCTGGACCTGAGTGTGTTCCAGAAGGCCCTACAAAGATGAGAATGATCAAATGCTCACCTCCAGATATGGCTGAGATTTTTTTTCCTATTGACTGCCTAATGAAAGGCACCACAGACTGCTCTGTTCACTGATCCTTTCCTCCCATACAATAGTCCCCCTGGAGCTGGAGGATCATATCACATTTCTTACATGGAAAATAGGTTGTCTGCCAACAATCTGAATTTCAATGCCAACAATCTGAATTTCAATCTTTAGCCCTGACCTTCTGCCCCAAACCAGTATTAAATATTTTGCTGATGTGGATTTATTATTTTAAGTGGAATGCATTTTACCAGACCCAGAGAAAATGTATGCGTTCACTAACATTAAGAGTACAGCTTCCTAACATGTACTGAATGGCTTAATGTAAACAAAGGCTTCCTGACAGCAAGAGAGGGGGGGCCTTTGCAAGCTCTCTTTGGATGGAGAGAACACAATAAGAAGAAACTATGGAGTTATGCTCTCAGTCAGTCCCAAGGATCTTCCTCTCCAAGCACAGTGTTTGTGAATAGCAAGAATTGTTAGGACACAGGCTCTAAAGAGGCTGTGGAGAACTCATAGGATTATAGAACCTTAGGACTGAAAGCCTTTTTAGAACTGCCCATGCTCCACCAGTTCCAGGGGTCGAGGGAGTGGGTTGCATGGAGAAGAAACAGTTTATCTAAGATCACACAATTAGCTGACGGAGAGTTAGGACTGGAATCCAGGTATCCTGATATCCTAATCCCAATACCATCCTCTTTTCACTACTCTTTAGGGGTAAGATGGGGGCATCTCAGCATGATGGTAACGAGGACAAGCACCAGGTCGGTGAACCTATGCCTGCATCCTGGCTCTGACATTTAGTAGCTGTGTGACATTGGAAATTTCCTCAATCTCTCTGAGAGTCAGTTTCATCATCTGTAAATTAAAGTAATAAGGATACCTACTTCATAAAAATGCACCTGACTTATAGAATTACTTTAATGATAAAATATATGCACGTATGGAAAACTCTTGGTACAATGTTCACTACAATAAGTGATCAATAAATGTTCATTTGTGTGATGATAATTTTGTTATTGTCACATTCTTTTTCTTTTCTGCTCTCTTAAATAAGGGCAAAATTGGAAGGGCTATCTCACCTTTGTATAGAAAGGATACATGAATACAAAAATCCCTTTAAGTGAGAAGAGGTAATTATAATTTGAAAACATATTCCTCACCACCTCTTTAGGGGTTCATTTTGCCCAACTACAATGGATTCAAAACATCTCTTTCTTTGGTGAGGGCCCCCAGTTCTGTCAAAGCCATCCTGACTAGAGACCAGAGAACTACACAGCTTTCCTGAGGTACCCATAACAGTAGGTAATAAGTGTTTCTAGCTAGTTTTCTCTTGGATACTCAAGTCTTTAAAAGGGTTTCATCTTCTTGATTAAATCATATGTATAACTTCACAAGCGTTCTTCACTCTAGTCACTAGCAATACCAGAGATTCCCACACATTTTTATTTGTCTCTATCTTCCAGCACACACAGCCCATTTCTGAGCATGTTCCTACTGAATACCTTTTGAATAAATAGAGTACTAACTGAAGTTTAGTCCTACGAAAAGCAGTGTAGAAGATTCTACTTGGGGTGGCTATTGAACCCAGTGATTCTGCATGCCCTGAAAATAACTCCAATATGCAGGGGTGGACACATGACCTTTTCTGTTCAACATGTTCTTGCCCATGGACACAGCTCATTGAACCAGAGGTCAATAACTGACATACATCAGAACAATGAGAGTTCCTCTTTCGGGAATTTGAAACTACAAATGGAGAAACAAGACAGGCTTTATTAAAACAGAATCATATTCATGTTAATACCTTGTGAGGCAATTCATGAACTTTACTGCCGAGATCCCCCAAGTGATGCCTGGGGAACCTCCCCCAAGGCTTTGTTGTTCAACTTTTCTATAAACGCTATGAAATACCTCAGTATCCTTCCAATAACATCATTAGAAGGGAATGTCTTGAGAAGGGAGTTGTTTTAACTTGGGAAAGAATAAATCATATGATTCTGAGCTTCTACTGGAAGTTTCTAATTCCATTTCTAATGGAGCTTTTGTAATTTATACGAAATGAATAAGAACATAAAGATGAGGCAGACAGAGAAGAAAAGAGAAGGAAATGGGAGAATTGGATTAAAATATATAGGTATACACATATAGAAAAATAGATAGGTTATCTCTATATCTGTATGAATTAAGATATGAGGAAAATGAAGTCCAAGTTAATAGAAATAGCTAAAGATGTTTTAAGAACAGGTATCATTAATATTAAAGGATTTTTTGCATTGTTATAATATAAATCCCTTTCATGTCCCCAAATATTGAAGAAAATCTTATCCACATACAAAAGCTTTATACATTAGATTAATTTTTTGTGTGTATATGTGTGTGTGCCTAAGGATATGCAAGAATGTGTGTGTGTGAATTTTGGTGTATCCAGGAGAGGAGCTGAATCCCTTGTTTGGGTCAATAAGAACATTATATGTGGGACAGAAAGATAATCCATAAACTATACGAATTCAGAGAGCTTTGACTCAGCAAGAACTCAGAATACCAAAATTCACCCCAACCCACAAAAAGGTTGGGTTGAGAGGGATTTAGAGTTTCCACTGTACATGGGGTGGGAGCTAAGCTAATTTCATTTGAATCTCAAATAATAGGAGACCACAGCTGACATCTAATTTACATAGCCTGTGAGGACAAGTGACATCAGCAAGTTATTTCTCTGTTTGCTGCACTTCTTTATTCCGGTCAAGACTAGTACCCAGGATTCTCGACCCTCAGACCTGTGTAGTATGAGAGGGCTGGAGCAGATGGTCCGTTCCACAGCTACTTCTCTGATATCAGACTTTCAGTATCATTTTATCCAGATCTTATCCATTCACTTATTTGTTCATGTACCACTCTTTCAACAAATAGTATTGACCATTTGTTATGTGTTAGCCACTATTGTAGATGCCTGGGGTATATCAGTGAACAAAAGCATAGGAATATCCCTGCCCTTCAATTGTGGAATACCAGGTTTATTAATAACAAGAAGTTTGTGTACAGTTTAAACAAGAATGAAAGAAAAAAAAACAGAAAAGAAGAAAAGGGGAAGGATGATGAGCTCTATTTAATGAGAAACAGTGGCTTTTCTGCTGACTGCAAACAAAAGAACAGATTGCCCTATCTAGAGTCTCAAGCCGTCAGAGAAACTACTTTCTGCCAGTAGTTCTGCAAGTGCAGGGTGCAGCGCTGCTGGCAGGGTGAGCAAAGCTTACTGGGAGGCTTCGTCTCTCTGCATCCAGGATTATTGACAAAACAATGAATGTTTTCTTAATAGAATAGTAAGCAGAGACAGGAGTTGGCATAATTAACATAACACGAATTTTTAAAAAATTCCAGTTGCAGGCTGCCAACAGGATATAGAACAGACACAGAGAAAGGGTGAGAGCTAGGCAGAAGCTTGCTGCCCTCTTTACTCTAGGGAATTTGTTAAGGCTCTGAATCTGGGCCAAGTGGGTATAGCAAAGAGCACTAGATTAGGAGTCAGGAGAAATAACCTGATTGATTCTACATGAACTCACTGTGTGACCTTGAAAAAGCTCTACCCACTGTCTGAGCTCTTAGTTCTCTATCTGAAAAGTTAGATTAGACTGAATATTCTTAAGATTAAATTATCATCTAGACCAGGGATTTTTAAGCATACCCTTATAATTTTTAAACAGAGCCTTTATTAAAAAAAACAAAACAGAAACAAAACCCCTCACAAAAGCCCTATCATCTTAAGTAATTAAAGCAGAAATGTTCTAAGGGTAGAAGCGGGTAGAGGGCAGATAAGAGTTCACCTTCCCTCCTGCCTTGGCAGAATCACCATTTGCATCCTTGATAGGGACTGACTACACTCTTCTGAGGAAACAGCTGCCATTGAGCCATCACCCATCTTGTGAATCCAGCACTCGAGTCCAATGCCCCATTCAACTGGAAGGCCATTAGGGAGCAGTCCACCTCACCTTACCTGCCAATTTCCTTCAGTCACTACCCCAAGTCCAGACCTCCTCGGGCATCTGTCCTCACCTTGGCCACTCCTCTACATTCCTACCTCCACTAATCCAATCGAGCTCTCACCTTCTCCTCCCTTCCTTCCTCCCACCCATGTTTACTCTGAACAATGGAATAATAATACCTATTTTGTATGGTAGTTTTGTGAATGAAATGAATTAATATATGGTGATAATTAGTGCAGTGCCTGGCACATAATGTCTGAGTATTTTTATTTTTATTGTTATTATTATTCATCCTATTGTTGTTAATTGAATTACACAGGTGCCAGTAATACCATGGCTTATACTTCAATAAATCCCTAGATTCAATAATTTTCCTTTACACATCCAAAGTCTTAATTTTTGCCTCACTTGCTCCTTCTTCCCCTACCCCTTTCCTTCTTCTATGTGCCACATTCATGCAGTTGATCTATTCAACATCATGCCTTTTTACCTCAATGCTGTCTCCTCAGAAAATAGAACAATGCCTGCCTTTTTAAAATATACTTTTTGAATGAATACAGAGAATCTCCAAAAATCTGTTCTTCTACTTACTTCATCTCCCCATTGCTAGCATCGTCTCTCTCTCTTTCTCAAACACACACACACACACACACACACACACACACACACACACATTCTACCCTACAATCTCAGATATTTGAGTCATATTCTCCACCTACAACTTTCAGGCTAACTTGCTGAAACACTTACATTACAATAATTCTTTAAAGTCCAATCCATTGATTACCCTGCTTAATAACTACCAGCTCCCTTCCTCCCTCCATGTCCAACATTATAATTATGTCCTCACAAACTCCTTCAATTCCCATGTCTCCAACCACTTTTTTTTCACATGGCAAACCCAAACCCAAACGAACTGTCATACCCACCTCATACAGGACCTGAAAAACTGGACATAATCACACATCTAGGTGGGATGACTTCACTTTAAATTCATGATCTCAGTCCTCAAGCAGCTGTTATTACTACACAGCAATTCTACAAGGTTATTCTAACAAGCAGGTTTATCTTTTTTTTCTCTCTGAAAAAACTAGTTCAGACCTTCTATCTTGTGGAAACCATTATTCTTTTCCCTGCCCCACCATTCTTAGAGGATAATCTCATCGAGCATTTTCTATTTTAGGAACCCTCAGACAGGAGCATCCTTATTTTACCACAAACAAAATTAGAAACATGCTTACGTCTCTTTCCATAATCTTGTTACCATGGTGAAGGTGTCCTTCTTCCTAACAGAGGCCCTCAGCATGTCCTCTGGATCCCACACCTCTCACTTGCTCAAGGACTTGCACTCTTGCTGGTCATCTCCTGTGTCTCCTAATAACCGACCATGCTTCTCCCTGGATCAGTACCATTAGCAAATAACTGTGACCCCATGACTCCACACTCTACCACCACCAGCTACTGCCCATTTTTCTGCTCCTCTTCTTGGCAAACTTCCGAATATACACTCGGTTAGCACCTCATAATCTTCTATGACAATTCAGCTCACTCTGCTCTTGGTTTTCCTCCTACTTCTGGCCACTTATTTTCTGATTTCTATGAGGGCCCTTTCTTTTCTGTCCAACTTCTAAATGTTAAATCCCCCAGGGTTTGATCC
This sequence comes from Phyllostomus discolor, assembly GCF_004126475.2. Classification (NCBI taxonomy): domain Eukaryota; kingdom Metazoa; phylum Chordata; class Mammalia; order Chiroptera; family Phyllostomidae; genus Phyllostomus; species Phyllostomus discolor. The sequence continues at coordinate 34,489,583 of NC_040907.2, forward strand.
CATTCCATCTTGTTTTTTGTCCACCTTTCTTCCCAGGTTTTCTTATCCAAATATAAGCATTAAATATAATCTATATGCTAACAACTGTCAAATGTATGTCACCAGCCCAAACTTTTCTGGACTTCAGCCTTTTATATCCAAAAGACTACTAGACATCTTCTCTTAGTGATCTCACAGGTATCAAAAATCTGATATTTTTCAAAATAAATGTGCCAACTCCTCTATTTCACCCACATTACTCACCTTGCTAAATTCTCCAATGCAGTTAATGGAAACAATATTCAACCAGTTGCCCAGGATAGAAACCTTAACTCAATACTGATTCCTCATTCTCTCTTCACTCCCAGATATCATTGAACTTTCAATCTTTCATTTTTACCACCACTCATCCTAATTCAAGCCATTATCTCTCACTTCTACAATAGCCTTCTTACTAATTCCCTCTATTCTACAGTAGTTCATAATGATACCCTATTCTCCATGGAAGCCAAAGTATTAAAAAAGAAAAGACAAAAGAGCACATCAGTTTCCCTCAATGTTAATCCACCTCCCCAGTGGCTGGCCCCACTAAAAAGCCTTCATTGTCTTCCCTTGGTAATACAAACAAAATTCAAATGTTCTAATATGGATTTCAAGCCCCATCTGATTTTAGCCCTGCCTCTCTCTCTCCAGCTTTTACATCTTTTACATCTTCCCCATCAGTTCCATGAATTCTATTATGTACTGCCCACTAGAGGTTTCCAACCATTCTCTTCCCTCTGCTCGGCATGATCTTTGGTGCATTTCACCTGTCTTCTTCTAAGCCTTCAAGCTTCAGGTTAAATGTCACCTCCTTAGAGGCCTCCTTTGTCCATGCCTTGTAAATATGACTCTCATGCTACTTTCTAATACTAAAGCTGGCATGTTATCATAGCTTGACACAGTTTTTAATTATATATATATATATAATATATATGTATATATATATACATATGTATATATATATACATATATATATACATATGTATATATATATTATATATATATATATTTGTTTACTTGCATGCTGTCTTTCTCTACTATTAGACCACAAGGCCCATGAGGGAAGAAATATGTACTTTATTTACTAAACTATACTTAGCCCCACCATAGTTGGATCCTCAAGAAATAGCTGTTAAATAATTTTGAATAAACTCTAAGACTAAAAATAATATATTCCGAAAGATATTTAACTGAACTGTGAGCTTCCTAAAGACAGAATGATGTGATTTTTCTCTACCTTTTCAGCATTCTGCACAAAGAGTAGGTTCTCAGGAAGGTTTTAGAACTAAATTGAGATGCATTCTAATTTTGAGTCTGACCATTTAAACAATATAATGTACCAATTTCACAATCTTAGCAACTGCCTAGTTCAACCTGTGTTCTCCCAAGTTAAAGTTTAAGAACTCTGAGAAAGGCAGCACATATAACATAGACAGGGCCTGGGATTTAAATTGATTAAGACATGCTTGGAAGCCCAGCTTTTTTCCCTTAGCAGCCAATATCTGAAGTAATTTTTTAAAGTGTAAAAGTCTGATTTCTAGAATATATTAATATAGCTATAGAAATACTTATTTTGAAGATTAATTAAGTCCTAGAGGAAAACACAGGCAGGAAAATCTCAGATATTTCACGCAGCAACATTTTTACTGATACATCCCCCACAGCAAGGGACATAAAGGAAAGAATAAACAAATGGCATCTCATCAAAATAAAAAGCTTCTGCAAAGCTAAAGAAAAGAGTATTAAAATAAAAAGAGAACCAACTGTATGGGAAAACATATTTGCCAATGATATCTCAGACAAGGGTTTAATCTCCAAAATATATAAAGAACTTACACGACCCCACTCTAAGAAGACAAGCAACCCAATTAAAAAATGGGCAAAGGACTTGAACAGACACTTCTCCAAGGAGGACATACAAAGGATCCAGAGACACATGAAAAGATGTTCAATATCGCTAGCTATCAGAGAGATGCAAATTAAAACCACAATGAGATACCACTTTACGACAGTCAGAATGGCCATCATAAACAAAGCAACAAACAAGTGTTGGAGAGGTTGTGGTGAAAAGGGGACCCTAGTGCACTGTTGGTGGGACTGCAGACTGGTACAAACACTATGGAAAACAGTATCGAATTTTCTCAGAAAACTAAAAATGAATCTGCCTTTTGACCCAGCAATTCCACTGCTAGGATTATATCCTAAGAACCTTGAAACAACAATCCAAAAGAACTTATGCACCCCAATGTTCATAGCAGCACAATTTATAATAGCCAGGTGTTGGAAGCAACCTAGATGCCCATCAGTAAATGAATGGATCAAAAAAAGATGGTACATTTACACAATGGAACTCTATGCAGCAGAAAGAAAGAGGTCCTACCCTTTGCAACAGCATGGATGCAACTGGAAAGCATTATGCTAAGCAAAATAAGCCAGGCAGTGAAAGACAAATACCATATGATCTCACCTTTAACAGGAACCTAAACAACAAAACAAAGAAACAAGCAAAATGTAACCAAACACACTGAAATAGAGGACAGTCTGACAGTGTTCAGAGGGGAGAGGAGAGGGAATTTCAGGGGAATTTCAGGGGAAAAGGGGAAGGGTTTATAGGAAGAAGTATAAAGGACACATGGATAAAAACTAGGGGCGGGTAGAAATGGGAGGGAGGAGGGGAGGGCTGGGTGGGTGGGTTGGGATGGGACTAAAAGATAGAAAATTGTACTGCAACAACAATTAAAATAAAATAAAATAAAATAAAATAAAAAAGATAATATCTATGGAATAACAAGCACACAGTTGGCTTACAATGAATGTTAGCTCCCCTCCTAGCATGTAAAAAGCAATCCTATTTGGATTAGAAGTGCTCTTGGAGATTATGAAAATAACTATCCTAATTTTACACCTGGGGATTTGCTCAGGGTCACCCAAAATATCAGTGTGAAAGCTGAAATTAGCATGTGTATCTTTTCTCTGTATTAATTTTCTTATTCTATTGAAAAGAGGATATTAGCTTTAGATAATATGGAAAGTTAATTTCTGGTAATAGGATAACAAAATATGTGGTGCAGATGCTGGGAAATGAGCATACTAGGTGAAAGAAATCTAGGAAAGTGGTCTTTTGATTCTTTCAGTGCTTTCATGATATAATAAGCAAAGATAGGTGAAATTTATGGGGGTTGAGAGGTTTGGGGTTTTAAATAAAAGATATGAAATAGTCAAAAAAGAGAAAAGGAGATATTATAATTTTCTATGGTATGGTTCTAGGGGAAGAAGTATTATTGTAGTATCACCGTAGACACGCTTTAGAAGATAACCTTGAAAATTTTGGGATAGTTAAATTTCTTATAGTAAGTATCCAATACAATACATATTGGATTGGATACACAGCTTGAGCTAAGATGAATGAGACTTCAGATTCAAGTACATAAGTTACTATAAATAAGTTCTATATTTAAGCCAGGCAAAGCACGTTACTCAACACAAAGTTTGTCGTCACTTGTAAGACATACATTTCTCCCCCATTTAGCATCTCTCACATCCAGATACATCTTATAGTCTTCATTAGAGTCATGACTCAATGGTCTGAATATTCATATCAAAACTTGCTAAACATGTCAGTATCTTGGGAGAGATATCCATCCCAAGATGACAATGGACATTTTGAAGAAAGGCTGCATCATTGTGTCCTTGAAGACACAGAAGCTGCTACTGTGTGGAAAAACTTATCCATGGACAACTCTGAGTCAAAAGTAATTCAGGATGGGTGGATCTTGAATGTTTATGAAATACCTTAACACTTTATTTGCAATTGTTTCTTTAGTTATGCACAAAAGAGCTCTATGACAAAAATCCCTGTATAAATGTGTTTAAAAGAGGTCTTTCAGTAAATATAAAATTAAAATTTGATGTAATAAGAAAACATTGTGTCAGAGTTTAATTGGCAACATTTTTATTCTCTAGTAGTATATAAAGTAATAATACATCTTACAATTGATGGCTTCTTAAATTTGATGAAATGTGGTAAGTCACACCAAATAAAATGCTGCAGGCTATGAAATATTATCTACTAAAAATACTACAATAACATTAATCTTATACTGATTAACAACAATTTAGGTTATGATTCTATTAAAATACCATTAACCCGTTTATTGAACACTATATGTGGATAGTTGTAGTATGGAGGTTAAAAGCAAGAACTCTGCAATCTATCTAATTTACAATTCAATCCTGACTCCCCCATTTACCAACACTGTGGCCTTGAAAAACTTACTTAAATTTTCTTATATTTTTATTTTTCAAAATGGTTGAAATAATAATTATATTTTAAAGTTTGTTGTAAGGATTAAATTAGATCTTTCAAATAAAGCAATTAGCAGTATGTGGCTCCTAGACGTGGCTCAATGTCTATTGACCATGCCAATATTGTTGCCATTATAATTATTATTATTAATTACTTGATATTTACAATATCTATTTGATATTACCTCTAAATTTATAGATGAGGAATTTGATTCCTAAAAACTTTCTGCCAAAAAAGGGTTACACACACCACTGATTATTTAGAAAACTTGTGGTTAGTAAATTATACTAGTCAATTAATTGTCAGATGTTCAAGCTTAAGTTCCTTGCCATTCAATATTTATAAAAAGCTCAGTTGTGAGAGGGGGGGAAATAATGGAAAATAGACTAAAGAGTATGTAGTTCACCTGTTCCTTGAGAAACTCCAAAATTTATCTTTGGATCAAGCCAGGGCACAAGAGAACACTATTTTGGTCTCATAGGACTGCTTTTATCAATGTGTCAGATAATAAAGGACTACATTGAGAGACGTTATACAAAAGAGCCTTATGAAATTTTTCCTGACTGTTAAACATGTGTCTGAGAATGTTTATCATATTATAAACTATATTCTTTAAAGACTCTTCCCCTCCCCTGGATCTCAGTATCAATAAAAGTCATGTTTGTCCTGAGAAACAGAACTTAGTGTGTAATGGTTAGTGTGAGCCATTTGTCCAATCCTGTATTTCTCCTTGCCTTGGTTACTAAGAAACCAAAAATCAAGTTTATTACTCAATCCCAACAAATGTGGGTATAACCTTACTCCTGGCTTCCTCTTTTCCCTCCTCTCATTTTGCCAGAAGGGAACGTTTATAAGATGTCTCTAAACTGGGAGAGAGCCTAGTGCCTTCTGGGCACAGACAGAAGACCATGCAGTTGGATCATTTCTAGAGTTGCTAGTGATGAAGCTGGAAACACAGACATGCCAGCTGGGTGCCTGGGAAGCAATGATAAGCTCTGTATTTTTATAATTTACTCCAAAAAATTTATGGCAAATGAAATTATAATAAGTCAACAAACAAAAAATACATAAGTAAAATATATAAGTAAATACTAAACATGTATCTTAATTTTATAGTTTCCTATGGGGAAAAAATGAATTAAACTACCTTGCCTTACTTCCAACCCTGGTTTGCAATGAAGAGTCCTCTACAATCAACAAAACGTAGAACAGGAGGGTGAAGGCCAAATGAAACTATGTAGAGCAAGATTCTAAGAACAATATAAATGTACTTTGAAATGCAATTTTTTTTGCCAGCACCTGCCTGGCTGGAGCTCTCCCCAATTGCCCACTGGCTGCTGTTGGAGATTTAACTCCACCCCATGAGCACACTCATGTGTCAACCCTGACCATGGTGCTGCTCTACAAGCAGTTTGGAGGCTTTAGAAAGGCAGCAGGCTGAAGAAGCTCCCTTGAGAAGAACAAGATCTGGGTTTGAAATCCATTATGCCACTTATAAGCTGTATGACCTTAGGTAAGTCACCCCTCTGAAACACTTGTTTCCTCATGTATCATGTAGGGATAATGGCACTGTTATTCTTATCGGGCAGGGTTTTTAAGATTAACAGTAGCTAAAATAGTATCAAGATTCTATAGAAATAATACTAGTGGGGAAACCAGAAATGTCCACTGTTCTTCTGTTTGAGCTTTGGTTTCTATAAAATGAGGCAGTTGGATTAGAAAGTCCCAGAAGCAGATCAACTCCCAAGTCTCTGGTTTGCAGAACAGTTGCACAGAAGAAGGGGGAGGGGGAGGCAGCTGGATGTAAGAAATCATTAGAGAATGGGTTCGTGCTTGGGCTCTGAGGTTGCTAGTTTTCTTGACAACCATCAGTAGCCCACAGGAGTCTGTTTTGTTCGTGGTCAGTGTGTAACTTCAGGTGCTGACAAATTTGAAAGAGAAACATTTCACAGTGTGAATGTGAAAGGTAATTCTTGACTAATCCATAAAGGTCAAATGGTACCAAAAAAGAAAATAATAATATGGACATTTAATCTTTCAATGTTCAAATACATCCACAATACATGTCCAGAAATAGCATATTTTGATGCATTTTCTGGAAAATACAAAGAAAAGGTCTATTTTGAAGAATTTAGAATTTAGATATCTGAAATCATAGACTATTTATTTGGCCTTTTCATTTGTAGACACTTACTATGCATATCATTTAGTCTTCATAATAAGGCAAAAAAGTAGGGTCTAATGGCTCCATTTTATAGATAGGGAAATGACACAATGTTTGAATAATTCACCCATAGTCATAAAGCCAGCAAGTGCTGAAATGAGATACAGAGCACAGATCATTGGCTTTAAAGTCCACACTTTGAATCCTTTCTCTTAAACCAAGCTGCGTCCCCATGAGAACTAGAGCTGCCTTCATCAACCAGACCAAGTGTACATTGAGTGTAATTAGACTAAGTTGGCAGACAGTCTAAGCAGATGGGTTATGGTAGCTTCCATAACTGGAAAGAAAAGAAGAGTAATAGAGGACAGTATGAAAAGCTGATAAAAATAAAAAAACAGTAGAAAATAGATGGTTGGACTTTTATAGATTAGAAATTACCTTCCTATCCATTAACTCATTTGTTCATCACAGTTACCTTGTGTAGAAAGTAGTGTCATTTCCATTTTAAATGAGGAAGCAGGCCCAGGGAGGGTGAATGACTATCTCAAGTCACCCAGATGATGAATGAGAGTGTAAACCCCAACCTTTTTTCCAAGTTCCAAGTTCTTGTCCTTTTCAGCACACCAAGTCAACTAGGTTTCTATCCTCATGGCCTGGACTATGTTAGTCTATAGAGGGATGCTTTTTCTTCTAGATTTTCAATGGAAAATTCATTCATAAGATACAAAAAAATTAGCTCCTCTTTTGAGTTCTGTACCAAACTTCAACACAATGTGTGCATGTGGTGCTGGTGGTAGGGAGAGGCTTCCTTGCACCAATAAGCAATTCTCAGATACCAGCAGGGTTTCTACAATCCAACTCAATCCTGATACTATCTACCCAGAGACAGCATCAGGTAACACTGGTTGAAATGCCCCACACCCCCAACTTCAGAAGTCATTCTCAAGCCCAAGTTGTCACCTGTACTTTTGACCAACCAGCTATAAATCAGAGGTTTCCACAACCCTCTTTTTGGGTTCAATCAACTTGCTAGATCAGCTTGCAGAACTCAGAAAAACACTGTACTTATTAAATTACCAGTTTACTATTAAAGGATATAATTTAGGAACTGTGACATGGAAGAGATACATAGGGCAAATTATGTGGGAAGGGCCATGGAACTCCCAGGCCCTCTCCAGGCACACCATATCCCCCCATATCTGTATGTGTTCACCAACCTGAAAGCTCTCCAGACCCTATCCTGTTGGGTTTTTGTGGAGACTTCATTACAGAGGCATAATTCATTAAGTCATTGGCCACCGTCAAATGAACTCAGTCTCCAGCCCCTCTCCCCTTCCTTGAAGTGTGTGCACCCATGTGGGAGTAAATCCCAAATCTCTAATCTTGTGATTGGTTCTAGGGCAACCAGTAACCTTAGGACTTTCTAAAAGTCACTTAATTAACATAACAAAAGCACCTTCTTACTTTTTAATTTTTATCACTGACACTATTACAAAGGTCCCCATTTGCCCCTTCTCCCCCACCTTTGCCCATATCCAGCCAGCACCCCATTCCCTCTGCCCATCACTACACTGTCGTCTGTGTCTGTGTGTCATATATATATGTTCTTTGGCTAATCCCTTCACCTTCTTTCATTCAGTCCCCTCTCCCTCCTCCCCTCTGACAGCTGTCAGTCTGTTCCATGTATCCATGTCTCTGTTTCTATTTTGTTCATTATATTCCACATATAACTGATATCATATGGTATTTGTCTTTTTCTGTCTTTTTCACTTAGCATAATAATATCCAGATCCACTCCAAGGGTTTTAGGAGCGATTAAAAAACACAAGTTTAGGCAACTATTCATTTCCTCAAAGTTGCACACATAGTAAGTCATTGGGTCAAATTATATTCTGTACAATCCAGATTTGTTTTGGAGGACTGGTACTAATGTTACCCAGTCCACCCTTTCTCAATTATGCTATGTTGCCTCTTTTGATGTATTATAAAATGACTTTCCCAAGATCACTTACCTATCTGTGTTTCCTAAGGGAATTTTCTTAATTTTAAGGGAATTTTATAAAGAGATTTTCTTGATTTTATCTTTATATCTCAGAGCCTTGTAAAGAATTTTCAGATTGTCAGTGATTATTAACATTTCACAAACTGAACTGAAATTCAGCTTTGGTATAGACTCTAATGTTAAAGATCCTGGATTTATACTATCTTAGCTATGAAATATTCAAGGACACATCCAATCCTGATATAATAATTAGAAGCAGATTTACCTTACTGTTTTAAACAACTAAAAAACTGAACAAAATATATTAAAAATTTGTTTTCAGATATTGGACAATAGGCAATGCCAAAATAAGAGGAAAAAGTGAGGTGAGCCTTGTAATTAACTAGGTTTTTGTTTGTTTGTTTTTGCTTTTGTTTTTTTACCTGGAGGCATATTTGGGAACTTGGAGAAGGGAAGGGACACCAAGCATTGCCTAATAGTGTTGCTAAATTGAAAAGACAGACATCAGAGTCCAGAGATTCTGGGGTGATAAGGGTTAGTCCTTGAGAAAAGGGAAGTTTCCAGAAAAAGAGCTTCAGAAATTTGCATAGTGGTGTCTTGGAGTCCTTGCTGTCTTCAAACATATATGTAGGGGTAAAACTCCATGAGGACAGGAAAGAGGCAACTGGGGAGAGCTGTGAGTGGAACAATTTCCCGAGTTCATAGAAGAAGTCAGAATTGTTCATGTTCCAAGAGGGGAGAGGCTTCCTTGATTCCTTGGCTCATTTAGTAAAGACCCCAGAAGGGCCAGGCCTTAGAAACAGAACTAAACTATTCCTAGAGTAAAGCCACTCTAGATCTTCCCTGAAATATTTTAAAAACAAACTTCAAAATGATCATACTGAAGTGCAAGTAACACAACTTCTGGCCAAAACAAAATACAAGTCTTTAAAGAAAGATGATAAAGTACAAACATACAACAATGTTAAATCCACAATGTCTAGCAGTAAATTAAAAATTAAAGAAATATCAAGAAACAGGGAAATGTGACCAATAACCAGAAGAAAAATAAGTCAATAAAACAAACTCATAAATTGTAGATATAATAAAATTCAGCATACAAGAACATTAAAAGAACAACTATAATGATGTCAAGTATTTAAAGGAAAAAGGCATAATGAGGAGACAAATAGAAGATATAAACAAATCAAATGGAACTTATAAAGATGAAAAATACAAATCTGAAGTGAAAATTCATTGGATAGAATTAAGCTCAGATTAGACACTGCAAGAGTAAAGATTAAAAAGTTTGAATGCATAGCATTAAAAACTATATAAAATAAAGCATAGAGAAAAAAGGCTAAAAAAATATGAGTCTCAATGACAATATCAAATAGTTTAATACATGTGTAATTGGAGTCACAGGAGGAGCAAAGAAAGGACAAACATAATAATTCTATGTGAAAAAATAGTGGCTAATAATTTCCAATTTGATGAAAAATATAAACCCATAGATTCAGATCCATGAAGCTCAATGAACATCAAGTAGAATACTACCCAAGGCACATTATAATAAAATTTGTGAAAACTAGAAATAGAAAAATCTTAAAGACAGCAAGGTAAGGGGGAAGAGACAATACTATATAAAGCTGTAGAAATCTCATCAAAACCTTGGAAGCCAGCAGACAGTTGAATGTTATTTAAAGTGCTGAAAGAAACTGTCAACTTAAAATTAGAGCAAAAATATATTTTATAATTTCATTTATATTAAACTCTAGGAATGACAAACCTAATTTGTAAAGGAAGAATGCAGATCAGTGGTAGCCTGAGTCAAGGGGTCACAGATGAAGGGAAGAGGCACAAGAGAACTTTTGGGATTGATGAAAGTATGCTGTCTTGATTGTGGTGGTAGTTCCATGGACATATAAATTTGTCATCAATTATTATCTCTGCTCTTAAAATATGCCCAGTTTATTGTATGTAAATGACAAGTTAATAAAGTTGATTTTATTTAAAAGGACAAAGTTCTTATGGAGCTTCTCTTCTATGATAAAACAGAGAATCAAATGAGCAATAACAGTGTGTTAAATGTTATGTTGGGGAAATCCAGACATGTGGTAGTTCATCACAGAAACAGCTAACACAAATTAGAGGCTTAGGAAGATTTCTCAAGGGAAGCTGAGATCTGAGAAAGACTTCAGAATAGTCTCTAAAATAGACATAATAGCATGTGCAAATGCCCAGAGCAAGAGAGAATGGTGTGTTTAAAAACAATGACAACATAGGTTTTAAAGAGATATTTAGGAAGCAGAATCGAGAGGACTGTCAGGATTTGGTGATTGACTAAATTCTGGAAAGACCAGAACCAAAAATAAGACCCTGGATTCTGTCTTGGACACTAAATGAGTGGTAGTGACATCTTCCAAAATAGTAGACCCCAAAGGAGAATCAGTTTATGAGGATGATGATAAGTCTAGTTTTGAATGGGATTTGAGGTGCCTACAATATACCAAGAAAGATATATGAAAGTAGTAGATGAAAACATAGGTTTTTGTATAAAATCAGAGAACCAGGAAGAAACATGCAGTTGGTAATTAACGCCAATGGATTATTTGAACTTCCCTAGCAGAGTTCAGAAATTGATAAAAAGTAAGGACCAAGCAAGTTGAAGATTACTAGTATTTAGAAAATTAGCAATGGGAGAAGAACCTATACAAGAACAGAAGAACTACTGAAACAAAAACAAACAGAAGAGATTAGTCTCATGAAATTTGAAACTTCAGGACAGTGTGGTCAACAGCCTCAAGTGCAGTTAAAAGATGAGGAGTGAAATTGTCTATTGGATTTGGCAACAAGGCCATTGTTGACCTGTGAAGAGCAGTTTTATTGGAGTAGTGGTGGCAGTGGTGAAGGGTTACTGAAAAATGAATGTAAAAATATAAAAGCAGGAAGTACAGAAAACTCTCAAAAAGTTTTTCTACTAAAGGAAAGACTTCAACATAATTGTGTAGTCAAAGAATTTTCCCATTGAAATACAGGAAAGACTTAAGTATTTTAAATGGGATGAGAAGATGCCGTAGATTTTGAAAAGGAACTTATGACAACGTTTCATCTTCTAGTTAGCTTGATCCAGGACTAAGAGGAATAGGAGAATCTTAAGTGTCTGGGTAATACTTTTGACTCCAAAGTCCCTTCATCTTCATAAGTGAGACCAAGGAGAATCACAATGGTTATAAATCACACAATCATATAATTTGGGAATAGGAGGGATATTAAAAGTAACCAAGTTCAACTTCACTGGAAATATCTATCTTAGAGTCAGAAGACATCAGAGGATTTCATGTTTTAATACCTTTTTAAGAAAAATGGGATTCCCACCCTGGCTGGCGTAGCTCAGTGGATTGAGCTCGGGCTGAGAACCAAAGTGTCGCAGGTTCGATTCCCAGCCAGGGTACATGCCTGGGTTGCAGGCCATAACCCCCAGCAACCGCACATTGATGTTTCTCTCTCTCTCTATCTCCCTCCCTTTCCTCTCTAAAAATAAATAAATAAAATCTTAAAAAAAAAGAAAAAGAAAAATGGGATTCCCTAGAGAAAAGATAAAATACCAGTAAATATAAAAAGGTGATCAATACCACTATTATTTAAATAAATGTAAAAGAAAACCCCAAAATAGCATATTCCTCTATCAAATTGGCAACTATTAAAATAATACGCAGCATGACAAAGAGTACAGAAATGAACACTCTTTTATACAGTTCAGTGAGACTGTATATTGCTACAAAATTTTTCTAGAGGGCAATTTGACAATGTGTGGCTGTTCATACCCTTTGACTCTGTAATTTACCCAGCTAACTATTGATCCTAGGGAAACAATTATTCACATGCAAGAATGTTCATTGCTGAAATGACAGGTTATATATAAGAGCAAACACTTAGAAACAACGTAAATACATAAAAATGGATTTCTTTGAAATAAGTTACATGTATATGATAAAATACTTTGTTGCCATTAAAATGATATCTTTGCAAACTATAATAATATGTTTGTGATATATTGCTATACAAAAACAACTGTTTAAAAACCAATAAAAAGCCAGAGTATGTTTATGATCTCAATTTTATAAAATGAAAGGGACAAGCACAAATACACATCCACACAGCACATACATGTACACAGAATATGTGAAATAAGCCATAATATTAATAGTAGTCTCCCTGACTACTATTACACTCCCTATTTATCTCCCTGACTTGTGTAATGTCAGGTGATTTTTTTGGTGTTTTCTTCAAGCTTTTCTATACTTTAGAATATAAACTTTCTGTAGTGAACACATATTACTCTATGACCAGATGAATTAACAGTAATTATGAAAAAAGTCATAGTCAAAACCATAAAGAAATATTTTTAAGACAAAGCAATTTAAAAAACATCACTAGTTTAAATTTTCATATGCTCTCTCACCATTAAAAGCACACAGGGGAAAAAAAATAAGCCGCTGTTTTAGAAAGTAAGAAGATCCTGTTTTCATTGATGAACATAAGTGAAGACAATTTAAAAAGGAACAGTTACTAGGTACCAAGCATTTCATTTGCTTCAACTCATTTGACACAATTACTCTTAAAACTGTTTCACTGATCCCATTTCAAAGATGGGGAAGTGCTGGAAGACTTTAGACTTTGCCCAAGTCCAGAATTTAAATGTAGATCTTTCCAACCTTCAAGTTGCACCTGGTTCCCTACGTGTTGCTGCTCCCAGAGTTAACAGGTATTAATTTAGAGAATTTTGTTTCTGAAAGAAACCAGGGACCAATTTAAAATCTCTAAAAATACTGCATCAGAAAAAATGGTGCTGTGAAACCCTTTTAAATTTCTTGTTAGAAAATAACAGCTACAGGCTGTTACTAAGAAAACTGCACCAAAATTACAGACTCCTTTCTATAAGTCAGTCTTTAATATCTCTAAGCACTAGACTATTTAATTTGAATTTGGCTGTTGTGACAAATACAATAAATTAACTTGTGAAATTAATCATTTTGTTTTTAATGAAAACATAAATATAGAAGCTTTGCTGTGTTCCATACATATGGCTGGAAGGGATAATGGTTTATGTTGAAAAATACTACTCTGCAGGAATTTCTACGGCTGTTTATGCTATAATTCAATTTGTTCTATTTAAATACAAAAATATGCTAGTCCTTTAGGCAATTAGTCCAATTAAAACCACAATGAGATACCATCTCACACATGTCTGAATGGCTACCGTCAATAAATCAACAAACAAAAAGTGCTGGTGAGGCTGAGGAGAAAGGGGAATGCCTTTGTGCTGTTGGTGGGAATGCAGATTGCTGCAGCCCCTGTAGAAAGCAGTAAATTAAAAATGGGTCTGCCTTTTGACCCAGTGATCCCACTTCTGGGAATATATCTGAAGGAACCCCAAACACTAGTTTCAAAGAACATAAACAAACCTACATTCATTGCAACATTAGTTACAATTGCCAAGATATGGAAGCAGCCCAAGTGTCCATCAGTAGATGAGTGGATAAAACAACTATGGGACATTTACACAATGGAATACTACTCAGCTGTAAAAAGAAAAAAATGTTACCCTTTGTGACAGTATGGATGGACCTGGAGAACATTATGCTAAGTGAAATAAGCCAGCCAGAGAAAGACAAGTGCCATATGATTTCACTCATATGTGGAATCTAACGAACAAACTGAACTAGCAAGGAAAATGGGGACAGAGTCATAGATGGGAAGTAGGATGACAGCTGTTGGAGGGGAGGTTACAGGTGGAGGGATTAAGCAAAAAGAAAAAAGGACTCATGGATATAGACAACAGTGTGGTGATTGCTGGGGGGAGGGAGGTATAAGAGACTAAATGGTTTAAAAAAAAGAGGTATAGAGTGGTCAATTCACTAAAATTATAGCCTAATTAAAATATCAATTCTCTTCCCTCAACCCCTGCATCCTTTGCCATTTCCCTCCACTATCAAAATACTTTAAAAGAGACCCACATTAACTATTGCTATGCCTTTGACGCTCAGTTATTCATTAACACAACACAGTCTGACTTCTTTTCATACCATGTCACTGAAATGGCTCTATAAACATCACAGTGATCTCCTGGTTGTCAAAGGCAATGGCTGTCCTCCTCCCACCTGACCTTGCTGTGGCACCATTGACCTAATTTATGTCTCTTGCTCAAACCTTTCTTTATCTCCAGACTCACATATCCAGCCGCCTCCTCAACATTTCCACTTGGATTCTAATAAACACCACAAATTTAACATGCCCCAAACTGACCTTCTGATCTTACCTCTACAAACCCACTCCACATACAGTCTTTGCCACTTCAGTTGATGGCTATTTCATCCTTCTAACTCAGAGAAAACATCCTGCATCCTCCTTGACCCCTCTATCTTTTACTACACCTCCAGTCCTTTAAGAACAACTATTGTGCTTACTTTAAAAATAAATCCAATAAGCAATCCACTGCTACCACTCTGGTTCAAGTCACCCCCATTTCTTGCCTAGCTTCAAAACTGGTCTCCTCACTTGTAGCCCTAAATCTATTATAAACCTTGCAACCAGAGTAATCTGTCCAAAAGGAAAGCTTTCTGAAATATACTCAGTCAAGCAAGCAGGTATTTTCCAGGAGGAACTATGGCTACCTGCCCTGGGTTAAGAGGAGGATGGGCTCAGGAACAGCCAGCTATATTTGTTGATCTGCCATTTATAGAAACACTTTTTAAGTACAATAATTCATGTAAGTCTCACAACCATTTTGGGATCCAGGATTTATCATTTCGGTTTTACTGGACAGCAAACAGGCTCATGAAGTGGCATAATACCCTCATTTACTCATCCATCCATTTATATATCTATTCTCTTACTGTTTACCGAATCCTGCTATGTGCCAGGCTCTACAACTAACCCAGAGCTCTCAGCCAGTCCTGGTAGAGCAGAAATTCAGTTTCTGGGCTGCTCGCCTTTAAGTTCAAGGGTCTTTTTCTTTCCATACAGCTGCACAGGGAACATCCAATGAGGACCTTTTCAGATTTTTTTTTTTGTGAGTGAAAATCATGTGAGGAAATTACACAAATATTTACATTTGAAAAGCAATTACAGTACTTTATGTATAATAATTGGCTCTTAATACATGCAAAATGTGTCAAATGAATAGATGGGTGTATGAGCGGGAGGGTAACAATGTTATTGCTTTTCCTATCCAGTAGGACTACAGCGTATTATGAGGGTCAAATGATACTGTGCTGTAAACAGTCTTGACAAAAGACTGTTTTAATATTTTAAAAAATTGTTTGTTGCTTTAAATCTGGTTTGGAAATAGCTAATGATACACTGGGCTGGGCTAGATTCACTTCACAGAGCAACAACACTGGATTACAAGTTACGGCACTGTCTGGCTTTACATCACAAAATAAGCACCTACATTTATTTCTCCCACATACCAGCAGATCCATGCCAAAAACGGGGTTCGATATCTGTTTTTTGAATTATCCTATGGATTCCAATTTTATAGATTAGAAAGTTGAAGCTCTGAAGCCTATGTGAATAGTATAAATTCACCCAGCTATCAAGTGGCAAAACTAGTGTATGTACTCAGTTTTTCTGTGTCTGAGGCTAACACTTTGTACAACACTACTTTTTTGACCAAATGTTTGTTATCACAAACTATTTAAATAACACTAAAACAATAACAGTTAGGTGAAACTTTATCATTTTCCCATCCTCATATTTTCTATTTTACTATTTGGTACTTTACTATTTACTGATTTGGTACTTTCCCCGTCCTCATATTTTCTACTTTACTACTACAACAACACTTGACAAGCACAATTTATGGATGAGAAAACCTAGGCTTGGAGTCCCAGATGTGCAGAGTTGCTCAAGGTCACAGAGTAGGCAAATTAAGGAGTAGGCAAGGAGTAAGAGATGTGGGGTCATCTCTTCTCCAGGCTCAATATCTCTAGCTCCTTCATCCTCATTTCCACACCCTTCTCCTCTCAAACTGACTTGTCCCAGGAAAACTACAGGATGCTCTTAAGATGGGGCACCACAACTGTACTCATCACACCAGGACAGAAGAATATGGCCTTTCGACTTGCACAGCTTTCTAAAAGGAGATATTCTGTCATCCAAAAAAGGCTGTCGAGGCTCCAGAGGCATGATTGGTGAGGAACTGAGCCAGCTAGCAAAGAATTTGACAAAACCCAACTGCTGGGGGTTCTCAAGTTGCAAAGGCAAGGACTCCATGAATGTGCCCATTGACATGCATGCACTGTAATAGATACAGGTTCTGCAGGCACTGCCACGGTGGTGTGACATGCATCCAAATCTTTTTTCCCCTTTTATATTATTTTTCTGCTTGAAAAGCTGAGTTCTCTTTCTTTGGCAGGTTTTGGAGCCATGTGACTGACACAATCCTGGCAAGCACTATAAATGCAGTGGGATTGTGTCTAAGAGAAACTGTCATTATGTACAGCTAGGACTAAATATTTGTGCTCCTTCTTTGGGGCTTTTAAAGGTGAATACCATTTCTGAGAGTTGAAAAACAGCTTTAATTACTGAGATAGCAAGTCAAGGGGGAAACATGGTTTTAATGAAGTTTATATTTAAACACAACAGAACTGCATAGTAACATTTACTGGTATTAAAAAAAGGAAGAGTATTATTAATTTTGCCCCACTTAGATTCAGTTATATTCAGTTTAACAAACATTACAAATACAGTGTAAACTGCATTTATTCTTAAGTATAAATACCATTCTATGAGGAAATCAAATGAATCAGAGACTGAGAAGTAGCATATTTAATTCATTCATTCTTTAATTCATCCATTTATTCAACAATTTTTATTGAGCAGACTCTGGAACCAAAGTCTAGGTACAAATCAGGCATCTGTCATTTAATAGCCCTGAGCTATTATTTTAAATCATTATTATTATTACTACCACATATTAGACACTTTTCTGGGTACTCAGATGACAAGTAATCAGAGAGTAAAGGTTCACACTCTTATACAGCTTGAATTCAAGTTATTTCTGTTTCCTGTTTTGCTGTGAGACAACTGGGTGCTGCTCATGTGGCTGTTAATCTACTTGCTATGGAAGCCCTTTATCTTTTCTGTTTTCCTTCATTTGTTTTACTGTGGACTCTGAAGGCAGCCAAGAAAGCTAATTAGAAACATGAGTAAAGCAAGAATCAAAAACCACGAAATGAGAATCTGAGGATGCTCTGGAGGACCTAAGAGGAGAAACCATAGTGCTTATCCTTGCTGAAACTGAGGTGACAAGACACAGGTAGGCAACAATTAGGTAATAACACAAGATAGTTTCCTGTATAATTCAAAATATTGGGTAGGCCAAAAAGTTTGTTTGTTTTTTCTGTGAGATGGCTCTAGTGTTTAGTTGTCTTTAACTTCATCCAAAACAATTTTGTTAGATTGTATTGTGACAGCTGTCATATCAGCATGCATTTAAAAAAATGGTGAATTTTTGTGTAGCCATTTTAATATTGAAGATGGGAGAAAATACACAGCATTTTGACATATTATGTTTTATTATTTCAAGAAAGATAAAAACTCAACTGAAATGCAATAAAAGATTTGTGCAGTGTATGGAGAAGGTGCTGTGACTGACCAAATGAGTCAAAAGTAGTTTGTGAAGTTGCATGCTGGAGATTTTTCATTGCATGATGCTCTATGGTCTGGCAGACCAGGTGAAGTTGACAGTAATCAAATGGAGACATTAAGAACAATCAATGCTATACCATGCAGGGGGTAGCCGATATACTCAAAATATCCAAATCATAAAGTTATTGGTGAAAATGAAAAGTGTGTCTCTCATTTTATAAAAACAAACAAACTAAATGGACTTTTTGGCCAACCCAATAGAATGCCATGGAGCTCCCACCCAGTGTCAAATTCCTGACCTGTTTTAAGGTGGACAGTTAATTAACTTAAAATTTTAGTAATCTCCTACTATATATACTATTTACCAGATGATGAGAGTTAGAAAGAATAAGTCGATGTTGTTATTCTCAAGAAAGGCACATAAACAACTATATTACAAGTCAGACATGATAATGCCATGAAAGAAGTACAAGCTGCTATGGAAAAAAGGAGTAATGAATTTAACAAAGAATTAGTGAGTGCCAACTATGCATCAGCACTGAGTTAGGTGCTGGTAACACAGTAGGAAATTAAACAGACAAGACATAAAGCTTACTTCTAGTGGAATAAGATAAAATTAATTTTAATAAGAACAATAAAACAGGTAAGTTCAGATGGTGATAAACCCTATGAATAAAATGAGACCTAAAGATTTAATAGTGATGCTGACATTTGGGGTTATGCTACTTCAGTTGGGTAGTTAGGGGAGACTTCTGTGAAGAGCAAACATTGGAGTGGAGGGAAGCATGGCAAGGAAGTTTCTTGAAGATTAGGATCAGAGAGACTATTTGCTTCTCAGGTCCCCTCTCGCCCTCTTCAGTTCTTCTCTTTGCCTCAGAGAGTTGACCTGTATGTATTTAGTTGAACCTTATGGAATTGCTGATTTTGGCAATTGGTTCAATCTACCAAATAAAAAGGGTTCTTTTGCCAACTAACTTCCAGGTTGAGTTTAGACAATGGAGAGCCCCAGGAAAATATGGAAAGGAGCAGAGCATTGACTCTATTTCCTTGGGTCCTTCCTTGTGGGGTCATCTTAAACTAGATGTGTCCCTCAATATATCTCTCTCAAGTCAAGTCAGGTGAACCTCTCAACAGACTCTTATTTTGGAGTCTGATAACAACTTCCTCCCTTTGCCCCTTCAGGCCTTGGGAGATAACAGTGCCCTAATATGAGTAGTTCTAGGTATTGAATTTGTGTTTTCCTGTATCCTGCCAGCACCCTTGTAAATTGTTCCTTTATTAAATTTTCTTCAAATTCCTCCCATAATACTGATATAGGAGATAAGTTTGGAATATTTGAGAAAACCGAAGAGGCTAGAATGGCTGGAGCTTAATAAGAAATGGGAAGGAAAGAGAAGATGAAGTTGTTGAGATAGGCAGAGATTAAATTATGCAGTACCTTATAGACTAAGATAAGAAATTTGAATGTTATTTTAAATGTAATGAGAAGCAACTAGAAATAGAAAGGAAAGGAGTAATTAATTCTGCATTAGGTTAAGGTAGGAACTTCAAAAACGTTGAACCTTAATGGTTGGACACACTACTGATTGACAGAAAAGAAGGGAAGAACATTTTAGGCAAGGGACCTAGTAGCCCAGTGTGGTTACAGGAAAGAAACTGAAAGGAAACTAGGCTGAGAATTCAGGCTAAAGTTCCTCTAGGAACCTAACATGAGACTATGAGAACTGTGCACTTTCTAATGATTTGAGGTCTATAGGAACTATTTGAGGCCAATAAGAACTAAATTTTCCATTGGCTATATACTCTAGGACTTTGGTGTCTTAAAAGATATAAACAGAATAATGAAATCTATTCTTTAACTACAATTTTTATCAAACTTAGACAATACCAACATTGTTTAGGTCATTGCTTTTTTTTTCTGAAGCTTTCTTCACTTGGCCTAAACTTCCTAATATTCCCCTTAAAATGGTGTTACTTAGATCTCCCTTAGTCAAGAGTATCTAGTTGCCTACAGGTCAGGAGCAGACCTGTGGTATGGTTTTCAGGACAATTTGGGCAAAGTTTTTCCATGATCTCAGACCTGCCTCCTCTTTCCTAGCTAAGCAAATTTCCTATTTTCTCAAACACATGCCATGTTTATTCTGATCTGCAAACATTTCCTATCTCCTTTGCCTCTCCTCTTTCTTCAACAAACTCAATGTGTACCAAAGAATGCAGAATTTGGGTTAATGCATATTTGGGTTATAATTCTGGCTTTGTAACTTACTAGATAAGTGACTTTTAATATATTATTACAGCTCTTTGAACCTTAGTTTCCTCATCTATAAAATGGAATAATAATACCTGCCTTCAGGGAGTACTGAGAGAATGGTTTAAGACTAAATAAAGAATCTAGAATAGTACTTGATGCACAAATACTCAATAAATACCATATTCTTTCCTTTCTTTCCTATTATCTCTATACTTACAATAGTGTTACTGCCATGAAATTTAGTACTAAATAATATCCCCAGAAAGCAATCATAAAACTTTTTATTGCAGATGCTTGTTCTGTTATCTGTGGGATATTAAACAGTCTATTGAGAATATAAATTCAATATAAAAAGAGGATATTATGAATAATTATAATGACAAAAATTTTTATAATTCACAAATCATTTTCCTACTAATTTTTCCATTTTCTTCTAAAATAACCTTATAGGATGGCAGGTCACATATTATTCCCATTTTATAGGTGAGAAAACAGACTGAAGATATTATAAGACTTACACATGCTCACTCACTCTATAGGGGATAGAGAAAGAAGAAGAACCCAGGTCTTCCAGATTCTTTACAAGGGTTCATTCTACTCTACTCCTAACAGACAGGGATGTGCATTTACTGGTTAAGTTACTTCCCTCCTGAGACCTTCCATGGTCCTAAGGACAAGCTATCAATGTAGTCTGTGATATATGCCTACTTCACCTCCCCAAACTTACCTCTCCTCATGACTATTCATTAGTTTAAGGAGAAGCCATATTGAACTTGTTGCTTGTTGTTCCTAGAACACAACAAACTGTTACTTTTGGGCACATGCTGCTGCCTTCACTTGGAATGCCCTATCTGCTCCTGAATACCAGGTAACACCTTTTCTTGAATCTTTCAAGACAACACAAGACTTGCTGTACTTAGGAGAGCTTTCTTGGTACCCCATGTAAAAGTGGCTCCTTCATCTTCTGTGCCACTAGGTACAGCCCTGTAACATGCAACTGTGCCTTGGATTTGTTGAAATTGTATTTTCTTGCATCAGTGTATTTGGTGCAATTATGTGCATCCCTGTCAATGGACTGTGAGCTTCATGAAGGCAGGGAATATTCAAGCTTTTTAATATTCTCAATGCCCAGACAGGAGTTGGCATGGAGCAGGTGCTCAGGGAATAATTGATAATATGAAGGATGAATTAAGTTTCCTAGGGTATCCTTGGATCTGACCCAGAAGCCTTATGTATTAAAGTATTAAAGAAAATAGTAACTCACAGACCTTCTTAGGAAGGAGCCAGACCTAACCATCTACATACATTAAGGCATGGGGAGCAAAGTGGAAAAACAAACACAAAAATGTAGAAGTCAGCAATTACTGGAATTACTACTCTTTGGGACACAACCCTTGAACATGTTATTTTTCTCAGCAGCAACTCCCTCACCATTTTATCTCCATATGCCACTTGCCAACCCAGACTGAGCTAGCTCTCTCGTGTAAATTAGCCTTAATCCTGATGAAAATGGTTCTGCCAATGAAAAACCTAGGTCATCCACAATGAAATGCATTTTAGCAGGCCCATGCATAGACCTGAACATAGACTGGATATCACAAGTTCTCTGAGCCATAGTTTTTCTATCTTTAAGGTACAGATATATCTCCTCCTTGCTTCTCCACCAACAAGGCTAACTCTGACATAAAGTAATGGTATGGGAATATTCAAACACTGTCCATCTGCCCTGTTCCAGAGTCCATGGGGAAAAAGTTTCAGCTTATGTATTGCAGGGTGATTATGACTCTCAGTAGATACCAGGGCTATGTCAGAGTTCTGCAAAAGACAGAGGAGAGGGGCTGAAGGGCTATGTTAGAGGGCTTTACAGCAAGGGGCCTTGGGTGCTCCAGTGAGTCCATCACTGAGGAAGGCTCATGAGGAGGTATATTAGGTAAAAAGCAGGGCTTGATCTTTTGTATTCCAGCACAAAACACAAAAAAAGACATTTAATCATTTCTAGAAGGAAAGGGAAGAAAGGAAGGAAGAAAGGAAAAAAGGACAGAAGGGAGGGAGGGAAGGAGGAGGAAGTTTAGGTCCAAACACTTACCTTTCTTGAAAAGCAGCCTGAATCTAGCATTGGGTTTAATGAGCATTAAGCTCTTACCATCATTCACTTGTAGGCCCAGCTCACTTCAGTGCAATTCCATTTGGTTTACCTAATTTACACACAAGGCCAGCTGATTCCTCAGACCCGTGCTGAGTGCTGGGAACCCTGATATGAATGAGACACAGACTTTGACTTCAAGAACAAAGCTGAGACAGACCTAGCTCGCTCAATGAGAGTGTTCAGGAGGAATGGGGCACACAGAACATGGACTGACTAACTCTGCCTGCAGAGGTCTGGAAGGCTTCACAGAGGAAAAGGTGCTTAGGTTAGGTGTCTGAAGCAAGAGTAAGAGCTTTCATAGGCAAACTGGCAGAGAGGCAGGAAGAGGACTCTAGGCTGAGCTCACACTAAGAGCAAAGGCAGTGGGGCTGGTGGTGATGGTGGTGACAGAACCAGATACTTCTTTCTGGGGAGTCCCAGAGAGAGCATATATGGCTGAACAGAAGATGTGGAAGAGAGGGTGGCAGGAACTAAGGCAAGAAAGACAGGATAGGATCAGTCCAGCATCCTCCATGTGCTGGCAGAAATGGTATTCCAGGTAAGGAAAACAATACAGCAAAGGCGAGAGGAATCTGGGGATTACTGCAGGAAGAATTCTTTTACAAAGTCATAGGTTGAAAAGGATTGTCTCAGAAAGTCATGAGCATAGTAAGAAGGTAGGGCAGGAAAGAATAACCTTTAATATGTGAGGCATCATCTGCCCTTTTTTGTTTTAATTGTCTTGTCTTAGATCATCCTCTCTTCACCACCTTTGCCATCCCACCCCATGCCTCTGCTGCATAAATTACAGATCCCATAAATAGGACTGCCTCATTTTGAATCACAACTTTACCATTTAGCAATTCTTTAAACTTGGGGAATTTTCCAAATTTTCTTAGCTTCAATTTCTACATCCCCCACTGAGGATAATAGTGATATTCACAAGATTTTTGAGTTCTTTAATAATAATAGCTAATTTATATTATTTATATTGAGTATTTACTATATATATCAGATCCTGTCCTAAGCATCTTTTTGTGTGTATTAGCTCATTTATATCCCAAACAACCGTCATGCTGTAGGTATTACATGCTGTCGTATTTTTGTCCCTATTTTACAGATGAGGAATGCTAAGCCCCCCAGACATTAAGGATTTGGCTTAGGCTACACAACTATAAATAAAAGATTGGGGATTTGAATCCAGGCATTTTGACTCCAGAGCCTATGCTTCTAACCACAGTGAGTGAGATCATCTATGGAAAGTGCCTACCACTCTGAGACATCACAAAAACTGCAAGTTTGTTATCCAGTGGCTCTGTCAATTTAAACAAATGAGTGTCTGGTTAATGGGTGACTGGGTAAACAAGTAAACAAATATTGGTTGAAAGGGGAAGCAAATAGCTGAGAGGAGAACCCCACCACCAATGAGACCAGGAGGGTGAGGAGTTAGTAGCTGTAAGGTGGAGTGGTGGTGGTTAAGTGTCCCCTTTCGTGAGATATAAATGGTAATTAAGCACCATTGTCCTGAACCACTGAAGAGAACACAGAGAAGTGCTGTAGAGCCTATCAAGGGAGCATCATGGGGCCTGGGTGGTCACACTAGGCTCCCTCTGTGTCCCTAAGATTGAGTTCCAGAAGGTAGCCTTTGTCATTCTTCTGTCTCAGCTATCATCATGACAGACAACCTAAAATTCTGACCACAAAGGCACAGCCTGGTGGCAGTGAGCAGTTGAAGAGCACACACAGCACTTCAAAGCTGCAAAGAAGAGGGCTAGGGATGGAGGGAGTCATAATTCATCAACATCAGTAAGCTTGGAGTGCTGAAGGCAGCACCAAGCTGATGCCCTGGTCCTGACAGACGAGTAGCAAAGGCAAGGGAGCAAAAAGGGAGGGGACATAAAAGGTGGAGCAGAAGAGGAGCTTGTCCATCACCAAATGCCTGCAGACATTAAATAACCTTCCCCCAGGAAGGCAGAATTCGAACCCAGAGCTCTGTGACTACAAAGCCCATTCTCTTTCTCTTCTACCACACTGCCCCATGACCACATGGGAGGATACTGTAAGATGTTTGTGCTCAGTGTGATGCCACCACTGCACATCAGTCTGAGAAAGAAAACCAGCTGACAAGTTGCCACTAGATCTCGTCTACTCCATATTCCCTATTGTCACCCCTTTTTAATACATTAGGACATCCAGAGTCAGAGAGAGGCAGTAACCTGACCAAGGTCATACAGTGGTTAGCAACCAGGTCTCTGAATTTTCACAGCACTTCGTGAGAGAAGTTGCTGCCCCTGTGATTCCAGTGAAAACTGTATTTTCATGGCCAGCCAATGGCTTAAAGGTCATCTGTTACGAGGCTTCATAAGTTTGTTTACTTAAAGAAAGGGCAGAAATCTAACTTTAGCCTACTGAGGAATAAAATTCTGATGTACCAATGTAACTAGGGAAAAAAATCCAATGGCATGCTTGGGAAGAATGAAGAGTCTACAGCTTGAAGGAGGGGTACTGATTCAGGCAGAGAAAAGAGGGGCCTGGCCAGGGAAGGAAGAGGCTTGGGTTCTGCAGAGCCCCCTCTGCACAGCCCTGAGTCTGTGTGCCAAGCAAGGCTATCTTTCTGCACTCTCAGAAGGCACTTGCAAATTGACTTAGAAAAGGAAGTAAGATGTGATACAAAGAGCCTGGGTTACAAAATTATGTCAGCCTGGCTTTGCCACTGAGTAAATCACCTCACTTCTCTGGGCCTTGGTTTCTTTATAGCATCAAATGGAAGTAATATCTACTTTGTAGGGTTATGGTAGGATTAAAAGTACCATATACACACATAAAGCACCTAGCATGGTTCCTAGAAGATAGCAAGTATTCAATAAACTTTAACTATTATTATACTTATACTAGTGTTACTACTGTCATTATTTGTATTATTATCAATCCCTGTGAAGTAAGAACATGTCATTGGGTGTTTACATGTTGTTTTTACAAGATTTGCCTATTTTTTTTTTTATTAAAAGACTATGCTTTTCTTTCAGGACAGTATAAATAACTTGACTTTGGGTGGTAAACACACAATACAATATACAGATAATGAATGTATTATAGAATTGTACTCTTGAAACCTATATAATTGTATTAACCAATGTAACCCCCCCAAATTCAATAACAAATATATATTTTTAATTATACATGTTTCTCTGAAGTGAATGCACTCTTCCACTCAACACACAATCTGCCTGTTGTACATATACTTCTGAGGATGAGGTAGGAATCATTTCTTTGAAACTCGTCACTGAGCCAGACTGAGGACCTCTGGGCCATGTTCAGTAATGGACTTCTGACAGTCAATGGGGCAGTCTAAATCCCTCCCTATTGCCTGAGATCAACCAAGGATAGTTGTGACAATTGGGCAGTGTGCTTCAGTCCCCCTTTCTCATCTTCAGGGTGCTCTCAAACCCTCTACTTTCTGTACCCACGTGTAGAGACAACCAGCTGATCCAAGGAACTCCAGGACTTATGGTTATGAAGTTGGTCTCTGGCTCAAAAAGCTTCAAAGCAATCTTTCACAAATTAAATATTAAAAATATACATGATTAGGCCCCTGTTCCTGGAGGATGGCTTGGAGGCCAGAACACTTTAGGTAGTCTGATATTTCTTTCACAGGGTCATGCAAAATTGAGCCACCAGAATGGTACTCCCACTTATACTAGACATAGGACAAGTCCAAGGCTTTGAGTTACTGATGGTCCACAACTGCCTTCTAGGCTTTAGCTATGTATGTAAGTCCAGGCATTGGCTCTTGCCTGTCTATATTCTAATTATGGCCCTGTCTCTGGGATTATAGCAACTGAAGACAGCATGGGTGGCAGCAGGCATCCTTTACCCTGTGTTTCCTCCTGGACAGCAGTGCTAGGCTATTTTTTAGAAGTGGCTATGCCCTTCTCATGCCTATCTTCTCTGAAGTGTTTTGAAGTGGTTCCTCTGCATTTCCACAGATCCTTCTGATTATTGTCATTGATGTGTAGGATGCTGTGCTCTCTCAGGCCTTTTAATTTGTGCCATATAAGAATGAGCTTTCCTTGCACAAGAGGGACTGTTCTCTCTTAACACATGGGCCCCTTCCCTATTCTTCTTGCTGATGGTGGTATATGGAAGGCAGTTAAAAGAGGCATGGTTGAAAGACATATTGATCTATGTTCATGTTATACAATCCTGGATGGTATACTTAACATGACCAGCAAATGAATTATTACTCACATTTTCCTGCATACTTGGGATGAGTCCTGTGTTTGTGTTCACTATCAACAAAACATCATAAACCTTTTCAGGGAATCATTAGAAACCAGTATTTGTGGGGACACTAATAATGAGTTTCTTTTTGGACATACTCTGCTTGGACATCTCTGAACGCTTTTCTCAAGTAGTCCCTGATGTTTGGATCCCCATGTTCATCTCTGCATTATCCAATATTAGCAAGAAACCTTCTAAGTCACTTTAGCCAGAGCCCCCCACCCCCCAGTTCTCAACTAATCAGGTCCTTTCTCCTCCATAATCCTCCCAGGTGATGTCTGATCACCCTGGCCTATCTTCAGTAAGAACCCTGTTTAGTTGGTTTAGCCAGAATCCACTCTTTTCCCTGATGTTTCTTCTTAGTAATTTATAATTTCCTGCCCACTGCCCACCACCCTCCTCACTCCTTGCTTATAAATTCTCACTTTCTTTTATTGTCTTTGGAGCTGGGCCTGATCTTTCTTCCCTACTATAAAACTTCATTGTATTAAGCCCCCTGTATAAAGTCCACTTTGCCATTCTTTAAGAAGAATCATGAATAATTTTTTAACAACACTATGAATAATAAAGTGCCATGAATAATGATACAACCAGCATTAAATAAATGGTATTGGGGAACTGCAAACATGTTCTAAAGAGCCATGCATCATGAGTACTATGAGTGTTGCTACCTTTTTTTCTGGATAGAAAATATTAAATTAACCAGGACTGTGCATTTGACAATAAAGAATATAAAAAGGTGGTGCCTAGACACTTAACAGGCAATTATTGAACAATAACCAAATATGTCTCTTCTGTCTTCATTGTTCTAAATTTTTGTCTAAATTCATAGACTTTCACAAGAGTCTGTAAGTGTTACAATATACTTTTTAATATAATTGTTTATATAGATGGGGGACCCACCAAAAAAGATTCACCTGGGACCCTGTGTTTCCTAGGTTTGGGCTTGGGCAGGTTGTTATAAACATGTCTAGCTAGAGGCTTAACCATGGAGTTTCATTGCCAAAGAGGTAACCAAGGAAAACCCTGCCCAAAGTACT
Source organism: Phyllostomus discolor (assembly GCF_004126475.2). Lineage (NCBI taxonomy): Eukaryota > Metazoa > Chordata > Mammalia > Chiroptera > Phyllostomidae > Phyllostomus > Phyllostomus discolor. Next base: position 34,517,409 of record NC_040907.2, read on the forward strand.
GCCATCCCTCCATTACAGCTGAAGTCACCACAGGTCTTGCCTGCAGATGTATCATAATCAGTCATTACAAGTGAAGTTTCAGCCCTGGCTGTTGTGGCTCAGTGGATTGAGTGCCTGCCTGTGAACTGAAAGGTTGCTGGTTTGATTCCTGGTCAGGGCACTTGCCTGGGTTGCAGGCCTAGTCCCCAGTTGGGGGTGAGCAAGAGGCAACCAATCGATGTTTCTCTAGTACATTAATGTCTCTCTCCCTCTCTTTCCCATCCCTCCCCCTCTCTCTAAAAATAAATAAATAAACATCTTTTTTTAAAAAAAAGTAAAGCTTCAAAGCAATCTTTCACAAACTGAACATTAAAAATACATGCATATCGTTTTTTTCTCAGCTCTGTTATATAAAGGAAAAATGTATAGAATGAAGGCTAGAGAGGAAAAGGATAAAATTTTAAGAGTCGCCTTTAAGAGGAGAAATCAGACAATTTTCCTCATTCATGTGTGCTTTTCACTACTTTCTATATTTGCTACAATAAGCATGTACTACTTTCCCTTTGATCTTTCAGCTCACTGCACTTTTTTCAACACAGGTCTCTTATTTCTCTGCACATTTCCTCTAGACTCATTTCTCCCCAACTACTTACATTCATTGAACTAAATCCTACTGACCTTTGAGATCCCATCAGGAATACCCTCCCTCCAGGCACCCTTCTGCAACCCCTCCAGGCTGTATTAAGTGCTTTTCTAATGAGCTCCTCCCACAATACCCAGTAGATTCTTATTACCCGAAGTATAATTGGAAGGTTTGTTCCTTTCCGTACCAGCCCTGCACTGCAGCAAGCCCAGCACTGTGCATGGCAAATAGCAGATCCTCAAAAATATTTTTTAAGTGGATAGATGGAGGAAAAAATTTTTTCAAACTTCTTTTTAAAACATATATACACATGAAAAAAGCCTAGGAAGCTCAGGGAAATTATTGTTGTTATTACTATTTAGGTTTCTCATTGATAGCTAAAAAATTGTCAATGGAATTCTTCAGAAAATAAATAGGGAATTTAGAAAAAGTCTGATAATTCCTTGGGGGCAGTGTTGGGCAAACAAGTTCCTAAGAACACTAGTTCCATAAAATTCTCTGGAAAGAAAGGGGGAGAGATAGCCTGTAACCAAATAACTGCAGGCCCCCTCTTAAGATTTATAATGTGTATTAGCATATTCCAATCTTGTAAAAAGTCCTGCTGGAAAGAACCTGGCTAATTTATTTTTTATCCAGTACTTCTTAAATTTATTTAAATATGAATCCTTCATTTATGTAACACCTATTAACATCTATTTCTCAAAACACTTTGGGAAATGCTGGGTTTAAGAGATAAGGCTTTCAGAAAAAGGAATTTTCTGATTCATGATGAAGGCAAGAAGTAGGAAAAGATATGGGAGGGAAAAGACTATTTGAATTTTAAAAATATCTATAATGTAACATTATTGAGCACTTAATATGTGGCAGATAGTATATCAAGTATGGTACATACATTAGTTTGTTTAACTTTTAAAATAAGTTTTAAAAATAGGTATATTATTCTCACTTAATAAAAAGAATGAAAGTTCAAAGAAGTTAAGTATTCTGGACAGCACCACATCTGTCTGGGTTACTTCAGACTCTCCCTCTTAACCACTGTGCTCCCACCATTGAATGAGTTAAGCCCTTCTTCCCCTGATGGAACAGGTGATGAAAGGGGAACATTGCCTTCCTTTATTCCTCTTCTCTGTTCTCCCCATCTTCCCTTTTCCATCCTTTCCCTTCTCTCTCTCTCCCCTTCCTTGCTCAAACTTTGTTTGAGTGTCCATTATGTGTTAGTCATTGTGCTGGGTGGACTCTCTCTAGGGTTTCAGAGGTAAATCAGGACTGAAACCTCTCTCAGAGAACCTCCAGTTGAGCCCACCAACTTGGTCAGCTTTCAAGCCCAGATACAGACTTAAAAGAGGATGGTAAGAGATACCACCATGGACTGCATTGTAGCAAGGGCATCAAAAAGAATGATGAGCTTTGGATGGAAGCTCCACCTAGAGTTGCACCTCACACATTTCTAAAACTGGATCTTTAGAAGAAGAAGCATTTGGCAGCATGAGGGGTAGGTAGAAAGTCTCATGTACAAATAACTAAATGAATGCTGTTTTCATTAACTAGATTTATTAGTAAGAGTTGGAATAAGCACACCTGTACCCTCCTTCAAATATTCCCTGGAGAGCTGGAACATAAGCAATATGCCAGTCTGGCCACATGCCAAGAAGCTATCTGGGGAAATGGGTATAAAATTTCACTCACATGGGGGTTACAAAATATAATTCAGGGCAAAAACTTGGTCCTTACCTTCAAAATTAAAAAAAAAAAAGTTCCCTGAACCTCCCTAAATCACAGTGCCAGTCACACTGTTCTGTGTCTGCCTCCCAGTCAGGGTCTGGAGGTCCTCGGAGAACTAGAAATTTTTCTTCTTTTCTGTCCCCATCCCTAGCTTCTAGCACAGCGTCTGGTATATTATAGATGATCAATAAATACTTGATGTAGAACAGATGAAAGGGAGGAAGTGGGGAAGAAGGAACAGAGGAAGAGGACCCTTGGATGGGACAGAAGAGTTATAGAATCTTATGGGAAATTCAGGACTTTGACCCCTGGATTCTCTGGTACAAGGTTCAGCTTTACAAAGATACCCACTGCTTCTTCACAACTGCCTCATGGTGCCCCCATCACCAAAGTATCTTGGGCTGACCTAGGGAAGCATTTCTGATCTCTCCTGTGAATAAGGAGCCTCAGGCCTGCCATTCTCCTTGCTGGAGACTGTCACTGCGAGAGGAGAGGTGAAGGTAAGGCTCTACTTGAAATTCAACTAGTGCTGCATAAAGAATGATGCACATGAAAAATTGATCATGACACTGAACCCAGGCAAATAGTATTAATAATGCAGTGTTTAAACATACAATATATCCCTGTTAATGATGAAAAGAAACCCAAGGTCACAGCAAATAAAAGTCATTCCAATGAGACCAACAGGAAGAGAGAATTTCTCTAAGTGGATCACTCCACAATAGCTTCCTTTGCAGCTCCTTCTGGCAGAGTAAGTAGCCTTTCTACCAAGAGAGCAGAGCCCTTCTCAACAGAAACATTTCAAACTACTAGGCAGTTCCAAAAAAGCAGAACCTCCTTTTCTACTAACCTTCTAACCCTCTTTTTCTCAATCTCCTCATCTTTAAAATTGAGATTATAATACCTAAGCAATGGGGTTGTTATAAGGATTAGATGATTTATGTAATACATGGAAGTACACAATAATCCCTATAAATTTTACTTCTGCTTCTTTTAATCTGCTTGATTGAAAATGAAGTTATACAGAGAGCTACTGAATTTTCAAAGGCTCAGGAGAGGTATACACACAGGCAAAGTAAAGTGGACTTCCTAGTACATACCCCTTAGAATTTGTCCTGAGCAATGTTCCTGTGGCCCATTAACCTAACCCCACCTCTAACAGTAAAGAAAGCCTCAGGCTTCTGCAATGAAACCTGACACCAACAAGCAGGTGAGAAGAAGTGGAAAAACACTGGACCAGGAGCTGGGTTTTGTCTCAAGTCTGTTAGTAATTCACTCCCTCTTTCTTAGCCTTGATTTCCCTGTCTACAAAATGAGGGAGCTTTTAGCTATTTCCCAGCCCCCAAATTGCAACTCTGAATATTTGCAATCATGTAGGTAAGGCAAATTACTAAAAGCATGGATTTGCAGTCTTCTGACAGACCTGGGCTTAAATGCTGCTCCTCCACAAACCTGTAGTAAGGCCGTGGTCAAAGCACTTAACCTCTCTAAGCCTCAGATTCCTAAGTGATAAATGAGACAACAACAGTTACTACTGCAGAGATTTATTTTGGGTACTATAGTAATCCAAGATAACATTGCTACTAGGAGGAAAATGTAGAAAGCAAGCCCAGGTCTGTTTAATTTCAAAGACCATGCTGTCCACTACAGTATTGGAGAGCACCAGCATAAACAAGTGTCTGTAAAGTGAGGCAGAGTACAATAGAAGCACAGGCATTCCACTATTGCACAGCAAAGGCAGGAGGGATTAGTACTGTCTATGGGTGAAAGCAGCAAGTTGCTCTGATATAGTAGGCAGTCAGGCAGACGTGAACAGAGTAGGAATGATAGGCCAGGTATGGAACGTCTCCAGGGTACATAGAGTCCTGGGTACCTAGCAACAGACAGAACTGAAAAAAACAAGTATCACACGGTGGGACCTCACCCCCAGGGTGACCTCTCCTCCCCTAGCACATCTCTGGTCATGCAGTTTAGACCCCCTGACCTTTCCTCCCCTGGCATGTCATGTAGCTACACCCCCTTAGAGGAAGAACAAGGAGGCTAAAGAATAGCCTCATACAACTCCCTATAAGCCCTTGTATGACCACTCCCTTAAGCATTAAGTTGCCAGGACAGCCAGGTTCTGGCCAGCAACAAATAATCTTAGGAAAAAAGCCTTGGATTTGTTGACCACAAAGACAGTTTGGGTCAAATTAGAAATAACATTTAGGCCTCAGTTGTGTTTCAGCTCCAGGCCCAGAAAAACAGCAAAACCAGATGAAGCTTTGTCCTGGCTGGCTGGCATCAGGACCAGCTGCAATGACTAATGTCCCTCTACCCTAATGTCAACCAATTAGTAGAGACCACAACCCTGAAAGGAGACAGCTGGAAAGCTGATGAATATTCTATTGAGATCCTCCCCTGGGACCTCCCCTAACACCCCTGCCTTTGGGAAACAGATAAAATCCCTTAAGATGAAGGACCCAGTGCGTGCTTCTCCCTCTCCACACACCCTAGCCTTTCCTTCACTCTCTTTTCCCTCAAAGCATGTATTTTGCTTTCTTTCTCCTAAGCTCCAAAGGCCCTTCTTTGCATCTATAACTTGCTTCCTGAGTTCACAAAGCCCAGCTGGCTCACTTCTTCTACCTCTGTGACTTTCTAAATAAACTTTCACTTGTTCTTGGCTTCAAATTCTTTCTTAACCAAACTCAAGGACTGAGGCCTAACTTCGATGGTAACATCTGGTGCCTAACTTCAATGGTATTCACTGTGAACAGTTCCATCACGAAAAGAACTCTAGAATTAGAGGCCAGGGATTTCAAATACTTCACCTCTCTGGATCTCAATTTCTTGTCCTATAAGATATGGACAGTAATAGTAGCCACTTTACAGAATTAGTAGGACAGATTGGGTAAGATATATAAGCACTTAGCATAGTGCCCAGGACATAATAAGAACTTAACAAGTGACACCTATTACCATTACGACAGTAGATTCTTTTAATGATGTAAAATTAAGATATTATTATAAATAATCAAAACATTCTAGAATAATCTAAACAGCCCACAAGATGCTGCCAAACCTAAAAGAATCAGACGCCCAGAATAGCATTTTTTCTATTGGCTTTCCAACTTCTATATCACAAAAGAAAAAGTCTGGAAACCACATACATTGGCCTTCAACCAAGTGCTATTCTCAGAGGTATTATTTACATTTCAGATTTATTATTGTCTTCCACAGTGCTGACATGAAATAACCTTCTATTCTCTTCCATGTTAAAAGAGTACAGTGTTTCTTGGCTTGATAAATAATTCAGGGCTATATTAATATTTTAAGAACAATAAGCAATATATTTTGGACCCTAGAAAAACCATGAGGACTGAAATTAGTTATTTGTAGCTGAAAACTTAATTGAACCAACATATTGATTTTTTTCTTCCAGGTTTTATTGCCCACACAGTGAAGAGGAGTGCCTGCTTCCATTGCAAATGCTGCATACTTAATTATATCTGCTAAATGTTGTTTTTATGAAAACTCACAAGCAGTGAACCATGAACTTAAATGTTTTTGCCAACTAATGCTAAACATAGAAACCACTCCCCTTTCCTTACACTAGTGCATTTTTCTTCACATACGTTTTTTAAGGATGATGAATGTTGTTTTTCATAAATATCAGATTTCTGAGTTAGCAGTTACAACCTGGCTAAAGAAGGAGAAAAAAAACCTATAATTTACTTTTACTTACTATGTCTTTGATCTTATGTGTGTATGGTCCTTAAAATAAGTCTCTAGTGTAGGTCATAGCTGCTTTCACAAATCAAAAATTGAGGTTTAAAGAGGTTTGGGTAACTTCTTCAAAGTCACCCAGAAAGTACATCCAATCCTAAAGCTCAAGTTCTTTGCTATGTACCAGGTTGCCTCATAGTACTGCTGCTGCTGCTGCTGCTGCTGCTGCTACTACTATTGCTGCTGCTGCTACTAGCTAAGAAATATTGAACATTAACAATGTACCCGATACTATTTTTTAAATGTTTACATACATACATTAATTTAATTATCCCCCAAATCCTTTGAGATAGGGGCTATTATTATCTCATACTACAGTTCAAGAAAATAAATTTTAGAGAGTTGGCATGGCTTTCCCAAGTTCCCCTGATATTAAGTGGGAGCTAGGATTTGAAGTCATAAAGTCTAATGCCAGGGCCCATTCTCTTAAGCCATTATACACGCCATACTCCTGGACACCTGAATCTAGGGAAGTGGATTCCCATCAGTAGGTAGATGAAATAAGACCAACAGGGGGCATCTTTGCAGCTCTACACGGGACATCAAAGAGATTTCAAATAAAAACGAGTGACTATAATCACTCACAGATAATGAGTTGGTAGCTTGACAATGTTCATTTCTGGATATGGCCTGGAATCTTTGCTGCAAGCATGATCTTGGCTGATTTGTTAAACTTGGCCTCCCTAACAAAGGAGCAGTTGGCCAGGGGCCTCTTTATGACACATGGTTGTATCCTAACTGTTCCGATTGTACTACATGGGGTGTTGCCTTCCTTAATCTACAACACCAGTTTCAGGAGTAAAGAGAATGTGCCCACAGTCAGCTGAATAGTCACATGGCAAGTTGTTCTTCATTTGACAAGTTAGATCAGTTCCTAGTGAGGTAAGTGGGCTGAATTTTTTTAAATTGGAAAACAATATTATTTTTGGTAGAGCTGCACCCATGTAAACATACCTTTATGCCTTCATGCACTTATGCATGTACATTCCCCCTCCCCCCCGCAGTTCCTGGTCTTCAAGGCTCTGTATGATCTGGATTCTGCCTGCCTCTCCAAGTTAATCTCATACCTTCTTTTTCTTTTTCTTATATGTTGTTCTCTAGTCTATAGTTACACTGGTTTATTTCAGTTACTCAAATATTCTATTCTCTTTTCCACTGCAGGGCCTTTGTACATTCTGCCCAAAATGCTCTTCTGATTCTCTGTATCATAGGCTCCTTCTCATCTTTCAGGCCTCAGATATAGTGTCTATTCTTTACAGAGGCATTTTCTGTCTATTTTATTTAAAGTGAGTCTCTTATTTTTCTCTACTTTAATATCTTGTTTGCTTCCTTCATGGCTCTTATCATACTCCTTATTCATTTATTTACAGGGTCATAGGACATGCTGATAATAAACATAGAGTCTGAAGTCAGAGTATCTAGATTCAGTTCCTAGTTCTACTACTTAACCATGGTCCTGGTAAAGTTACTTACCTTTCTATGCCTGAACTTCCTCATCAGTCGTTGTATCTACCTAGTTTACAGGGATGTTGTGATTACTAAACATAAAGTTCTTATAACAGTGTTGAGCGTATAATAAACACTCAATAACTGTTGTCTACTACATCTTTTTTCTTCACCATAATACACATTCCAAGAGAGTAGGGACCATTTTTAGTCCTGTTCACCATTATTTTTTTAGTGACTCAGACATGGTAGGCACTTGCTGGATCCTTGTTGAGCATGAGATGAAGTCTGTTCCTCCTAGCACATTCAAGAGAAAACAGATTTTACAACCAGAATTACCTGGACTCAAATCCTGTTCCCCCCATGCTCTATGCTGAATTAATGCCATTTATTATTCTCCCCTCATCATGCCCAATACCTGTAAAAAGCTCCTGCACTAGGACTCATATTGGCACTGAAGAACATTTTACAGGATTTGTCTCTAACTTGTATTCTCATATGATAATAACACACAATAGTTATAGGTTTGGATAGGTTCCAGAGTCAAACTGCCTGAACTGGAATTCTCATTCTACCACTGACTAATTTGGCAAGATACTTAGTTTCTCTTGTGTTTCTTAAGTTTCATCATTTTTTAAAGGAAAGTAAAAACAATACTTACTTTATAGGGTCTCTATGGTAATTTAATGAATTAACATGTTATCTAGTTCTTGAGAAGAGTTCCTAATATGTAATAAACTCAGTATGTTTTAGGTCCTTGATACTCAGAGTGTGATTCATGAACCAGCAGCATTGGCATCCCCTTGGAACCTGTTGGAAATGTAGTACTTTGGGTCCCACTACCAGACTACTGAATGGGAATCCACATTTTAGTAAGACCCCCAGTGATCTGTACAAGCATTGAAGGTTGAAAAGTGCTGATTTAGCTAACATCATTACCACTACACCACCATCTCCTGAGATTTTCTGAGCTCTGTCCTTTGAGTTTCACACTTAAACACACTCTGTGCATCTCATCCTGCTTGGTGATTGGTGATTCCTTCAGCTGGTTTGCTTGACTTTTTGATTCCATATCTCATCCAAGACTCTATCCTTCAATTTTCCCTTTTAGTTCCATACACTGCTGTTTGCTTACATAGAAGTGACATACTGTACTGCTTCAGCTGTGGCTGCTAAGGTATTGCTCCCTGACCAGAGCTTAGCAGTCCCCATAGGACTCTGCTTCCTGGGAAGGAGCCATCTGAAAATGACTTACTAATTGTGTAGCTTTGAGAAAATTTCATTTTTTTTACCCCTTTGAGCCTCATTTTCACATCTGCAAAATGAAGATAAAATTACTCAGCTGGTGAACAAGTACAAACTTATTAGTTGATTGGTCTTAGGTAGCTATTTAACCTATTGGAGCTTCATTTTTCCTCAGCTGGGCAATAGAGATAATGGTACCTTTCCGAGGATTACAAAGATTGAGATAATGTATGTTAAGCAATTACCATTATGGTTAATCAATAAACCTTGCATACAATCAATAAACTTTTGTATTATATCAATAAGTATCAAAACATGCTATGACAATGATTATTGTTATAATCTATCACATTTTTTAATGATGTCCCTGAAAATTTCTCTAACATTTGACACCCCATTCTCAAACATTTGCCACAATTTGTGGAGTTACTTTAAAAGGAACATCACTTATATGCATGTATAAACTCCAGAGTGTATGTGAGTTTATGACATTATGAGGTGCATGACATTATGGTCATTCTCAGTAAATGTTTGATACATAAATAAATGAACAAATGACTGAGTGTTTTATATTTGCAAAGAATCAAAGGTGATATTTACTTATTCTTGCCTGTGAGAACAAAAATAAATCCCTCAACTTAGCATTCATATTTTCCTTCAGCAGGGTTTCATTGAAGTTGATCTTTTGTGAATGCCCAAACAGATCTACCATTCCAGCCAAACCAATGGAATAAGCTTATCCTTTGGACCGTGTAGAGTAGTAGATAGAGTCTAGGCTTTGAAATGTTTGATATGAATTTGAATCATGTTCTTTCATTTACTATCTGTGAAGTCAAATGCAAGCCCCTTAAGCTGTCTGAATTTTGGTTTTCTCTTCTGTAAAACACATGTAATTATCCCTCAATATTGTTATAAGATTTCAATGAGATAATACATATAAAAATTGGTAGCATACTAGCTGACACATAAAAGAAAATTAATTACTATGAGTTCCTTTGTTCTTTTGCTTGATACGCCCTTTTGGAAACCAATTCAATAATTTGTAACAATTCTTAAACTTCTCCTTCTATCCAGGAATTCCACATCTAGGAAATTTCCTCAGGAGATGACCCAAATGAAGACATATATTTATACACATTTTATCATATCTGCACTTTTAGTGATGGGACCTCCCACAGTAGGCATTCACTCAGGGCAACTCCCTGACTTTAGTGTGTGTCTCACCATCAGGCTAGCTTCTAGAGAAAGCATTCTTTCACATTTTCATTCATGTGCTCATTCAATGAATATTTATGTGAGCACTGATTATGTGCAAAGCAGAGTGAAAGAGGATACAGAAAGTAATAAGACATTCCCCACTCTCGCTGAAATTCTGATATGGCAAAAGTCCACTTTACTGAGAGCACTATCCCTCTCAGATTTTGGCAAACTCTAACTCATTCCTGGGTCACAATTCAGATATCGCCTAATCTGTAACAGATTCTCTGACCTTCCTAGGAATCAAAGCTCTTGGTTCCTTCACCTTCACTTGCATGGAATTCTGTTTATACCTATTTTTAGGGCAAACAATAGTTCTAGCAAAATATTGATTGTGCCTAGATATGAGGGTGGTGTGGGAGTGAGAGTGCAGGTGCCAGTGGGGAGACCGAGTAGGAGGCGAGAGGAAGAGAATTTAGTTACAGAGTTGGACGGGAGCCCTGGGAGAAACTGCCAAGTCAGTGCCTCAGTATGGGGGCACCAAGAATTACTTGGAAGCACAACTCCCAAGTGTGCTCAGAGGAAATTCATTAAACCCTTTATCACTCAGGATCCACAAACCAGGATTTCAGGGCTGCTGTGATATAAAATGGATGATGTCTAGGCTCTGCTTTAAAGGGCGTTTTAGCTTAAGAAGTAGACAAAGAGACACATGAGCAACTATAATCTTAGGCTATGATAAGTGACAGAGGTGTAGCCGAAATGCTGAGGAGGCCAAGGGTCCACAGCTCTGGTCTGATAACCTGCTTTGTAATCTTATCATCCTAGGACTGCTTTGTTCTGTATTCCTGTCTAAGCCTGCTACTTAGTAAAGGTATAACCTCAAGGAATGTCACTTAACCTCCATGGAATTCACTTTGTCACCTTCTGCCTACTGACAGACCAACCAAAATTACATGGGCTTGCTTCAGCTTTGGAATATCATCTACCTTTCACATCTAGTCACTGTGGTTCACTAAGCTGTGGGACACTACACATTTCATCTTTCCCCCTCACAGTTGAATATTCAACTGAATGTGATCAAGGATTCTATAAATTTTGAGCAACTAGAGACTTTTTCAGCATGTGAAGCTTTCACAGCGCCCCACCGTGTGGTGTGGAGTGCCAGCTCTAGGCTCTTTACTACTCCTGCTTTTCCATACTCAGTAGTAAGATACTTCAAAATAGCCTCTAATTGGAATAATGTATAATGTGTAGTCCGGAAATATTCTAGTCAATGATATGTACATCAAGTTGGTACTAATCAGAAGTGTTACCACAGTTCAGTGAGGGTTATATTAGTGAGGAAGGTACTTTAAAAATTCAGACAAAGAAAAGACTTTTTGGAGAGGCACTAATAACAGCAAAGACAGGAGGGAAATTGATGTAGTGGATGGATAGGACAGTAAAGAGACTTTCTAGATTAAGAGAGGGTTGTATTGAAAGAAGCAAAGAGAGTATGAGTAGAGAAATCATCTACTCACTGAAGAAATACAAGGAGACACAATTCAGTTTACTTTAGGGAAGACATTTCTAAGAGGTAGATTTATTAAGAGAGATTCCTGGCATCCTTGAAAGGTGATGAGTGGTTAACTTGCTAGAAGAATGTAAGTACACACTGAATGTCAGTTTTGAAGAGTTATAAAAATATTCCTACCTCAATTAGGGATCTGGCATTAAATCATTAACTCCAAAATTGAAAGATAATTTAAAAAATAGCATAGTCTTGAGAATGTGATAAGAAGAGAGGATACAAATGGTATTGGTGGTAGGGGACAAACAAGAAAAGAAAAAGGAAAGGGGGGAGGGAAGGAAAAGGGAAGGAAGGGAGGGAGGAAGAGAGGAAGGAAGGGGTAGGAGAGGAACAAAGGGAGGGAGGGAAATAAGAAAGAAGCAAGGGAGAGAAGGAAGAAAGGGATACATGGTTGAGTCATGTCCAGTATTGTTTCACTGAGCATGGAGCCTCTCAATTCATTATTGTTAATAATAAACTCCTGGGGTCTATCCACCTGTGATTTTCTGATTATGTGACCAACATGGATAGTATACAGATGCTTTTAGTCATAAGAAATAATGGAGGAGAGCCCAGCTTTAGGTTCTGGACCATTTCACAAAAAGAAACAACAACTAGCTAACATGGCATTCGAATTGACTTCATCTTGTGGATTTTAGAAGTGTCAGAGAAATTTAGCCTTTAAAGAACTGAATCAAATATATTTTATCACATCCCTGCCTTGGTAACTTTAATAAACTGTGGTGCCTTCAGGGACCCATATCCATATAAATTAACTGCCTTCAACTTGGAGCATCAGGGTCTTTATCTTTTGTCAGCTTAATTATGTATTTTAATTTTAACATTTGAAAAAAATGACCCACCCTAAGAGTAGCCTTGATTGTTTAATTAGACAAATGAATATTGTTATATCTGACATGACCAAAACTGTAATGTGTCATGTTGATATTTTATGAGAAGCAAAGAGCTCCATGCTGGTACTCAAGTAAGTCAAGCACTTAAAAGTATACCTGCCTACCTCTTCAGAAAATTTAGTGTCCTAACTTGGTTGTATGGCTATCTTAAGTATAAGATTATTCACTGATTCCACTAAAATTCCAGTGTGATTTTAGGTATTTGTCTAACTTCTCTTTGCAGAAGACTTTGCATGGTGTAGATTAGAGACTTGAAAAAGGTAAAGTGGTACATCTAGAATAATTTGAGCTCCCTAAGTCTATAGACAAAATATCAGCCCATGGTCACCAGTCCTTTTTACATTCTTTAGATCTCCTGTCAAACCATTATTCTCACTTCCAAATAGGTCAATCTCATGCATATTTCTGGCCCTTCATTTTTCTGTTCAGCCTTTAGACGTGGTCCCCTACTTCACAGTCACACAAAAAGAGGATTCCTAAACCTTTGCTACACTCAGTGTCTTAGCCTTGACTTCTTGCACTGGTGTGCTTACAACAGTGCATCCTAATGTGCTGATAATCCTCATAACTTTCAACTTCACAACTTTTTTTCCCCATTTTGGACCATGCTTCATTTCTTGTTTTAGAAACACATTAATACCCCTTCCAGTATGATTCACTTTCCAAAACATTCTGGACACACAAACCCCATGAGTACACTCTGGCTCTTTTTAGAGGTTTTGGATATCTCCTATCCAATTTTGTCTATAAACCACTGTCAAGTAGTTTTCCTAAAGAGAAATCTGATCATGTCCTTCATGCCTAATGTTATTCAATGATTTCACATTGTCACTAACATAAAGTACCAGTTGCTTAACAAGATACTAAAGACCTTTCAAACTTTAGCTCCAGATCAATTTGTTGGACTCACTAGCTTCTAGCTTCCTACTATTATACTAACATGACAGAAAACAGACCTCTCATTCTTCCTAGAATGTATTTTATGCTATTGCTCTTTCATGCCTTTCTTCACACTTTCTCTGTAATGCCTAATCATTTTTACCTCCAGTTTTCTATCTATCAAAACATGTACCCCTATAGAAAGCTCATCATGATTTCCATGATTCTATTCTATTTACCACATAATTGAGGATATCAATTAACCTGTGCTGGGTGGATGATCAAAACACCACATCACTACTCACAGAGGGCTGGCCCTATGAATTATAAACTAGGCAGCTGCCTTGGTCTCTAGAAATGCTCCACTGTTCTTTCCCAAAGGGTGGACATTTGTTTAGTCTGAGGCCTGGAGGATGAGAAAGAGTAGCTAGGAAAAGAGCATAGCAGGCCAAGGAAACATTATGTACAAAGGTGGTATATAAATCACTGAAGTCTAAAAATTCCAAGTGTTCTACATGGTGACGAAATTAAGATTCAAAATAGAAAGAAGCCAGTTTATTTTTTTAAAATTTTGGATGTATGGAATTAAATTAATGATAATCCAAGGTTCTGGCCAAGATGGAGGCATAGGGAGAATGCTTCGTTTCCTTGAACAACCAAAAGAAGGATAACAACCAATTTAAAAACAATAAACAACCATAAGTACCAGAAAACCAAAGCGTATGGAACTCCAACAACCAAGGAGTTAAAGAAACACTCACCCAAACCTGGAGGAGGGGCAGAGGTGGGACACTGGCAGCAGAACTGAGAGGACACCGTGGGTGGGCGAGGCGGGGCTGACTGAATGGAAAACTAAAGACTCAAACCTCTAGATGTAAAATACTACAGGGGGTTGGGACAGTGAGAGAAACTCCCAGTCTCACAGGAGAGTTCACTGGAAAGTGGGGCTAGTGAGGAGCAAGTTAGCAGCATTGTTCCCTCTATGACCCCTCCCCGACAGACAGAGCCACAAGGCAGCATAGGGTTGCCCTGCCCTAGCGAAAACCTAAGTCTCTGCCCCCTTATAACATAACAGGTGCCCCAAGACAAAGAAATATGGCCCAAATAAAAGAACAGATCAAAACTCCAGAAAAAGAGCTAGATGATGAGGAGATAGACAACCTATCTGATGCAGAATTCAAAACACTGGTAATCAGGATGTTCAGAGAAATAATTGCCCATGGCTGCAAAATAAAGGAAGAAGTGAAAGCTATACAAAGTGAAATAAAGAAAAATATGCAGGGAACCAACAATGAAGGAAAGGAACCCAGGACTCAAATCAATGATTTGGAACAAAAGAAAGAAATAAACCTCCAACCAGAACAGAATGAAGAAACAAGAATTCAAAAAAATGAGAAGAGACTTATGAACCTCTGGGACAACTTTAAGTGCTCCAACTTCAGAATCATATGGGCACCAGAAGGAGAAGAAGAAGAGGAAGAAATTGAATATTTATTTGGACAAGTAATGAAGGAAAACTTCTCCAATCTAGTGAATGAAATAGACTTCCAGGAAGTCCAGGAAGCTCAGAGAAACCCAAAGAAAATGGACCCAAGGAGAAACACACCAAGGCACATCATCATTAAGTTACCCAAGATTAAAGATAAAGAGAGAATCTTAAAAGCAGCAAGAGGAAAGGAGACAGTTAGCTACAAAGGAGTTCGCAGAAGACTGTCAGCTGATTTCTCAAAAGAAATCTTGCAGGCAAGAAGGGGCTGGAAAGAAGTATTTGAAATTACTTCTTTCAAAGTAATCTGAGATTGCTCTTTCCAGCAAAACTATCATTTAGAATGGAAGAGCAGATAAAGTGCTTCCTAGACATGGTCAAGTTAAAGAAGTTCACCATTACCAAGCCCTTATTATATGAAGTGTTAAAGGGACTTATCTAAGAAATAGAAGATCAAAAACTATGAAGCAAAATGACAACAAACTCACAACTATCAACAACTGAATCTAAAAAACTAAAACCAAAACTAAGCAAAGAACTAGAATAGAAACAGAACCAGAGAATGGAGATCACATGGAGGATTATCAGTGGAGAGGGGAAGGGGAAGAATGAGGGGGAATAAGGTACAGGGAATAAGAAGCATAATTGGTAGGCATAAAGTAGATGGAGGAGGGGGGGAGAGTTAAGAATAGTACAGGAAACAGAGAAGCCAAAGAATTTATATGTACAACCCATGGACATGAACTAAGGAGGGAGGGGGAATGCTGGAGGATGGGAGTACAGGACGGAGGAGGGATAAAATGGAAAAAAAATTGGGAAAACTGTAATTGCATAATCAATAAATATACTTAAAAATAATTGAATTAATGGTAACCCATGCTTTATGAGACGCTGTTATCTGTTCATGACCTTTATTATTTTTTACTTTTGTTTTTTATTTTTATTTTTTGAAATGAATTTATTTTCCAATTACAGTTGACATACAACATTATATTAGTTTCAGGTGTACAACATAGTGATTAGACATTTATATACCTTATGAGGTGATTCCCCTGATAAGTCTAGTATCCATCTGGTACCACCATACATAGTTATTACAATACTATTGATTATATTCCCTATGTTGTACTTGGCCTCTCCATGACTATTTCAACAACAGACAATTTGTACTTCCTAATCTCTTTCACCTTTTTCATCCATCATTGCAAACTCCCTCCCATATGGTGACCATCAATTTGTTCTCTGTATCTATGAGTTTGTTTCTGTTTTGTTTTATCCTTTAGTTTATTTTTTTAGATTCCACATGTAAGTGAAATCATATGGTATTTGTCTCCAACTGTTTGACTTATTTTACTTAGCACAATACCCTCTAGGTCCATCCATGTTGCTGAAATAGCAAGATTTCATTCTTTTGGATGGTTAAGTAAGATTCCATTGTATATATGTACCACCTCTTCTTTATCCATTTGTTTATTGATAAACATTTAGGTTGCTTCCATATCTTGGCTTGTAAATATTGCTGCAATTAACATAGGGGTACCATGTATCTTTTCAAATTAGTGTTTTGGATTTCTCTAGACAAATATCCAAGTGGAATTGCTGAGTAACTTGGTAGTTCTATTTTTAATTTTTTGAGAACCTCCATACTGTTTTCCATAGTGGTTTTACCAATTAACACTCCTACCAACCAACAGTATATGAGGGTTCCCTTTTCTCCACATTCTCACCAACACTTATTGTTTGTTAATTTATTGATGACAGCCATTTTTACAGATGTGCGGTAATATCTCATTGTGGTTTTGACTAGCATTTCCTTGATGATTAGTAATGTTGAGCATCTTTTCATATGTCTCTTAGTCTTCTTCTTCTTCTTTTCCTCCTTCATACATCCTCTTTGGAGAAATGGGTATTTAGGTACTCTGATGAATTTTAATTAGATTTTAATTAGATTGGTTGGGGGTCTTTGGTGTTTAATTCTTTGAGTTCCTTATATTGTTTGGATATTAACCCCTTATTAGGTGCAAACATCTTTTCCCATTCAGTAGGTTGTCTTTTTGTTTTATTGATGGTTTTCTTCACTGTGCAAAACCTTTCTAGTTTGATGTAACTGATTATTTTTCACCATTAGGAGCAGGGATGCTATGATCAACCTTGTATCCTGGTATACATTTTAAAAGTTTCTTTTGGATATTTACCTAGAAATAGAATTGCTGGGGTTAAGGTATAAAATGTTCAATGTTTACAAAATAATGCCAAATTGCTGTGATCTGGCAATATCACATGGCCAAGGGGCATTAACTCAGGGACCCATGTCTCACTGAAGATAATTATTGTAAAAATCTACCATACATATTCTGGAATTAATTCTTCCCAACTGATTACTTTTCTGTCTTTGTGAAGTCCTAGGCACAAGGACCCTTCAAGTGTTCTTTGGAGAGCAGGGACCAAGTCATCATTTGCAGTCACTGTTCTGGTAACGACAATGGGTGGATCAGGTAGTTGGATCTGCCCATGGTTTCCATTGGTGTGGGTTACACACCACCTATAGTCATCAGTACACTCCAGTACGAGGCTTGATCACAGTCCATATTTCAAGTGATTTGGGATCCAACCCAAACACTTCAGTTCTAAATGTGTTTAGAGTGGAAACAGATGAACATTTAAAAAGTACTTTTTTTTTTCTGTAAGAATATGTCTAGAAATAAACCCTGGAAGTAAGCGATGTGGGAGCAGAACTTACATATTTTTCTATTACAAGAGCAGGAGCTATAGTGTAACAGTCACCCCACCAACCATCATCTTTCCTTGGTGACTTGTTTCCTCCTTACATGCTAATTCAGTAAGTATGATCAATGGTTGTGATGTGACTAGCTCTGTGAACTTCAGGTTTCTCTTTCTCTGGCATCTCTATGTATCTTCCAGGGAGACACCTTTTCCTCTGTGTCCACCCCTAACCTACAGCAAGGAAGACAGTAAAGCAAAACAAGCAAAGTAAAAGGTGGTTAAGAAATGAGGTCAATGAGATTGCAGGGTGGTAGAACATCTGGGGCCTTGTAGGCTAAAGTAAGGACTAGAAATGTTACTCCTAGGTGAAAAGCCATTAGAACAATCAAGCAGAGTGGTTATAAGAGCTTATTTGTTATGTAAAGAATAGAATATGAGCCCTGTCTGGTATGGCTCGCTGGATTGAGTGCTGGTCTGCAAACCAAAGGGTCATGGGTTTGACTCCCAGTCAGGGCACATGTCTGGGTTGCAGGCTAGGTCCCCAGTGCCACACATCGAAGAGGCAATCACACATTGATGTTTCTCTCTCTATTTCTCCCTGCCTACCCCTCAGTCTACAAATAAATAAATATTTTCTAAAAGAATAGAATATAAAGTGGAAGCATGGACACTAGCAAGGAGACAATTGAGGCATTTAGATGATCTTATGTCAAGTGATTGCAGTGAGATAGCTTAGGTGTGGTCAGATTTAAGATTAATTATAAAGTTAGAGAAAAGATTTGCTGAATGATTGGATATAGGATGTGAGAGGAAAATAAATGCTAAAAATTAATCTTAATTCTTTGATCTAAACACCTGGTTAAAAATTAGTTCCATGAATATATATATATATATATATATATATATATATATATATATATATGAAATATTTTGGGATATATGACCTGGGACAAAGTTGGAGCTGAGAATCACCAATTTGTTGATGCTGTTTCAAGCCACAGGACTGGATAAAGTAACTTATAAAGTGAATATAGGTAGAGAAAATGCCATCATTTACATGTTAAGAACGAAAGGCAGATACAGGAAAAAGGAATGGTCAAGAGGTAAGAAGGAAATTGGAAGAGTGCAGTTTCAAGCTAAGCAAAGAGCTTAAGAAGGAGCAAGAATACAAGGATTCTAATTTCCTTGTGTTCTTGACAACACCAATTATCTTTTTTCTTTCACAATAGCCATCCTAACAAGAATGAAGTGATATCTCATTGTAATTTTCATTGCATTTTCCTGGTAATCAATGATGTTGAACATCTTTTCATACACCTGTTGGCTATTTGCAAGTCTTCTTTGGAGAAATGTAAAATGGTGCCTGGAAAATAGTATGGGGTTCCTCAAAAAATTAAAAATAACACTACCGTGTAATATAGTCATCCTACTTCTGGGTATATATTTAAAAGAATTGAAATCAGGATTGAAGAGAGTTCTGCACTACCATGTTCACTGCAGCATTACACACAATAGCCAAAATATGGAAACAATCCAAGTGTCTATCAACAGATGAAAGAATAGAGAAAATGTGCTTTATATATAAAATAGGATATTATTTCACTTTTTAAAAGAAGGCAATCTTGCCATTTGCAACAACATGAGTGAATCTGGAGGACATTATACTAAATTAAATACTTAGTCACAGAAGGATAAACACTGCATGATTCCACTTCTGAAGTATTTAAATATTCAAACTCATAGAAGCAGAGAATGCAACAGAGGTTTCCAGGGGCTAGAGAGTGAGGGATATAGGGAGTTTTCCAATGAGTATAAAGTTTCAGTTATTCTAAATGAAAGTTATATAGATCTGTAGTGTAACATAATGCTTATAGTTAACAATACAGTATTTTGTACTTCCAAATTTGTTGAGGGTAGATCTCATGTTAAATGTTCTTAGCACAACAAACAAAATCAAAGAGATACAATGTTTATCTTATAGAGAAACACACATATACAAATAATGTCTTTAAAGTGTTATATGATGGAGTATACTTCATTGTGTGAACACAGCTGAGGGCTTAACTAGTTTTGTCTGGTCTCTGGTCTTGTTCAGCCAAACCAATGTTTCATTACCATATAACAATTCTTATGTAGTCTTTTAAACAGTCAGATCACAATCATGATCACTATGGAACAACATGTGAGGTAAATAACGTTTTTTAATTATTGAAGTATTTTATAGCCATATGGCAGATGATCCTCCACAGATCGGTGGGGTTGACAGGACTGAAAGGGCCATGCTCATTTTACAGATGAGGAAACTGAGCATGATAATAACAGAGCAACTAATCAGTGAGATTCAAACATAACTCTGACTCTCATATGGTCAGTTTCTGCTGATTCCCTATAGTGCCTAGCCTGATATGTTGCACTTGTCAGAATTGAGCACAATGTTTTCTGCCTAGCTTTGCTCTTTTACAGAGTTCTATTGGGACAGTTCATTGATTCCATTGTCCACCTGCAGAGGAAATCAAATGGTAGGGACCAACTTCTTACTGAGGGGTGGCAAGGGAATAGTACCTGATGCTTTAAAAGACAGCCTGAGACCTGCCAGGAAAATTCAGATATCATTGAGATGGTGGAAGCTCAGGAAACAAATCAAGAATTAATGTTAACTGAAAACCAATATTCCTGAAGCAGTACATCTTTTTTCCAGAACTCAGGCTCCAGAGCAGGCTGGCACTGAGTTTCACATGGAAACCCTCAAACTGAACATGATGGTTAAAAGGCTGTGATAAATAGGAGTTATAAATAAAATTCTGATATGTTTAAGGCCAAATGACAGAGTCTAGAAAAAAATCAGTGCATTTAGTTGACACAGACACTGGTCCACAGTGTCTGCGGCATCATGGATGAGACATGAGACTTTCACATGGACTACTAAGTCCTGTGGAGGAAAAGGGACGGCATGGCTACCCTCTCAAGGGGAGGGTACCTTGGAGTGGCCTCTCAAAGGAGAGCTCCTTGATCCTTCCTTCACAGGGTTTTTATTGGCTTTTCATTTGCACAGGAATACAGGTAAAGTTCATTAATCATTGTCAGACAGTAAGGATCAAACAGTAGATAGTATACAAAGAACTCTGAGGGCCTATTCTGAGTCAGGGTCTATTAGCTAAAGAGCTATAAAACTTTTTGGGAAACAAACTAATTTCCTGCCTGGACCTTTATCATTTAATTAAGAGCATTCTTAGCAAAGCAGGTTTCACAGAAGTTTTTGTATTCTTTCTCAGGCCTGATCACCAGGGGAACCCCACCCCTTCCAGCACAGGGCTGCACTACCCTCTGCCATTGTTTTAGGATTAAGTCAGGCAGGGGAAGTAAGGAAGCCAAGAGATAGGAGACTTCTCACAGGTAGAATGAAGACTCAAGCTTTGTCAAAGCTGAGGGGTGAGGGTCCATCACCCCCTTTCTCCATAGCCCCCAAGTCCTCCCCTGGGGCATCCACATGATCATGCCTGTCTTAGATAGTTCCCCTCTTGGGGAATCTTACCAGTCATTGGCTAACTGATCAAGCATTAGGGGCCAGTTATGAAAAGAGGAGCAGAAGCAGTGCTCCTGCCAGGGAGATAAGCTTTGTCTCCTTAGAGGTTTATGGTCTGAAGGTCGCTCACTCAGCCTTAGCCATGAAGGTTACAGCTCCTGAAGCAGGCAGGGTGGTTCCCAACATTTAGTGGGGTGGAGTGAGGAGAGAAAGGCTTTGAAGCCAGACGTGTTTGGGATGGAATCCTGATCCTCTCATTCACTAGTTTTGTGACTTTGGGAAAGTTACTTCATACCCCTGAACCTTAGTTTCCTCATCAATATAATGCAGTGTTATAAATATTAGAAGTAATTTTCTCTGTAAAGAGTAAAGCCTGGCAGAAATGTCAACTACAATATCTTGCTTAAATTTGGTGCTCATTCAGGGTGCCTAGCGGTAATTCAGTGCCCTACACATTAGTAAACACTAATTCTACCTGTCATTTCCAATGAAAAGTCCTCCCTGACCCTGCACGTACAATTCAAATCTCCCACCTCTGGGTTCCTACAGCTCACTGCACAGAATTCTAATCTTGTATTTACCACTCCATATGGTAGTGATGACAATTCTGTGTCTGTTTCATCTTTTTCATTCAGCATTATATCCACAGGTCATGGCACTTAGTGGGTACTCAGTAAATGTTGAGTAAATAAATGAACAATATCTTTCCTAATAGATTATGAGCTTTCCAAGAACAACCACTAGGTTTCATTCTAGTCTTTAATCATTATGAGAATAGGGACCAAGTCTATTTTCTACCTATTTGATCAATGATGAAACACCAGTTACTCCAATGGTTACTATGGTTGAGTCAGCTGAATAGTATCTTTAGCACTCAGCCCAGGACCTGGAACAGAATGGATGCTTGGTGAATGCTTGTAGAATGAATGAAAAAAATGAATGAAATCATTCTTGAATTGGTCCTGTCAAAAAAGTAGGTGAAGATCCATCTGCTTGAAGGTAACTCCAATAGTTAGTAATTAGAGGCTAGAGTAGTTAGAATAGTCAGTAATTAGAGGATTAAGTGTTGGTAAGAGATGGGACTGCATAGTTCCATCCAGGTGAAGTCAAATCTTGGATGTTCGAACTAGAAGGAGCTTTAAAGGCTACCTAGTCATCTTATGCTAGCACAACTAACTCCCTTATGTTTTTTTACTCAAATATGTGTGTTTTTACTTTTGTTTCCATAGTGCTAAGAGCAATGAGAAGCCATTAAAGTATTTTAAGCAGGTGTACATTTTTCAAAGGTCAATGTTGTTGCAATATTAAGACTAGTTTGACCCCTGGCTGGCATAGCTCAGTGGATTGAACGCAGGCTGCGAACCAAAGTGTCGCAGGTTCGATTCCCAGCCAGGGTACATGCCTGGGTTGCAGGCCATAACCCCCAGCAACCACACATTGATGTTTCTCTCTCTCTCTCTCTTTCTCTCTTTCTCTCTCTCTCTCTCTCTCCCTCCCTTCCCTCTCTAAAAATAAATAAATAAAATCTTTAAAAAAATTAAAGACCATTGATGTTAAAAAAAAACAAGTTTAAAAAAAATACATTTGAGATAAAAGCAACAGGTCATGATGATTAATTTTATATATATTTATATATATATAATTTAAAAAAAGGAATGGGTTAGGAATGGCAGTGGTATGTCTCTATTTTTGTTTGTCTCCCCAACTGGAGCTAACTTCCCTTAAAATTCTAGCCCTGTTTAATTTGTTTGGATAGTGCCAGTGCCTCATACTGGGCCTGGAATACAGTACAGAGTCAGTGAAAGTTTGCTGAAAAAAGGGAAAATATCATTGTCCAGCAAGCAGAGAACAGAAGGAGCAATATTCGGAGATCAATACCTGAGGGGAGAGGCCATCGGGCCTGTAGGTATGGGGCTGGATTCATGGGAAGGACCTGCAAGAACAAGGCAGTACCAGACAGAGTTATCAGTGGAAGAGCTAAGGCACAGAGAAACTACCAGACTTGGCATATAAGGTGATATCTCTGTCTTAGAAAGAGGACTAAGAAAATAGTTATGAGTTATGATGTAGCCAATGGAGCAGTTATAAACAGGTTCTGGGACAGACTGCTGGGGGTTCTGACACTGAGTTTCCCTTTTCTAACTGTAAGACCTCCTTTGGGCAGTTATTTAGTAAGTTTTAATCTGTTTCCTTATCTGTTATAATGAGGACAATAACAGTACTAATCTCATACAGAAGTAAGATTAAATGGCATAATGCAATTATCAATGACTAGCAAAATACATTAATTCCCAATAAAGATTAGCCATCAACTAAGATGTAAGGTCCAGGCAAGAAGAAAAATGACAATAATAAAAACTGTCATTTACTTAACATCTGCTATGTAGTAGGTTCTTTTCAACAACCATTTAAAGATGAGGAGACAAAGCCTTGGCTGGTGTGGCTCTATTGGTTAGGTGTTGTCCTGAAACCTGTAAGGTTGGGGTTCAATTTGTGGTCAGAGCACATGACTGGGTTGTGGGTTTGGTCCCCAGTCAAGGTACATGCAAGAAACTGATTGATGTTTCTCTCTCACATTAATGTTTCTCTCCAGATTTTTCTCCCTCCCTTCCCCTCTCTCTGGAATCAATAAAAGAAAAATATACATATTTAAAGATAAGGAGACTGAGACTCAGAGAGGTTAAATAATCTGCAGGTAGGAGGTAGAAAATTTAAAACCAGGTCTAAACTTTAAGGCTCATGCTACACTGCTAAATATACTGAAATATTTGAAATGGGGCTCCTTTTAGCCCCTGAGCAACCATGGGTTGATACACCCATTGCTAAATGTACTGACCCAAAAGATAAGGATCACAATTTCCAGCTGAAGGTACTGAGGCTCAGAAAGGTGAGCAGTATCAAGGAGCAAGACAGAATGTGGTACCCTGCACAGAGGCACCCTATATCCACACACTCCATGAACCAACAGCAGCATGAGCCACATACATGGGACATGCACTCCATAATTCATTCTGGAAAATAGATAATTATAGGAGGTTGTCAGATTCAATAGGCAAATGCTGGGGAAATAAAAACAACAAATTGTGCGAGAGCTGATATTTGTTCAGGCAGACATCTGTCTTCTGTTAGAGGATTTAGGGATGTTTTTCAACAGAAAGTTTTAAATATGGCTTGGAAAAAACCTCTCGTCAGCATGGTCTGCAGGGGAGCCAAATTCCTGCTTTCAGTGGGTCTTCTCACACTCACAGAGGGCTGGTCCCCACAGCTATTGAGGGAAGGGAAGCAAGAGGCATATTTAGGCTGACAGACAAACCAAGCAGTCCTCCTCCTCACAATGCACTTTCTACGCCTGTGAGACCATGATCCACAACACCTCCACTTGTGCCCAGCTCATTCCCACCTCCACAGCCTTGCACACTCTGTTCCCATGGGTGTCCTCCTCCCTCTGCTTTGCTTCTCCAAACACATCTTTAAACTCCCAGGTTCTTCAGGAAAACTTCCCCAAATGCTTCAGCCCACACTGCTCTCTAGCCCACCCCAAACCTGGGATGCAACACTTGGCATCTGAGCTGCATGACTAGAACTTGATCATCTCCTGCAACTTTGGTATTAAGAAAAAAAGAATAGTACATTTAGTCAGAGGAATAAATCCTCAACCACCGCTCTGCTACTTGCTGGCTGTGGAGACTTGAGTGAAGTATAAATACCTCTGAACCTCAATTACCTTCTCCATAAAATGAAAACACTAATACCTACTCATGGGTTATGGCATGGGTTAAATGAGATAGTGCATTTAAAGCGGCTCTCAAGATATACTTTTCAGGTTGAGTCTAGTGCTATTTAGTGACCTCATCTAAGTGTGCTGTATCTCCTTAGGAGTAGGTATTATCTTCTCTTCCTCACTTCCTCAGAATAACACTATACTTAGTTGCATTCTCTTCTCTTTCTGCATATTCCCACATGTAATATGAGTCATTCTGAAGTCCCAGACCACTGTGGGCCCAGAGTCAGTGCCACAGGGAATTTGGTCAATGGGATTTCTAAGGCTGCCAGGGAGAAAAATGTACAATAGATGAGGAATAACAGAGGACAGGGGCATTGGCTTTGCCTAGGGGCACCCAGGAATTCAAATCACAAATTAGGATGAGGACAGCCATACCTAGGCAGTGACAGTTGGTTATTAGTATTAGGTGACTTCCAGAGGCCAAGGCACCAAGCTGGTCCTGCCCCCCCGTGATTACATGAGGCAGGGATGAAACTAGGAGAATGAGGTAACAACACTCAGGAGATTAGACCGGTGTCTAGGGCATCACTGGAAACCCACCCTTAGTGAGACAGGGACAAAAGGCCAGGCAAATAAAAATAATCAACGTCAGAAGTGAGTCCAGAAAACTAGCTAGAAACGATGCTAGAGTGCAGAGTTCCAGGCAGAATGAACCCTTTTCCTTGAAGCTTCCCTTAGCATTTTGTTTCTATTATATAACTGTAAACTATAAACCCTTCCAGAGACAGGCTAGAATTTAGTTTATATGGTACCTTGTACCTACCACAGTGTAAACACTAGAGCCAGGTAGACCTGTCCTGCCACTTAATAACCATCTGGTCTTATTCAGTCACCTAAACTGTTTGGATGTCAACTTCTGCATCTGTTTAATGGGGCTAATAATATGCCTTGCCCTGGTTATTTAATTGTTATTGGAAGCTTGACATGAAATAGTAAATGTGAAAGTGATTTGTAAACTGTGAAGCATTAGAAAGATTATTTTTATTCATTACATCTCATCTTTCAAATGAGGCTATAAATCCCAGCAGTTACAAGCTGTTCTCTGTTTATCATTTGATCCTTATATCCTAGGGGCAAGGAGACGGGGACCTAAATATGAAGAGTTGAGCTGCCCTTATACCAGGCACTATGCTAGGCACCTTACATGCCTCATACAATTTTGTTTAATTCTCCTAACAACTGTTTTTTTTTTTCTTTTTTTTCTCTAGACCTGGCTGTCTCCCAGGAAATAACAGACACTCAGTAAATATTTCTGGATTAAAATACCATAGCTCCACTTTTCACACTTGGGGCTTGAATAATGTAGCTGGAGAATAGAAGTGGAATGAGAGAGATAATTCTGCTAACAAGTGACAAAACGGCAGTGACCACCAAGGAAGTAGGGAATACTGATTCTGTTTCTAAATATAATCTCATCATATATCCTACTGAAAAATGTCACATTTTTACTCCTAAGCCTGATCAAATGTAGAGGGTGATTCTCTTGCCTCAGGAAGCCTTCTGGCCACAAGGTGATATTTTACTAACATCCACATCAACCTTAAGGATTACACAGAAATTTAGAAATCTATCTATATTTCAGAGGGGATTTGGGGGAGATTGTACTTTGCTTAGCATATGTGTATGTGTAAAACTGACCTCTACATGTAATTACACACAAATCAGAAAATCAGAAAAGGTTCTGCTTCCTTTCAGTTTTGTTTGAGTCTTAGGTGTTTAACTTCACTGGTCTGGGCTTCCTTATTCCTCCTTCATGTCAACATACAATCACTGTTCCTGTAGCCAGTTGGTCTCTTCACTGCCCATAAATATGCCATACTTACACTGAGAACGCCTACAACTGCCTCCTATTGTCCATCTGCCTCTGTTGGGCCTCTCACAATCTATTCTCTTTATACTCACAAAAGTGTATTTCTAATAGTCAAAACTCACCATGTCTTCCTCTCCCCACCATCTATGCAATCAAGTCCAAATTTCTTAGCACTTTGAGCTGTCCTTCCTCTTTCCTAACATTTTCCCCATACAACATAAACACATATAACCACATAACAGTCACATGTCCAACTTTTATTGACTTTACTTGTTTTCTCTCACCTTTGGGCTTTATATAAACTGAAAAATATGCTGTTCCTCTCCATGCTTAGAGAGCCCTTACACTTCTTCAAGAATCAGCTGAAGCACTGTGGTCCCAGGGAAAACTTGCTCTGTAGCCCTCCAACCCACCTTCTCCAGACTGAATTAGTTCTGCTCCTCAGTATTCTCAGAGCGCCCCATGAAAGCACTTCCCACACAATATGATAGGTCTTTGGGTTTTGACAGGTCTTGGACCTGCACAAAATCCCCAGGCTAAAAATATAGACTGTGTAACTGAACTGCTTCATTACAGATGGAGAAACTGAGACTCAGCAGGGTGAAGTGACTTACTTGCTCAAGGTTGGGGACTAGAACCAAAGTCTCTTGATTCTTAGCAATTACTACAAGCACCAAAGATAAAGAAAAGAAGGAAGGCAACTGTCATGTACAAGATCTCAGACACAGAACTGCATATAATTAGATCTTTCTCACACAGTGATCTCTGATACACTTCTCTAACAACCATTTGCTTTTGTCATTGTTCTAACAGAGGGAAGCTAAGTTTCTGAGTCCAAAGTCCCCAAGGTAAGTAAGGGCAGAGCTGGGATTCCATGCACATCTCTGCAAGAACAATGCTCCCGCATCACTTGGGACATGTTTCACCCTCACTCAAACCACTCAAGACTGTTCTAACTGCTGTAGGAAAAATGCAAGAAAAAGGGGGAAAAAGGTTTTCCACCAAATACAGTCTACCTAGGCAAAATTATTCTGTACTCAGCATACTGAATATGCATCACTAAATGGAGAGCTGAGCAGAAATGAGGAAAAGTAGCATCAGTAGATGAGATCAGTGTTTGCAAAAGCCCTATCAGCACAGTTCCCACAGACATGTACGCAAATGTCATGATATACAGGTTACCGGGAACCATGATGCTCATTAGGGCAAAGATGTCTCTTCCTAGACAAAGTTATGTGCCATTGCTATGCCCTTTAAGAATGACTTTTGGCCTTCTATGGTAGGTTCCTGTAAAGGCTTACATTTAAATGTCAGTATTTCAATAAAATTATCTCATATTTGTGCAGCATAGAGAACAAGAACATGGGTTTTTGCAAAGTCAGAGAGAAAAGACTCTAACACATTTGGCTTGCCACTTACACAATGTATGGCCTTAGCTTCTGTGAGCTTTAGTGGCCTCAATTTGAAAGATGAAGACAATGATAACTGTCATGAGACTGAAATATGGTGTTGGAGGTAAAGCACTTGGCACAGAACACAATATGTCATAGATTTTCCCTTCATCTCCTGCAAATTCCAGTGTCGCACCAGATGTTTTCATGTGTAGTTGTGCCTCACAAGATTTTCCCATTTTAGAGAACCAGGAACTCTATATGACTTGCTTAGAAGCCTCTAGTTAATAATTGCATGAAGTGGGAGCTAAAGGTAGGCTTTCCTAACCAATGTTTGCTCCATTTATTCTTTCAACAAATATACATATATGAGGTTCTATGGATATGACAGACAAGACAGACCAAATCCCTGTCCCCATAGAAATTCCTCTTGATGTAATAGATTCTGCAAAAAGGGGCATAGGAAATAGCCACAGAAGGCAGAGATGCCTTGCCACAGACACGATAGGCAAGCCAGCTACAAGCAAAGCATTATAGCTCTTGTGTGAGTCCCCAGCTGCTAAACTGAGATCCCCCAAAATATGGCTGAGGTGGTACCACTTGTCCAAAGTTAACAATGTGCCAAAGGGCCAGTTATATGTCACCACAAGAATACAACAAACACTTTTTCCCTTTTACCACCCTTGGAACAGGCTATAATGTTACTTTAGAAACGTTTCAATGTGTCTATAGAGCTATTTTAGCATTCTCTTAGTTATACCAATCAACACTTCAAAACAAGAGAAACTTGGACATATGTTCTTCCTGATCATGCCTCACATTGAACTAAAACAGTCTTAACACATTAAAAACACGAAGGAAGTTCTTGCTACTTCCCCTCACACCTCCCTGCCTCATAACCCAGTTTAGGGACTGATTTTGCTTGGCTTATGCAATGCCTTCCCTAGTTCCCTGCCCTCACATCTCTTCCCTCCCTGAAATGGGGGCTCCTTGACTCAATCTTATTCTTGCAAGTATTTAAGGATCCTTCCTTCAGCAGTTCAGAAAAATCAGCACCAAATCAGTCTTATTTGGTTCTATATCTCAACTTCCTGCAATGTCCAGGTGTCCAGTCAATGGCAAATTAGTCATGGCCTCTCTAGTCCTACTCCCTGCCACTTTATTGCTACGTGACAAGCTTTGTCCACACACTCGTGCCTCCACACAGGGCCTCAGCTTCTCCCTCCTGGGGCTCAAGAACCCCTCTGCTCCATACCATGGCCTGTCACAACCTGGACATAATTTGCCCTTCTGTTTTTATGCCCTTCCCTCTCTTTCATAAGTCTTGGGATTAGCTAATTTAAAGAGATGATGGATCCCTAACACCCTCTGCCCCACCCCAATACATATATATTCCTTCATGCCTACATTCAAACTTCCTTCTACCTGAAATAATCTCATGAAACTTTTGCCTTCAGAACTCCTAATCAATTCATTCTTCCAGGATAATAAAAATATGCCCTTTCCTCTCTCCTCCAACACTGGGTAAATTAAGCAGTGTAGTCTAGTGTAGTTGGAAGAGTACAGGCTTTTAGTTGTGTAATCATACGTGTCCCTCTGTGGTTCTTGGGAATCTCAATGAGCCTTCTGAACCTTAGTTACCGCATCTATAAAATGGTCATAATAACATCAACCCCACATGGTGGTCATAATACCAAGCATGGCACCTTGTAAGTGCTCAGTAAATGACTGCTGTTGTGATATAAGAGGGTGTGCACACGAACAACTGTCAGAAGACTTGGAATATGATGTGTACCACAAGATTCCAGGACAAGGAGAACTCACAGCTACTTCTTAGGCTCATCAAAGATTTCTTTAGGGCAAAGCATTTAAACTTAGCTTTGGAAAATAGTTACAATATCAACATAGAAAGACAATAGGAAAATTTCTAAGAGGAAATAATGGAATAAGTAAAAGCATGCAAGCGGAAAAACACAGGGTACAAGTGCATAGTCAAATCACACAGTTTGACTGATGCAGGAGAAGGAAGAGTAGTCAAGAGAGATATTGCCAGAAATGGTTTTGCTGAAGATCCAAACTATGTCATCTACATGGACAAGTGACTGAAGTGCACCTTTATATAAATCCTAACGCCACCAGAAAATTTGGAAAACAAACTGACACTTCTCTGGCATGGTTCCATGAGAAGGTTTTGGTGAGAACAATTTAGCTTTCACCACTATTCAGAAAAGGTATAAATAAGATTCAGAAATTTTAGTACAAATGGAAAGCTCAAAGCATCCCCCTTTTTTCGTTAAGACACAGCAGCCTTTTTGGGCTTTATTAGAAAATTCTCGTGCCAGCTGTCTCTTTTCTCTGACTCACATTCACACAATATGCCTCTCTCTTATTTCTTGTCAGCACTGCTCTCAGATACTAATGAGTTTTCGGGAATAGAAAACCCAATGGAATATTAAAATTGGAAAGAGAAGCTCGTTGAGTTAATTTTGCCGAAGTGCATCACAACATACTGCAATGTTGTAAGAATGAATATTCAAAATAGGAATTCAGTCATGGGGAAATTAATTAAGGAAAATGTTATTGCTAATATTGCTTTTTATACATATACATATACAGAGACACATAACCATCTATTGTCTCCAGAGCTAACAATAATAAAAGTTAAACATTTATGAAAGTCAAATGTTCAAGACCTCTTGCTGAATTGGCATTAAAAATTTTAACTATTATCCCAAAAAGCTATTTTATTTTTTTTAACATTTTGTATATTTTATTGAGTATGCTATTACAGTTTTCCCATTTTTTTCTTCTCCTTATCCCCCTGCTCCACCCTGCATCACCCCCAGCCCTCCAGTATTCCCCTCCCCCTTAGTTAATGTCCATGGGTTGTACATATAAGTTCTTTGGCTTCTCTGTTTCCTATACTGTTCTTAACCTGCCCCTGTCTATTTTATGCCTACCATTTATGCTTCTTATTCTCTGTACATTCCCCCCACCCCATTCTTCCCTTCCTCCTCCCCACTGATAACCCTCCATGTGATCTCCATTTCTCTGGTTCTGTTCCTGTTCTAGTTGTTTGCTTACTTTTTGTTTTTTAGGTTCAGTTGCTGATAGTTGTGAGCTTGTCATTTTACTATTCATAGTTTTTGATCATCTTCTATTTCTTAGATAAGTCCCTTTAACATTTCATATAATAAGAGCTTGGTAATGATAAACTCCTTTAACTTGACCTTATCTGGGAAGCACTTTATCTGCCTTTCCATTCTAAATGATAGTTTTGCTGGGTAGAGTAATCTTGGATATAGGTCCTTGCCTTTCATGATTTCAAATACTCTTTCCAGCCCCTCCTTGCATGCAAGGTTTCTTTTGAGAAATCAGCTGACAGTCTTATGGGAACTCCTTTGTAGCTAACTGTCTCCTTTCCTCTTGCTGCTTTTAAGATTCTCTGTCTTTAATATTGGGTAACTTAATGATGATGTGCCTTGGTGTTTTCTTCCTTGGGTTCAATATCTTCGGGACTCTCTGAGCTTCTTGGACTTCCTGGAAGTCTATTTCCTTTGCCAGCTTGGGGAAGTTCTCCTTTATTATTTGTTCAAACAAGTTTTCAATTTCTTGCTCCTCTTCTTCTCCTTGTGGCATCCCTATGATTCAAATGTTGGAGTACTAAAGTTGTCTGAAGTTTCCTAAGGCTCTCCTCATTTTTTTGAATTCTTGTGTCTTCATTCTTTTCTGGTTGGAGGTTTATTTCTTCCTTTTGTTCCAAATCGTTGATTTGAGTCCCAGTTTCCTTCTCTTCACTGTTGGTTCCCTGTATATTTTTCTTTCTTTCACTTTGTGTAGCCTTCATTTCTTCCTTCATTTTGTGACTGAGCTCAGTCAATTCTGTGAGCATCCTGATTACCAATCTTTTGAACTCTGCATCAGATAGGTTTGCTATCTCCTGGTCCCTTACCTCTTTTTCTGGAGTTTTCATCTGTTCTTTCATTTGGGCCATATTTCTTTGTCTAGGGCACCTGCTATGTTGTAAGGGGGCAGAGCCTTAGGTATTGGCCAGGGTGAGGCAACCTGCTTTGCTGTGTTGTGGCTCTGTCTGTGGGGGAGGGGTCAGAGAGGGAACAACGTTACTCCCTCATTCTACTCTAGCCTCACTTTCCAATGAACTATCCTGTGAGAGTGGAAGTTTCTCCCACAGTAATCCCCATAGTATTTTACATCTAGAGGTTTTGAGTCTTTAGTTTCCTATTCAGCCTGCCCCACCTTGCCCACACAATCCCCCTCCTTTCTGTGGGTCCTCTCCACTCAGCTGCCCATCTCCCATCCCTGCCCCTCCTACCAGTCTAGATGAATGTTTCTTTAATTCCTTGGTTGTCAGAGTTCCTTGCAATTTGATTTTCTGGTACTTCTGGTTGTTTGTCGTTTTAAAATGCCAAACAATTGTATATATTTCATTATCATGTTCACCCACTAGACAGTGCATTTACTGATTGATTAAACAAATACTGTATAACAGCACTGTGCTTGGCACTGGGGTTCAATGGTGAACAAGAATACAATCTCAGCCCCCAGATACGTTATAGTCTAATTAAATAGATAATTATTATATATCCTCTGAGTAATTAGCTCTATAATCCCTAACACCTAAGGATTTTTTTAATGAACAAAGTTTTAAAAAATGAATGAGAAATAGACAGACATGGTGTTCTATACTACAGAACTTAAACAGTGCATCACACAGGTCCCAGGGCATAAAATTTAAAAAACCAATTGATGTATCAGTAAGAAAACAGAATTTAGAATTAAAATACTGATATTTGAATCCCAGTCCCTGGACTTATTATTATGCAACTTTGAGCAAGCCTCCTATCCTTGTGAGCTTTAATTTTCTCATTTGTGAAATACTAACACCTGTTGGGTTAGACACCTAGTGGGTTAGATAGAGTGTCCCCTCCTATCTTAGTGAACAAGGAACAGAATCATAAAGAACACAGCTGAAATACCACTCTAGGGGATATAGCTTTTAAGGCCAACTCTGATCAATTGGCAGTTGCTTTCTGGAACAGTATTTTAAGAAGGATTCTGAGAATGAATCCAGGTTTATTAAGAAGTACTGTAGTCATTAGTAATGTCTGCCCATAAGAGCACAGGAGAATGGCTGTATATGTAGCCAGGTTATTTGCTACGCCATAGTCAATGGATATCCATAGAAAGCTCCTAATTGGACGAGTAGTATAAATCTGGACACAGTATGGAATGGAATGGGATGGAATGAATGGAAAAGAATGGGGAGCAAAGAAGAGAACCACAGACTGACTAACTGGACCATCAGAGAAAATCCATCTTTTCACACAGCCTTCTTAAGCTACTTAAAGTACCCTGTCTTCTTTTATAATTGTCTAGGCCTGTTATCTTTTTCTCTTAGACTATGAATGCCTTCTTCCTGGAACACAGGATAGGGCTGGTAATGTTTGTTGATGAATGAGGGAATGAATAAATGAATGAGTAAAAGAATATACAGCACTTCCATTTATTCTCTGTATGACCTTGGACTAGTCCTTACTGTAACAATTCAAACTATAAATTGATATGGTACGCAACATTTATAGAGCACATTCACCTCCATTAGCTCCTTTGATCCTTACCACAATCCAGAGAGGCAAACAGTTACATGACTACTTAAAAATGAGGAAGCTGAGGCTCTGAGAGTAAGTGGCCTTGTTTGCATTTATCTGTTTGGCCAAAAGTTTCCTTATCAGTGAAAAAGGGGGAAATAAATCTTAACTTCCTTACCTCATCGTTTTGTAGTAATATTCAAGCCATTGTAAATTATAAAACACTCTGAATGTAAGGCAAGATCTTGATAATACTTTGTTGGGGACTTTGCATTCTTTAGCTTATTTCATTCTCATGAAAACCTAAAGAAGTGGGTTTTGATATACAAATTTTATTAATGAGGAAATGAAGGCCCAAACCCAAGGTCACTAAAGTATTAAAGGGTAAAACTACCATCTGTCTCTAAAACCCATACTCTTTTCTCCAAGAAATACATTTTCTTCAACAAGACACCCTTGTTACAATAATACATTTTTATTTTTATTTTCCTCCAAAGACTAAAGATATTAGCTGTGGCATATGGCATGTATAAACACAATTTGGTTCAAAAGAGACAGGTTGCTAGCATGTCTGTGATTCTTCACAGAACTACACAAACTTGCAGGGGAGGAGTGAACAGAGGCAAAGGAGCATGTGTACCAGGGATTAGGAAGCTGAATTCTTCTGGATCCACATGGCTAGGGCCTGCCCATGGGTTTAAAGCTATGCATAGAGTTTCTAGGATAAATAGGGGTCACAAAGGCATGTGAAATGCTGCCTATTGAAATGCAAGTCTCAGAAAATAATCCATAGCTCCCTTGTCTCCTCAGGGCCTGCAGCTCTGGGCTTTGTTCCTGGGCCCCCAGATGAGCCTTTATTCTATTGTCTGAACAGAAAAATATGGCTCCCTCAGGGAAAGGGCTTGGGCCTGAGTTTGACTTTTTATCAATCATGTCCATTTAGAAATAAGCTATTGGTTTGACTTTGTATTAATCAGAGTCAAGGGTGGATTGTGTTCCTTTGTCCCCTTTGTCCTTAATTAACAGACACTGAATACCCATATTAATTAATGGGGCTGAGAGATATTTTGCCTCACCCTTCAACACAGTGGGTAATTAAGAGTCCCATTAATAAAATGGCTGCATTCATAATTTCTATAAACCTATTATGAAACAATAAACATGATTATAGGATAGCTTCCCTTCCTCTCTCAACCTCTCTTCTCTGTTCTTGTCTATTTCCATAAAGGCCTTAGAATTGTACAGGGAAGGACCAACTAGCAAAGGTTACATGTGGTAACTTTGGATCTGATCATTCAGGGCATGTAATTAACAGAAGAAATCAGACAAAGTGTTCTTGAGAGGCGAGAGGAGACGCAACTGAACTAGGAATATGATATGGTCTTATAAGCTTAGAATGTCTGCCTCTTTTGGATTTTAATTTCAAAGAAAACTAAAAGTTTTGTTTTTAATTTAACTGGAAATATCCAACCTGGCTTTTAGATAGGATGTTCTGACATTTTTGGCTCAACTCAATTAAGAAAATATTGCTAAGTATACATTATATGGTAAGCATAATGGATGAGATGTGTAGAGATTAATCAGAAGCAGTGCCTGCCCTCCAAGAATCTGCTATGTAGTAGAATGGGAAGTCCCTTAAACAACCAACTCAGATACAAAGAAGGTTCTATGTAAAGAGAAAGGAAAGGGTCATCAAGGAACATGTACAAAGAACCCATGGACAAAGCCAAAGGGGGTATGACTGAGGGAGAGTGGGGATCGGTGGAGTGGGGGAGAATGGTGAGGGGAAAATGGAGACAACTGTACTTGAACAATTATAAAAAAAAGTCTTTAAAGCTCCTTCAGTATCTAATGGTACATGATAACCCCAAATAGGTGTTTGTTAATATTATTAATGTGTAGAAGTTTGTCTGGCTCAGGGTCTATAATGTTCAAGAATAATGGCCAGGAAATTTAATTTATCTATAGGTTTTTATTTTTTGCACTTTTTTTTCCCATGGATGATCAAAATGACTTATTTTATACAATCATATAAACACATGGCAAAATATGAAATTAAAGAAAAAAGAGAAGGAAGAAGTCTCCATTTACAAAATATTCTCTAAACCAAAGTCTCTAACTTCTCAACAGACTAGACTGGGAGTTTCTTATAGATCCTCCCAATGAACCTCTGTACTTCTCCAATCATATCAGTTATCACAAGATGCTTATTTAATCCATAATGAAGAAAAGCTTGTAATAGCATCTATTTGTTTTAGTTCAGTATTCTTGATATTGGCATAACATGGAGACTCAACAAATATCTACTGAAACAAAGAGAGAGAGAGAAAGAGAGAGGAAAAAAGAGCATTTGAGTATTAGCCTACTATCCTAATAAATGCAATAATTTTAATAGGCAGAAACAAAGCTCTGGAGGATACACCTTTCATATACATTCACTCACAGCAGCCCTTGTTCTCTTTTCTTAAAAAGGAGGATGCAAGAATAATAAGTTGGTCAGGTGACACCATCCAGAGTGGCCTACCCTAAACCTATAATGCTCTCCCTATAATAACATACCTCCACTTTGTTTCCCCTACAGTTCATCCTCTCTTCAAGAATTTACCTGGGTTCCAGCCACCAAGGGTCCTCCTTTTCAGAATTCCCCACAAACCTCAACACTCAGAGTTTGTGTTTCTCAGTCTAATATGTGCTTCTTTTTTGTTCCTATTAGATTTGAATCTTCAAACTCTCCCCCTCCAGCTACCACCTGAAGACAACTTTCTGCTCTGGTTCATACTCCCAAGCATCCTTTTCTCATACGGCTGCTCAGTATGAAATTTAGCATGCATTCCAGGCCAGGTACTGCTCAGGGCTTTAAGTCTTATATTCCTTACAGGACATCACATGTAGTAGATACTTGCAAATTATGAATGACCATTCCTTTGCGATATTCTACCTGCAAAATCCCTCCTCGTAGAAATCCTAGCCTCTAAGGAGTCTACACTTATTGTCTCCCTTTCTTCATCTTTCATTTGCTTTTTAACCCCCAGAAGAAGGGCTTCTACATGAAAATTGTCCTGACTTCTCCTGATGGCCCATTACAAGAGCTCTTCAATATCCTTTTTAAATTTCACTTCTCTGCGTCATTCCAAATGTTGAGCAGCCTCTATTTTAAAATACTTTCTTCAAATTGTATTTGGCAAGTGTTGCTTGGGGACTGAGCTGGAGGAGTGGGGAGCAGTGGTATGGAAAGAAGGACAAGTTCATTGTCTCAATTGTGGTGACAGTTTCATAGATCTACACTATGTCCAGACTCACCACATTGCACACTTTAAATATGTGCAGTTTATTGTATATCAATTATACCTGAATAAAAAATGCTTTAACAGTTTGTTTTTCAAGTCAGTTTGGAAAGTAGTCTCTCCCAGCATTCTTTATGTGTGTAACCATTTCTTGTATGTTTCCTATCCTATCCCAGGGGATGAGTCTAGTTCTAGGCCTTTAGCATTGGCTGCTTGCCTTTTCCTGCTTTAAGAGATTGGGCATCTCCAGCCATTTCTGAGATGGTAGCCAAACAGCTCCTTAGAAATGAATTTCAACTTGTACATGCATGCTTAGTACAGATTTGTAAAATTAACTTGGCTTAGTGCATAGGAGAGAATGTTGTGTCACCATCAACAGCACCTTGGTCTTCTACCTCTACACCCCTCTACACTTTCCCACTGTCATTAGCAGCATCAGTATATTTATTAAATGTTTACCATATGCCAGGACCTGTACTAAAAATAAACATCTAGCATCTCATTTAATCCTCACAACTAGTAGAGCTACTATTTTATACTCATTTTACAGATGAAGAAACAGACTCAGAAAAGTTACATAACTTTAAAAAGCTAAAACTGACAGAATCCAGGGATTAACCCATACTCGCTTAACTTCAAACATCAAACTTTTAACCATAATGCTATGTTATTAAGAGCTATGCTACTTTTGGTTTTCTGCTTTCTTCTCCATATAAACTATCTGAAGATAACAAAATAAGAGGATCTATGAAAATAGAACAGTAGAAAGCAGGGGTGTGCAACCTTTTGGTATCTCTGGGCAACACTGGAAGAAGAGTTGTCTTAGGCTACATATTAAATACATTGTGACACATAGTCACAAAAAAATCTCATAATGTTTTAAGTAAATTTACAATTTTGTGTTGGGCTACATTCATAGCCATCCTGAGCCACATGTGGCCCATGTACTGCAGGTTGGACACCCCTGCTAGGAAGTCTCAAAATTACTGAAAGGGGCATCAAAGGACACTTTATTTGCCTTCCCCCTTAACACAGAAATCCCAGGTACAGCTTCTCTGCACACATTTCTAGTGACAGGAGCTCTCAGGTGACCTGCTGAGACAGCCTTCCTCACCATTGCACAGCTCCTGTTTTTGTCCCCACAGGAGATCAAAATCTGCTCCCCCATATTTCTACCCATTACTTTGGTTCTGTTCTCTTGAAACATCCTGATGCCATGACAGGCTTTTAGAATTTTTAAGACTGTCATCTGAACCTTGCCTTCAAACTAACCAGTGCAGTTCTCCTTGGCTAACACTGAACCATGACCACACTCTCTCGAGTCAGGAGGTTGCACTAGACACTCCCTCATCCAACATCCTAATCAGGTAATTAGTCTTTGTCTTGGTTTTGATTGATTCTTTGTCCTTTGTCATGAACATCATCTGTGGCCCTGCCCCTTCTCAGAGCTGTATCCCAGTCCCATGGCCATGATATGAGAACAGGTGTGACTACTTGGTACTAGAGGGCAAAGATGGACAGGCGCTGGTGAAACTCTAAGAAGGCAGGCATCGAAGAAGATTTCTGAGGAGGGACTTGCTCATCTCTGCAGCTCCTGTGTAATTCAAAATTCTTTTGCTCTGGATAAAGGCACTGAAACAAGGCAGGCAGGGTGCTGACCTGTATCCCACAGCCTTCTGCCTAGGGCTGTTCACCACATAATTTCTGTGAGCGATGTCTTCCCAGGGCCCTGCTCTCCTCCTCCCCACTTACCTCATCCCCACTAAGTTCATTTCACATACATTCCTTCAAGAACAGGACTCTATACTGGATGTGTTCCGTGTACCTCCAGGCCCAATACCTCCATTCTCACTGTTGAGGCTTTATCCCCCCTCACTCTCCCCTGGATGTGGGCACTTAGCACCACTAGAACTCACATTTGTACAGTTTTCCTAATAGCACCACAAACTCGAAGAGGCAAAATGATTGCCTCATGGAACTAGTGAGTGGCAGAGCTCTTGTCTCTTGGTGCTTTATCACTGATCTTTCCCTTCTTCCCAGGCAAAACTACTTAGAGAGAAGCACGGGATTACTAACATTGTCTGGGCTGGTTCTGTGCTCTGGGCAACCAAAGATGTTGGCATGTAAACTGTAGGCCAGAGCAACTCTATCTTTCCTGTGCCTCTTATCTCCTCATAGAGCCAGGGTTTTGATTAACTAGGCTCCTGAAATTCATTTCTTCTTTCTTCCCCACACGGCTTTAATTTATTGCCAAGTCACTCCTTGGATATTTCATATTTCCTCTTTCAAGGACACAGAGGAGAGCAGCACAGTGTTTTTCCTTCGTAAATATGGCTGTTCCTCTTCCTCATTGTTTCCTGTGTCCCTTAAACAACCTCTATCCATCTATATTTAGCTCCTATTGATTCTCACTTAACTGTCGTATTCCTCCTAGACTCCTGAAAGCACTTCAACTCTGTAGGAACTGAGTGGATGTCTACTCCCTACGACTGCATGGGTAAACAAACTATAGAGATGTGCAGTATAAACACTGGATTCTGCCCCTGCCTGCCAGGACCAGTCTCAACCGAAATTGGGGTAGAGGCAGAAATAGAAAGGTGGGATTCCTGTTTACAAGGGTACTAGGCTGGAAGTCCAGAGATCCTGGCCTAAGTCCCCGTCCCAGCTTGGCCTGGGGGTACTCTGGATGCGTCACTGCTCCTCTGTGGTCTCGGGTTCCCTGTCTGAAAATAAAGGGGTTTGTACTGGGTGACCCCAAAAGCCCTTTTACATTTCCCATCACAAATTATATTTTATGTTGCTTTTATATTTATTACATAATATTAGTACAATGAAAAATTATTTTTAAAAAAGAAATTTTGGAAAAGTACTTTACAAATGGAAAGTGTCTTCACAGACGCACACATTGCTCCGATGATGTTGAGGCTGAATTTCTAGATGTCCACAAACCTTGCACCTTCACGTTGAAATGAATTCCCATTTTCTCCCAATCCTACTAGGAAAACAAAGTTAATCTGGCAGAATGAAGAGGCTGTCTCGGCCTTAGATGAGAAAGCGGGAAGAAAGATTTGGGAAGTGAGTTTTGGCATTAGCCAAAGGAAGGCGAACACAGGCCCAGTTTAGAGAAGGGCTCAAAGTCAGTTCAGTAGCTGGGTTGAGAGAAGTGGTAAAAGAAGTACTGAGAACCATTGAACTGCAGGGCATCGGACTATTTGTTGTTGGGGAAGGAGGAGTTTTTGGAGTTTATAATCAGCTTTTGTATTCCTGTATCTTGGGCCTAGTTTCCTTAAGGGAAACCAGAATAAATGCACTGAACACCAGCAACTGCTTCTGAGATTTAAAAACTTTTGACCACTGGGATGACCCTGTGTGAGAGAAAAACCCTGAGAATGAAAGGTCTCTAATAATTATCATTGTTGTTGTTGTTGTTGTTATTACTTCCTCCATTGCCTACTTTTCTTGATTTTTTTTCTATGTCCATTTTTTATCTCTGCAATTAAGACTTTGACCCTTCCTAAACAAAACCCCCTTCCCCAATACTTTTCCTATACTTATTATTTTCCAGCATTAACGG
Organism: Phyllostomus discolor; assembly: GCF_004126475.2. Classification (NCBI taxonomy): domain Eukaryota; kingdom Metazoa; phylum Chordata; class Mammalia; order Chiroptera; family Phyllostomidae; genus Phyllostomus; species Phyllostomus discolor. The sequence goes on from NC_040907.2 coordinate 34,557,936, forward strand.
AAACAGAGTGTCTAGTGAAAAGAAATGAAAGTTCTGTTCCACCTTCCCCCAGTGAGACGGCTTTAGGACTCTGGCATCCATATCTGAGTCTCTCACTGCTAGCATGTAATTGACAAAAGTCCAGCGGAAATGACCAGGATGAGGATGGGTCTGAAGGCCAGTACATTCTAGAGAGAGTAGAAAGAGTTAAAAAGTAATAGCCCCAAAATAAGAACTGAGATCAATGTGTAAAAATTTTATGAGAAGAGATTAACCACAGAATACACACACACACACACACACACACACACACACGAATAACCCATGGACACAGACAATGTGGTGAAAGCCAGGGGAGAGGCGGGGATCTGGCGGGGAGCAAATGGGGAGAAGTGGGTGACAGCCATAAGGATGTCAACAATAAAAAAGAACATTTTTAGTATCAGACTTTGGCTGGAAAGGACAGGGAGGAAACGGAAGTGGACTAGGAACTAGGGAAGCAAACCTGTTCAATGGGTTGTTCCCGCCCATCCTCTCCAGCTCACACAACTGATGACCTCAGGAATAATGCAGTTTTCTTAGGAGAAAAGAAAGTTCTAGCATGATTCCTGTAGGTATTATTATCATATGAGTCCCAATTGATCAAAAATGACACGGAATTATTCCAGGAGACGCTGGGTAGAGGTGAGCTATAATACAGACTTGAGGTGATGACTTTGTCATTGGGACACTCAAGTTGATCCCAGTTAGAGTGGAGTCTTTGAATAGTATTATCTAAATCCTCTCACTCCATGTTGTACAACCAATTAAAGTAGCAGAACTGATTGACTGGCAAGACAGAAATGGAAAGGCAGCCTGACAGGCAAAATGATACTCCCTTGAGGAAGATCAAAAGCCAGGATGGTGCTCCATTAAGGTCATGTTCCCATTCAAAAAAATGAGCCAGGGACCACACACAAAAGTCGTCTTTACACATATATTCACCAGTCACGAAGTCTCTTCTTACCCTTTCCCACTCTCCACTCCCTTGGCCACTGTCTTTGCCATGGATCCTCTTGATGTTTTCTTTCACTGCATATTACCTAACTTGCTCCATGGCTTCTTATGAGTGACTATATATGTATTTAAATCTTGACAAGCTTATGCTTATGAGTTGATCTTGGTGTTAACTCTGTTTTGCAGATGAAAAACTGAGGTTAGGAGAGATTTGGTCTCTTGCCCCAAGTCACACATGTGGAGAGTGGTAGCGCCAGGTTTCCAAACAGATCATCTCCCTGAGACGAAAGCCCACGCTTTTCCCCTGAGCTACAATGTCTAACTAATGATCAGTTTCTTCTCAATAATAATTTTAGTGGTTCTGATTCTCCTTGTAGGTGATGTCACCTCCTCAGTCTGCCTTGGCTGACACCTGAAGTCCTGTCTATCAGCAGTTCTCCTCTGACCTCCCCCACCCATCTTCTCCAGACTGGCAGGCAGTTCTCAGACAACAGGAACTGAAGAGCTAGAAATTAGAGGAATTCAAGGCAGATTTTGTAGGACAAGCTTCCTCTTTTGTGGACACATGATTCTTGTCTCAGATAAGACGCATTCTTGGTTGCTGCCTAATGTGGGGGTGGGGGACCAGAACCTGGCGTTACCAGTTCTTTCTCTTCTCATCTTACTCAGTGCATTTGTCCTACAGGGCTGCTGGTTGTATAAGTAACGAACATAGCTACTTAAGCTATAAAAATAAAGTTAATTCAAGCCATTGTTCCAAAGAATCCCAGAACAAGGTCATGCCTGATTTGGTTTCCAAGGAGAGAAATTTATCTGTGATATGTCAGAACTCAGCTCTTGTTAGACCCATACATGCATGCAGGGATGCACACTCACAAATACACAGACACACACACATATACCTCCCAACCGTGAAGCTATTTTTCAAGGAAACCAGATGAAGAGAATCTTTGTTAGCAGAAGCAGGGGGTGAGTCAGAGCTGGGTAGAACTTAGCAGACAGTCCTAGTGGAAGGAATGCCAGGGCACTGGAAAAATGAAAGCAGCAGACTCAGCCATGGGGACCTTGGAAAGTTGCCTGGGACTTCAGACACCATTTTATCCAGCACCTCTAACACATATACTCCAGTAATTTAAAATGTTCCATTAGTTTAACATTTTGAAAGAACTCAAACAGATAATTATGAAATTAACTTCAGATATTTCTGGTTAGGAAATGAAACGTATATCATCTCAACCTTAGATGATATCAGGTAAATGAGTTTTGAAACAGATGAAAGAATAACTTTCTATCTGTGCAGATTTAATTTTCTTCCTGAACTACATTTTGGTGAAAGGAAATATTTTTACTCCCACTTGTGGTCACTCTCTGGTGGATCTTTGTCAACATCAAGTTCACAATGAAGGGTCCAGATGTGGATTTCAGTGGGGGGAAGGGTGGGGCAGGATCTTCTTCTCCCTCACTTTTGACACACTGTTTCTATTGACATAGCAAAAGATATTTCATAATGGAATATTATTAAATGTCATTGTGTTAAGAGAATGAAAACTCTAACCCAGCCTGGTAATTAGCAATTTGCAAAGGTAAGACCACTGGCAGTATTGGGCATTACCAGGGAAGGGCAGGCTGCCCAGTGGGGATGGTGAGGTAAGAACTGGTTAGAGGTGACTTTCACGTCTACAGATACAAAATTTAATTCCACGGGTGAAGAAAAACCCTGGTGGGTTTTTTTTAAAGGGATCAAAATAGTATGATTTGTGTTTTAGATAGTTCATACTACCAGTACATGGAGAACAGGCTTAAAAGAGAGGAATTAAAAGTAGGGAAATCAATTCAAAGATTGACATAATAGTTCTTAAGAAGAAAAACTTCATGAGAGTACTTGGTATCACTGGTGTTGCACTGCTGTGTGCAATCTCAGGACCTAAAATACAGGGTGTGCTCAATAAACAGTTAAGCAAAAAGTGACCTCTCTTTATGTCCGGGAAGAAAGTAAAAGAGAGGTTGCTTAAGGGGTCATATTTGTGCAAAGAGACCTCACTCCTTCATAGGTTTCCAGATAAGTTTTTTCCCAGATCATTATCCGGACTATGCCAGCTAAATGAGTAGATTAAGCCACTTTTTACACAGTTTTATCATTTCCAGACCCCCATATTTAGTGCATCAGTGCATATGTTATCTCATTTAATCTTTTATAAAAACACCTCCAGAATTAAGTATAACTATCACCAAAATACATGTGAACAAAGTGAGATATCTGCTGCAGGTTATGTAGCTACCAAATTGCACTAGAATTTGACCACAAGACTGACTCTACAGACTGTGATTGCTCCACTATAATCAGAGGCGCATGTGTCACTTGCCTTATTAAACAGGTGATTTTATGCATCCTATTTCCATACGCATTCCAAAAGAGGCCTCTATGCCTCCATAATCAATAGAAGCATATTTTTAAAATTTGTGCAAATGTGTTTTTAATAAACTGCCTCAGAATTTTCTGTATGCCTTAATAAGCTTTTGTATCCTCAGGAGGCCTTATTAGATAAAGATAAGATGTTTCAGAAAATCCCACACACCTAACTACTTGAAGATGCATCAGTCATTTTAAAAATCCCCCAAAATCATGGGCTAAAAGTCATATTGTTGACTCTGGCATAGTGAATATAAATGCTACCCCTTACCATGTGAAATATCTTTGGATGAACAAATACTGAACATGAGGTGGATCCAGACAATCCTCCAAACAAATAGACAGTACCTAGCCCTGCTGCAAATCCTACCTGGTTAAAATTCTACACTTTCCTTTGCTCCAGTTTTGTCTAAAAAGTTATTAGAAAATGTATTGCTTTTCCACTCTGAAAATGCTATTTTACGCTCCTTTGTTTCTAATAGGGCTTTGGAAGTAGCAATATAATATGCTTTTTCTTTCAGATGTTGCCCTTTCCTCTTTAGAAAATGAATTTTCCACCTATCACTTCAAAGGACGATGTCAAATGGTATCCTGTTTACGGCCATAGTGCATCCTCAGCATGCAGGCAAGATGTCTCTCAGGGATGAAAAACAACATTCATTCTAATCCATGTAATTGCTTTTAAAATGTCCTTTGTTTTTATTAGTAGTCCTTCTATTGCTGTCAGAGAGTGATTATACTCTTTTTGAAATGTCTCCTTTATTTTCCATTTATATCCATTTATATTTTCCATTTTGATTATAGAAGTATGCCTTTGAGTTAGAAAGACAGTTCTCAGTCATCCACGACCAACCCACAATTTCAGAATTTTGTGAAACTGAGAGAAAACATTGAGTAAAATTTACTTTTGACAAATAAAAAGGTTGTGAGAGAAATTAAGTCAACTAGTTTTGCCTACAGGGATGATAGGTATAATAACACTCGTATTACAGGATTTTTATGTAAATTAACTATTACATGTGCTGATGTCTGGTACGGTTCTGGATAAGTAGGAAATTTCAACAAATAGCAGTAATTGCAGTAGCTATTATTGCTGTTCTTCTTTCAACGGGAGCATTAAACCTTCACTCTTCATTTATCATTTATTGGTCACGTATGACATAGTCCCCCAGGAAGAAGCTTCCAGTGTAGTAGGGGAGGCAGACCAGCAAACAGTTAACTGTCATGCAATGTGATAACTATTACAGTGGAAGTATTTAGGCACTGCTCTATGAACACAGACGTAGCAATTTAAACAATACTTTATATTTAAATAGCATTTTACAGTTTCCAAAGCTATTGTCTCACAACAACCATTTGAAATATATTTGGACTAACCAGTTTTACATATCATCATCATCATCATCATCATCATCATCATCATCCTGGCAGCTACCACTTACTACACGACTACTATACCAGGCCCTGGGCTAGAAACTTACATGTCTCATATCACTCAACCATCACAAGAAACCTGCAAAGTAGCTAGTTTGATCCCCATTTTACAGGTGGTGAAATTAAGATTCAGTGAAATTTTCTGGCTTCCCCTACTCACAAAACTGGTAAGTGATATAATCCAAACATGGACACAAATCTGTCTCCAAGTCATGGTCTCTTCTCCCTTCACGGCTGACTCACAGACACAAAGCAGCGCAGAGAAAATTATGCTGGAAATCAGGAAGAAGGGGGAATTTTTCTCTCAATGTGATCTCATATATCTTCTTGAATAAATAACGCACCAGAGAGGCTAATAATTAATACCTTGATCTCTACACTAGATATGTAAGTCATCCTTATTCTCGATTTGTCCTATTAGTTGCCATTCAACAAAAATATGGCCAATCAAAAGATAAGTCGCACCAACAAGTAGTCTTTGGAGAAGCTACTATACCTGCTCAGATAGTCTATGGTTGAATTTAACACTGACATTGCCAATTTTAGCCTTCAATTTTTCAGAAATTATATGGGCCATCCTGAATATATACTAGATAACTTTCAGATGGCTGCCAACTAAAACCAAATGTTTGAACAAGCTGCTAGCCCTTAGACAGGAAGCTAAAAGTGTTAAGGAAAACCTTTAATTGCATTACTGCAAACTAAATCAAGACAAGGAGAACAAATCTTCATTATAGGAACCTGGTAGTTCAGAGATGGTCCACAATGAAAGACCACTCACCCTTGTTTCTGCCAAAGGTTGGTTCCCTGAGGTAACATTATACTGTTTGATTTGGGCCTGAAGAAAGTCTTATATGAGAAATCTCTGCTAGGTAAAAAACTTACTTCATAAGAAATTAGCAATGTTCTTCTTTTCCAACAATGAGAACTATGTAGCCTATCATGTTGCCTTTAGTCCTTCATGGCTAGGAAATGTATAACTGATTTTTATATTAATTCACAGCAACTACATTAATTGTAAGGTTAGTATTTTTTCCTTTCCTTATCCATGTTTCTAGTAGGGCTCCATTTTTAACAAAGGATAACAAAACATTTATTTTTTATTATTATTTTAACATTTTACAAATAAAAGATACAATCTCATTTTTTTCCAGATCCTAAATTTATCATTAGTGTGAGAACATCATTCATGCTTTCAAACTCTTACATTGTACTAGGTTTTGTCTATGCTGAACACTTCCCCCAGCAGGGAGAAGAAGGTAAACAGATAAATACGATGTGACAGTTACTACTAGTACTATTGATATTACTACAGTTATTGGGAAGCTGTTCAGAATGGGTATCAAATATGTCACTTCACATCCACATGTACTATAGATTTGCTTTCTTGATGGGTAGAGAAATGCTATCTGCCTGATTGATGTGGCTTTATGAAAGTATCTCAGAAACTCAAGTACCTTTGAGTGAATTAAGAGGTCTTAGATTTGGATGGATCAGTGTACACACCTCCCTAGAAAGGCCTCTCTGTCTTCTGCAATCTACAGGGATCGTTCCAGCTCTGCATCCTGAGGTGGTCTCTCCAGATCAGACATGAAAGGCTCTGATCATCTACTGCAGCCAACCAAAGGAGACAGGTCCTGTGTTTCCAAACTGGGTGTGAGCCCGCAACAGCTTAGGGTTCATTACTTTTTACACCAAGTTCTTTTAATCAAGCTTTTAAACTCTACACAGTTTAACATTCATGTATTAACATCTCATTATTTCCCCTGGAAGCACAGAAATAACTGAGACTCCTATTCAGAGGTCAAGACTAGTTGAGGAGACAGACACATCAACATATTTTGTATATTGTGTAAAATTATGGTGCTAAGGTGTCTGGCCCATGGTAGGATTCATAATTTGGAGGAAAAAACTTCAGTGGCACTGGCCAATGGAGAGTAGGACGAGACAAGAAACAGAAGAAACAGAGGTTGGGGAATAACACAGTTACCTACTCACCAACTGATGCACAATGCCAAGGTGAAACCAGGGTGACAGAAATAGAATTTTGTCCCAGGGACCCAATATTGCAAGCAAGTGGCACAGACATGGGATCAGATCCAAGTAGCAGGTGAGGCGGAAGTCAAGATGGCAGGAGAGATTGTGGGAGACCAGTTCATTCAGGGCAGTGTAGAGAAGGTTTTGCTTCTCTGGGAGATATGATTGACGTGAGGTTGTTTTGGAACTCCAGTCAAGCAAGTTGGGGTTCAGTGTTATCCAGTCCTAGTGACTAGAGCGCTAGACCCTGGAACTGGGGCAGAAGTCCAGTTGCTTGTAGTAGAAAAAGGCTCTCCATGACCAAGCAAACTGCTGAGGTTCCCCACTTACCCTCATACCCAGACACATTGAGGAGTAAGTTATAGCAACAAGATTAAATGTAGACATCTGTTAATAGGTTGAGACTAGTAATAAGCCTCTTGTTTAGAAAAAAAGATTGGCATAGGGATTTGACCAGAAAGCCATAAAACAGAAAGGGTAGAGAAGGAATAAAGGCAGCATCAAATGCAATTGTTGTTGAAACATTTTTGAACGTTAGGAAAAGTGATTCTTAGACTCTTCTCTATTAAGACAAAGGGGAATCATTTTTTCTCATTTGTCTCAAGTTATCAGCAAGTGGCACCATTATTCACTGCTATTTTGTAATGTGTCACATAACCGTTGTAATAGAAACTTGAGAAAGTAAAAAACTTCACTCTATTTTTCACCATTGAACTTCTCATCTTCTACTTATACACAGATTCATGATCTTTCCCCCCGCCCCCTCAGGAGAGCCACAAGGAACCTGTCAGAAATATTCCAGCACATGCAAATCCTAACTAGACAGACAAAAATAATCTCTGTTCTGCTCTTCATGTGCTCTGTGGGAGTTTTGCCTTGTTTGCATGATTGATCAGTCTGCATGTTACTTCTCAAACGGAGACACAAAGCAGAAAACAAGAAAAGGCATCTAGGCCTGAGCTGGGTGAAAGGGCACCCGACCCAGGATAAGCCCTTTGAGCAGCTATGAACACTCCTCTGCACCATCAGGTCTGTTTCTGTAGCCTCCATTTTATGGACAACAGGAGACAAAACTCCACAGAGATGCATTGCAAGCGAGTAAGCTTTTTTTTTCCCTGGTTGATAGTACTTCTATATCTAAATACATTGGATGGTAGGTAAACTGCCAAGGCCCTGCCAGGATTCCTAAACATTCTCAGGACTCATTTCCCTGTATTCCCAAGAGTTCGTGGTGTTTCTGGCCCTTCCTAATGGGAAATTTTTGCACTCTTTTCCAGGAGCTCTCTCAGTATCTAATTTCAAGGAAGAACCTCCATCACTCTGGACTTCAGAGAGGGCTCCCTCTTTGCCCAACTCCAGACACAATGTGCTGCTTGTAGTAAACCACAGAAAAAATAATCCACTGCTATGAAGTACTATTCTCAGAAAATGTCATGGCAAATACTACTTTTCTGGGTTTTACCTCTTCTTTTTCATCTTCACCTCCACTACCTCTGTCTAAGCTTCATCATCTCTTACCTGTGTTATTGAACTAGTCCATTAACTTGCCTTCCCGTGGGCATCATCTCCTCTTCTCCATGCTTCCTCAAGCTCTTCCTCTTCCCATCCTAAGCTTCTAATTCACTATTCCATTGATAGTGTTTCAAAGTGCAAATGTGAAAACGTAATTTGCTCGAAGAGCAAAAGATTTGTAAAAGATCACAATCACCCTTCATCAAATGCTAAAGATGAGAGAAGAAAGGGAAAACAGCAATGCTTTTGAGCATCTGCAGTTTGTCAGACTCTGTGCTGGATCCTGTCATATGTATTATTACCCTAAATCCTCACAACAATGCTTCAACATAACCTATTATTGCCTCACATTTATTGTAAGGAAACTAAGGTTCAGGGAGCCTATATAATTTGCCCAGGGGCATATGGCTAGTAGATTCAGTACATAGCATCTGAGGTCCACAGAGATGTATATATCAATTCTAGGGTCCAGAGGCATAGAGATGAATAACATATCTGACCATATCTGAGTCCGAGAAGCCCACAACTGAGGAGACACTCAGACTAACAATAAATCACAATGCAATGTTGAAAGTGGCACAGCTGAGTGACAAAATCAGCATCTGAACTTAAGTCTCTCCCAATTAGACCACTGGTTGCCTATTTTTTTGCAAAGATGTCAAACCATTAAATTTTAAAACTTTCCTTAAACTTTTAGTATTCATGTTTTTTTGTTCAAGAACTATGTCATGGCAAAAAAAGATACACTTAATTCAGTGAAGTTTTCGAAAGAATTTGATTTTATTAATCATAAGAGCAACAGTGTCCATTTGAATCCACATCTTTGTGAGAGATATTATTGGTCCATGTACAGACAGTGAGTGAACAACCACATCTGAATTTGGGACCCATCTTCAATGGCCGTGCAGCTCTCCCTGGGTCTGTAGTCCATTCATTGGGGATGAGTGCCAGCCAGCCTTGTAAGCTCCTCTGGCACAATATGCGTTCCAGCAGGGTTCTGCACTATTGACAACTAGAAATCAACAGGTACATGCTCGTGTAAAGGCCAGGGTCAGATGTTGGACAGTGATGGTAAGCCTTTGGTCCCTCCTCTAACCCATCCAGACGTCCATAAACAGGGAAGAACAAAACAGAGAGGGAGGAAACTACCATTTGTTAGTATCTTTTGTGTGAGAGCCACAAAATTTAAAATCTAAAAATCACACTGAGTCTGATGTTAAAAGCCTTTTGGCAGAATCTTGCCTTCCTGCTTTTAGCATGTCTTTCTTTTCCTTCACCTAATTTACCTTCTTCTCTCTTATTTTTCCCAAACATACTTTACTGTTTTATATCCCAATGCCTTTGCTAAATCTGTTATTCTGCTTGGAAAATGCATGACCAGCTCCCATTTTTTATCCTGTTAAACTTTCTCATGCTTCAAGATCCAACTCTTCTCTAAAGCTATCACTAACCTATGCAAAAAGTTCTTTTATTTTTTTTTGTTTCTGCTTCTGCCATACCTGACCTTCCCTTTCTTTATAGCACTGAGCACATTGTACTACATCCATTTGTTTACATATGTGTCTCCATAACTGGCCTATGCTCTTTAGGCAGCAGGAACTGAGTCCTATTTCTTATGTCATCAATGTGTAGTAGTGTGCCTGGAACATAATATGCACTCACTAAAAGGTGACTGAATGAGTAAACAATTGCATACTTAATAATCTTTGGTTGCATATGTCAACATTGACAGTCTTTTCTGAAATTGTCTGCTTCAAGTTTGGCGAATGTATTACATTGGTTCTCTCATTTGTCACTTTCTAACCCATTCACTTGTTGAGATGACCTTAAAAGCTAAGGATATCAGTGTTGGAAGAGATCTTAAAGGCTATCTAATCCAATCTTCCTACTAGAGAGGGCAAAATCTCCTTTCCATGATCAAGAGTCATTCATTCACTGATTGAATAACTCTAGTGATAGGAAGTTCACTGCCTTATATGGGAATTCAACCATTCTTTAACAATATTTACTATTAGGAATGTCAAATAATATCTTTCTATCATTTCTCCCTACTGATACTGTTCCTGTCCTCTGAAACTATACTATTTATATGTATGTTCTCCTTCAAATGACATCCTTACAGTTATCTGATAAAAAGACTGAGAAATTAAGTAGTTACTTGCCCAAGGCATTTTGGGACTTCAAAAAACTCCACTTGTTTCTGGGGTCAAAGCTGAACAGGCATATTTAGTGGCAGAGGCAGCTGACAGAAACAATCAGGTTCAGTAACCAGTACACTGGCACATGTGGGCATAACCCAGGCACCAGGAGTCCAGGTAATGGAAAGCACCAGAGGGAGCCTAGGTGGCACACTAACCTGAGGGCAGGGGAGGCAGCACAGACAGAAACATGGTATTAACAAAAACAGTCCAGCAATTGAAAAAGATAAAGTGCAAAATGAAATATACAAAAATAAATGTGAGGCTGAGCAAGTAGTCAGAAAGCAGAATGTCAGAGAGGTGGAGTGAACTGCCCAGAGTGACATAGAGAGACAGGGAAGAAGGCTGGCTCTAGTCAAGGTGTTCTGGGTTCCAGTCATTTTTGCCAAACAGTCAGGCAGACTCAGGTCAGAGCTTCTAAATCTGAGGCTTACCCAGAACTACCATACAACCCCCTTTTTGATAACACACAGGATTAGCACCCACCATCGGTCAACACATCCTTCCTTAACTGTACTAGTTAACCAGTCCATCGTGTGGCTCTGAAAGCATTGTTAAAGATGATTTTTCCATATCCCTCCTCCAAACAGTTTTTTATTGTATTTTTTATTACCATTTATCCCCCATAGCTCACCCTTAATCACCACACTGTTGTCTGTGTCTGTGACCATGAGTTCTTTTTTTTCTTTTATGCTCAATCCTTCTACCTCCCAATCCTCCAACCCCCAGAGCTGTCAGCTTGCCCTCTATGTATGAGTCTGTCTCTATTTTACTTGTTAGTTCAGTTTGTTCACTACATTCCACATGAGTGAAATTATGTGGTAATTGTCTTTCTCTGACTTAAGTGAAATAAGCCAAACAGTTTCACATTAAGTTGAACTTCAGAAAAATCTGATTTCCATTGTTCTAAGTTACTAGTAAGCACCTCAGTTTCTTCCTTTTATAACACCTATACAAACTTGAGCCTTTGTTATTGAAAGAGATACAACAAAAATAACCATAAGACAAGCCTCTTGACAAAAATCACCCCCTGACATGGGTTCCAACCAACCTTTCCAGTTTTATTACTTGCCATAGCCCCTAAGAGCAGCCCCTGGGGACTCAATCTCTTAACCTCATTGAAGGCCTCAGAATGGCTAATGTTTCTCCTAACAATTCTCTTATCAAGGTTGGTGAGGTGAGATACTGATGCCTTTGGCCAAGGTCACATAGAAAATTATCATCAAGGGAGAGATCAGAACCTCTGGATTTTGCCATGGCTTTACCTTGAGCCATGATACTCATGACAGCTGCTGGAAAGTGATGAAAAAAGAACATATGCTATGTAATGCATGCCCCATGTGAGACTTACCTGGACGAATGATTCCTACATTTGCTAATTTAGGTAGCAGATTCAATACAAACATAAAAGAAAACTTTCCAACCCCCAAAATGCCCAGGGTCTCCAAATGGATGTAATATTTACAGTTCCCAGTAGAACTGGTGGAAGTGACTGCACTGAAAAAGCCATTAATTTCTAAGAAATGTGTTTAACTCACTCCCTGTTGATAACTTTCTGGGGGGTCATTCAATCAGCAGGAAAGCTTAGCCATCAAAGACTGTAGAAATGCTCCTTTGACATAGTGCTGAGCAACTTGGGTTGCTTTCCACTGGCCGATCTAACAACACTCCCTCAGTTTTCTTTGAAATCCTATGCAACCATATATTTCTGTTTAGGTAAGGGAAAAAAGAATCTTGTCTCATAATCTAAGAGTAGCTTCAAATCATTTAGGTTTGTGTTTGTTTGTTTTTGTTTTTTAGATAGACAGAAAGAACCTTAACTAGATCAGCACCAAGCAAGGCTATGTACTAAATACCTGGCCTACCCATAACTATTAATGTTCATTGGTTCTCTTTTCATTTAAATTGCAGAAAGGTCACCTTGATTACAGCATCTCAGACACATTCTTAAATAGCTATTGGCTTTGGTCTTAATGTCCAGAACCCACTGTTCTTAGAAGTGAAATGAACTAGAACTTGGAAACTGAAAAGATGAACCTCTCAAGAACTGAATTATGCTTCGTTGTTTCCACTTCCTTTTGCTGGCCACCCTTGCCTAAGTGAAATGGTTTTCCTCTTTCTCCAATCACTTTCCATCATTATGTAGTAGAATGAACATAGTATAGACCTTGTAATTGTGAGGAGACTTGGTTTGAATCCTAGCCATGCTACTTGCCAGCTACCTTGCTTTGAGTAAGTTACTTAACCTCTTTGAGATTCAAGTTGTTCCTCATTAAAAGATAAATAAGAATAGGTATCTCTAAGGATTATAGAGAGGATTAAATTAGAAAATGTATATAACTGCTTGACACAAGTTTTGGCATGTAGTATGTGCTCAATAAATATTACTTCCCTTCCCTTTTTTCCCACTATATTGGCCACCACAACATCTACAGCTCTTCTCAGAATAGACCCAACCTATTTTCCAAAGATATGGTGCCTTGGTACCCATATAATCCCCTTCCCTCCTACCCTGCAGCCTCTCTTCAGAGAGGACTAGCCCTGGAAGCCATAAAGATGTAGGTATGTATGCCAACTTCTCCAGCTTAAGTGTGAACTCTGGTAAATCACTTAACCCTTCAGAGGATCTGTTTCTTCATTTTTAAATAAACATGTTACCTATGCTATAGGCTTGCTGTACTATGAAGATTAAATGAATGGTAAGTATGTTGAGAAGAACCTGACCCATCACAAACAAACTGTAATTTTTTTCAAATAATTACTAAGAATTCATTAGAGTTCCATTGTTCGACAAGTCTAAGCTTAATTTAAATATAAGGAGCAGAAAGGAAAACCTGTTCTCAGACCACCAGAAGCTCACAGCCAGGAATAAGAAAGATGTTCAGTAAACTGAATGCTGAAGCATCCTTGGGGAAAGGTCTGGAAATGCATTTAGAGATCTCTTCTCACAGTTCATTCAGTTCTAAAGGGGTTTCATTGTACTATAAACCATAAAGGACATCCACCCTGGCTTCATAAAATATTTTTGTTTTAAAACAAAAAGACTAATTAAATATAGGCATTTTAAGTGGGTCTAAAGGTCACATCCAATTCTCTGTAGTGGTGGGATTCCCTTGTCACCATCCTCTACAGGTAACAGAGTGCTTGCTCAATGACTTGAGACACATACAAGTCCTCACTGAATTCATCTGTCTGTTGCAAAGTACAAGTTCAAAGGAAATGACACAGTAGCATTCTCTATATTTTGCTCACTTAAGTGGTTTTCTCATCCCCAAGACAGATCTTTAAAAGGGGAGATTAAATTTCTTCAAAATGTAAAATTAAATTGCAGAATTTAAAAAAAATAAGAAAATGCATTATTAACATTATGTACTCCTTTACTTCCATAATATTATTATATTTAGGTAGGATTTTACCAATTACAATCCATATTTTTGTTCAATATCTTATTTATGATCCCAGGAGAAACCTCATGAGGAAAGTACCTTCATCATTTAAAAATCTATTTGTTCATATTTTATATTTTTTGAAATGGAATCATATGTTACAATCAACAGAGTATTTCTC